>NC_041380.1:455387111-455407988 GCF_002162155.2 Triticum dicoccoides
GTAGGCGCGCCCCCTACCTCGTGGCCTCCCTGTTGGTTGCTTGACGTAGGGTCCAAGTCTCCTGGATCTTGTTCGTTCCAAAAATCATGTTCCTGAAGGTTTCATTCCGTTTGGCCTCCGTTTGATATTCCTTTTCTTCGAAACCCTAAAATAGGCAAAAAAACAGCAATTCTGGGCTGGGCCTCCGGTTAGTAGGTTAGTCCCAAAAATAATATAAAAGTGAATAATAAAGCCCAATAATGTCCAAAACAGAAATAATATAGCATGGAGCAATCAAAAATTATAGATACATTGGAGACGTATCAAGCATCCCCAAGCTTAATTCCTGATCGTGCTCGAGTAGGTAAATAATAAAAACAGAATTTTTGATGTGGAATGCTACTAGGCATAATTTCAATGTAATTCTTCTTAATTGTGGCATGAATATTCAGTTCTGAAAGATTCAAGATAAAAGTTTAATATTGACATAGAAATAATAATACTTCAAGCATACTAACTAAGCAATTATGTCTTCTCAAAATAACAAGGCCAAAGAAAGTTCATCCCTACAAATCATATAGTTTAGTCATGCTCCATTTTTGTCACACAAGAATGCTCTCATCATGCACAACCCCGATGACAAGCCAAGCAATTGTTTCATACTTTAATAATTTCAAACTTTATAAACCTTCACGCAATACATGAGCGTGAGCCATGGATATAGCACTATGGGTGGAATAGAGTATAATGATGGGGGTTATGTGGAGAAGACAAAAAAGGAGAAGGTCTCACATCAACGAGGCTAATCAATGAGCTATGGAGATGCCCATCTATTGATGTTAATGCAAGGAGTAGGGATTGCCATGCAACGGATGCACTAGAGCTATAAATGTATGAAAGCTCAACAAAAGAAACTAGTGGGTGTGCATCCAACTTGCTTGCTCACGAAGACCTAGGGCATTTTGAGGAAGCCGATCATTGGAATATGCAAGCCAAGTTCTATAATGAAAAATTCCCACTAGTATATGAAAGTGATAACAAAGGAGACTCTCTATCATGAAGATCATGGTGCTACTTTGAAGCACAAGTGTGGAAAAAAAGATAGTAGCATTGTCCCTTTTCATTTCTCTTTTTTTGGGCCTTCTTTTTTTATTTGGCCTTTCTCTTTTTTTATTGGGACAATGCTCTATTAAATGATGATCATCACACTTCTATTTATTTACAACTCAATGATTACAACTCGATACTAGAACAAGGTATGACTCTATATGAATGCCTCCGGCGGTGTACCAAGATATGCAATGAATCAAGTGTGACATGTATGAAAGAATTATGAACGGTGGCTTTGCCACAAATACGATGTCAACTACATGATCATGCAAAGCAATATGACAATGATGAAAGTGTCATGATAAACAGGATGGTGGAAAGTTGCATGGCAATATATCTCGGAATGGCTATGGAAATGCCATTATAGGTAGGTATGGTGGCTGTTTTGCGGAAGATATAAGGGGGTTTATGTGTGAAAGAGCGTATCATATCACGGGGTTTGGATGCACCGGCGAAGTTTGCACCAACTCTCGATGTGAGAAAGGGCAATGCACGGTACCGAAGAGGCTAGCAATGATGGAAAGCTGAGAGTGCATATAATCCATGGACTGAACATTAGTCATAAAGAACTCACATACTTATTGCAAAAATCTACAAGTCATCAAAAACGAAGCACTACGCACATGCTCCTAGGAGGATAGATTGGTAGGAAAAGACCATCGCTCGTCCCCGACCGCCACTCATAAGGAGGACAATCAAAGAACACCTCATGTTTCAAATTTGTTACATAATGTTACCATACGTGCATGCTACAGGACTTGCAAACTTCAACACAAGTATTTCTTAATTTCACAACTACTCAACTAGCACAACTTTAATATCACTACCTCCATATCTCAAAACAATCATCAAGCATCAAACTTCTCTTAGTATTCAAAATACTCATAAGAAAGTTTTTACAAATCTTGAATACCTAGCATATTAGGATTATTTAAGAAAATTAACATGTTATTTAAGACTCTCAAAATAATCTAAGTGAAGAATGAGAGATCAATAGTTTCTATAAAACAAATCCACCACCATGCTCTAAAAGATATAAGTGAAGTACTAGAGCAAAACTATATAACTCAAAAGATATAAGTGAAGCACATAGAGTATTCTAATAATTTCCGAATCATGTGTTGTCTCTCTCAAAAGGTGTGTACAGCAAAGATGATTGTGGTAAACTAAAAATCAAAGACTCAAATCATACAAGACGCTCCAAGCAAAACACATATCATGTGGTGAATAAAAATATAGCTCCAAATAAAGTTACCGATAGAAGTAGACGAAAGAGGGGATGCCTTCCGGGGCATCCCCAAGCTTTGGCTTTTTGGTGTCCTTCGATTATCTTGGGGGTGCCATGGGCATCCTCAAGCTTAGGCTCTTGCCTCTCCTTGTTCCATAATCCATCAAATCTTTACCCAAAACTTGAAAACTTCATAACACAAAACTTAAAGTAGAAAATCTCGTGAGCTCCGTTAGCGAAAGAAAAAAAAAGACCACTTCAAGGTACTTTAATGAACTCATTATTTATTTATATTGGTGTTAAACCTACTGTATTCCAACTTATCTATGGTTTATAAACTATTTTACTAGCCATAGATTCATCAAAATAAGCAAACAACACATGAAAAACAGAATCTGTCAAAAACAGAATAGTCTGTAGTAATCTGTATCTAGCGCAAGATCTGGAACCCCAAAAATTCTAAAATAAATTTCTGGACGTGAGGAATTTATATATTAATCATCTGCAAAAAGAATTAACTAGATATCACTTTCCAAATAAAAATGGTAGCAGTTCTCGTGAGCGCTAAAGTTTCTGTTTTTTACAGCAAGATTAACAAGACTTTCCCCAAGTCTTCCCAACAGTTCTACTTGGCACAAACACTAATTAAACACAAAAAACACAACAAAAATAGAGGCTAGATAAATTATTTATTACTAAACAGGAGCAAAAATCAAGGAATAAAAATAAAATTGGGTTTCCTCCCAACAAGCGCTATCGTTTAACGCCCCTAGCTAGGCATAAAAAGCAAGGATAGATCTAGGTATTGCCATAATAGTAAGATAGATCATTAAAACTCATTTCATATTCTCTATGTTCGGCAGCAAGTTTTCTTTGAGGCAAGCAAAAGTAATCAAAAGGGCTAAATTTAATGGGACAAAAGTCCCCAAGATCAACTTTGGGAGGTATAGATTCCTCCTTTGGCCCTTCGTATTGTACAACCAATTCATCATTATGAGCATTTTTTTGACAGAACTTTGTGAGCCTATACTCAAGAGAATATCCTAGTTCATTATTTCGAATGGCCAAATCATCATTAAGTGCAGAAATTCTATCAACTAAAACATTGGTATGAACCCTTTTTCTAAGATTTTCATTGAAAGCAACATAGTCTAGAGATTGAAAGCGCATTATTTCTTCTTGATAAAAAAGGGTAGCCTCTATGGGAGTACGGCAAATGTCCACCCTATAATGCACAAAGATTTATTTGGACTCTTTTATTATGAATCTGAACTCATGAGCCAAAAAGATAGTAGCGACACACTTAACAGAAGAATGCTGAATATTAGAAAATTCTAGGAAAATCCTTTGTATGCAAGGGTGCATGTGCATGAATTGTCTTTCAAGTTCAACTACAAGCATGGCAATAGCGTCCGCAAAACTACTAGTTCTATGAAGGATAGAACTTCCCATAGAAGGCAAAGCACCGACACAAGTAAAGAAATCTTGGATAACTCCTTTTCCAATAATATTACCACTACCAATACGGAATTTTTTTGTATGTAAGATGGGGGGTTCTTCAGCAGGAGCATCAGAATTTTTCATGATATTATTGTTGTCCATATCGACAATAATTTTCCCAATTTCAGACATAACGGCAGAAAGTGCAAAAGGCAAAAAGAGGCAAATAGAGAAAGATAGAGAGGATAGAGAGAGAGAGGGTGAATAAAACGGCAACGGTGAAGTGGGGGAGAGGAAAACGACAGGCAAATGGCAAATAATGTAATGTGGGAGATAAGGGTTTGTGATGGGTACTTGGTATGTTAACTTTTGCGTAGACCTCCCCGGCAACGGCGCCAGAAATCCTGCCAGAAATCCTTCTTGCTACCTCTTGAGCACTTGTGTTGGTTTTCCCTTGAAGAGGAAAGGGTGGTGCAGCAAAGTAGCGTAAATATTTCCCTCAATTTTTCAGAACCAATGTATCAATCCAGTAGGAGGGTACGCACCAGTCCCTCGCACCTACACAAAACAAATAAATCCTCGCAACCAACGCGATAAGGGGTTGTCAATCCCTACACAGTCACTTACGAGAGTGAGATCTGATAGATATGATAAGATAATATTTTTGGTATTTTTATGATAAAGATGCAAAATAAAATAAAAGGCAATGAAAATAACTAAGTATTGGAACATTAATATGATGGAGATAGACCCGGGGGCCATAGGTTTCACTAGTGGCTTTTCTCAAGAGCATAAGTATTTTACAGTGGGTGAACAAATTACTGTTGAGCATTTGTCAGAATTGAGCATAGTTATGAGAATATCTAGTTATGATCATGTATATAGGCATCACGTCCGAGACAACTAGACTGACTCCTGCCTGCATCTACTACTATTACTCCACACATCGACCGCTATCCAGCATGCATCTAGAGTATTAAGTTCATAATAATAGAGTAACTCCTTAAGCAAGATGACATGATGTAGAGGGATAAACTCATGCAATATGATGAAAACCCCATCTTGTTATCCTCGATGGAAACAATACAATACATGCCTTGCTGCCCCTACTGTCATTGGGAAAGGACACCGCAAGATTGAACCCAAAGCTAAGCACTTCTCCCATTGCAAGAAAGATCAATCTAGTAGGCCAAACCAAACTGATAATTCGAAGAGAATTGCAAAGATAACCAATCATACATAAAAGAATTCAGAGAAGATTCAAATATTGTTCATAGATAAACTTGATCATAAACCCACAATTCATCGGTCTCAAAAAACACACCGCAAATGAAGATTACATCGAATAGATCTCCACAAGAGAGGGGGGGGGACTTTGTATTGAGATCCAAAAAGAGAGAAGAAGCCATCTAGAACTATGGACCCGAAGGTCTGAGGTAAACTACTCACACTTCATCGGAGAGGCTATGGTGTTGATGTAGAAGCCCTCCATGATCGATGCCCCCTCCGGCGGAGCTCCGAAATAGGCCCCAAGATGGGATCTCGTGGACACAGAAAGTTACGACGGTGGAATTAGGGTTTTGGCTCCGTATCTGATCATTTCGGGGTACGTAGGTATATATAGGAGGAAGAAGTACGTCGGTGGAGCAATAGGGGGCCCACGAGGGTGGAGGGCGCGCCTGGGGGGAGGGTAGGCGTGCCCCCCTACCTCGTGGCCTCCCTGTTGGTTGCTTGACGTAGGGTCCAAGTCTCCTGGATCTTATTCGTTCCAAAAATCACGTTCCGGAAGGTTTCATTCCGTTTGGACTCCATTTGATATTCCTTTTCTTCGAAACCCTAAAATAGGCAAAAAAACAGCAATTCTGGGCTGGGCCTCCGGTTAGTAGGTTAGTCCAAAAAATAATATAAAAGTGAATAATAAAGCCCGATAATGTCCAAAACAGAAGATAATATAGCATGGAGCAATCAAAAATTATAGATACGTTGGAGACGTATCACTAAGACACATGTTCCTATTTCTAGAACATACAATATCTGTCTATCACACCATGTTCTTACATCAAAGTACATTTGTTCTGAAGAATTAAATTGTTATTCGTTTTTCTTGTCGGCTTGACTTAACATGGCACAGAGAAAGAGGAAGCAAGACATAATGATAGGGAAAGGGAAGCGGAACAATCCTATAGATTCTGCTGGTACTGATGGTGCAATAGAAGGTCAAAGTCCAACAGAAAATTGTACCGACAGGGTATCCCATGCTACACGAGCTACAAAACAAGCCAAACAGAAACAAATAGCTGCCACCAAACAAGCAGAGACAACCCTAGTTGTTGCAACACCTTCCATAGTACCACCATCTACACGATTTACTTGTTTGTCAACTCAGCTAGCAGCACGTTCCCAAGCTCCCTTGCCACCTGACACTACTTCCGAAGCACTCTTGACACAAGATGAGTTGGCAAGATCAGATGAACTTAGTGAGCTTCAACAATAAGAAGGTAGTTGCTGGAGTCAAGTTACAGTTGCATGCTTCTTTATATGTAGTCTCACAGTTTGATGTACACTAACACTTCCTATGTTTGTTGTTGGACTAGCACCTTGGCGCAAGAGGAAACAAACATCGGGGATAATGCTCAATAGGTTAACTAAATCTAGAGGAGGAAGAATGGAGATCCATTTTGAGGCAGGTTTAAAAAGGCCACGTGATGCTACAGAGTCACCCAAGTTAGTATCAGTGGCAGCGGTTGCTATTAGGTGTCATGTATGTATCCTCCCAACATGGATTCAGTACATGAATGACAAAGACGAAACCCAATTCAACACCTTCCTCAACCATTTATCTGTAAGTATGGTTATGTATGGAAACTAGTAATATCGTCTTGCTCTGTCCAATACTTTCTAGGTTGCTGATAATGAGACTCCCATAATTTTCAACAGATGAGGTTCAAGTTGGATAGCCAAGATGATGCAACCAGACAAGCTTGCACCCATGTTTTCAAGTCTGCTCTGCGACAGTATCGGTATAACTTGAGGAAAACTCACTTTGAAGGCAAGGCTAACAGTGAACTTGCCCAAACATCTCAAGTGGAAAATATACCCGATGAAGACTGGAGAGGCCTCATTAAACACTGGTCTGATCCGAAGTATCAGGTACATTATATATATGTGATCAGATCACATGTTGAAGTCCTATTTACGCATGTGCCACACAAATCTATCTTCTTGTAGGTGAACTGTTCAAAGAGCAAGGCCAACCGTACGAAAGTGAAATTCCAACAGATGACATGATCTCGTAGCTATATTGCACACTGCGAGGCTCTTGTAATTAGCTGCTGTTTCACTCTTTTCGCTGTACCATATTATCAGATCTATATTGACTTGTTCCAAATGAAAAGGAAAGCCCGCAAGGACCAAAAAGTACCTAAACCAAATGCTGTCAAAATCTTCAAGGACTGTCACACCAGCAAGAAGAAGGGCATAACTACACCAGTCAAAGCCGCTGTTGTAAGTCCTTAATCCTTATGCCTTTTAACTACTACTTACTCTGACTTGTGCCTTGAACTGCATGGTTTGCAGCCAATGTCTATTACTCTTTTCAATTTTATACACAATTGTCTTAGCGTATCATTGCACCTTACAAGGTTTAAAAGAGAGGAGTGATGTTCCTTTGATCTTGACCTATAATCTAGTTCCATGCTGGACTTCCCCACACAATGTTACAATTGCCTGTTTGTCTATTCTCGATTTTTTGTGATATGAATGATGTCATACTATGCTTACCATATTATAAACTTCGTCTCTTTATCCTTAGCCCTCAATACAATGTGAAGAAATAGACAATACATTAGCGATGGTACATGGTCTTATGTTTGGAACCTGGTTTTATTATGTACTTTGCAATAAAATACAACTATTATTTTACATGGGTTCACCAGAATAAGTTCTATATACAGACCGAAGCTATTTTGTTTGGCTTTGCTGCCTCCTTAATATCTTCTATTCTGTACTACTAATGTAAAACCACAATTTTTCAGCAAGCTATGAAAAAAATGGTGGAACCGCCACCTTCTGAAGGTCGCGAGGCAACTATAACCGCAATGTCAGCTCTTGTTGCAGTGGGTCAGTACCTGTCCACTAACAGTGCCAAAAGCACGTTCCTGCGTAATACTGGCTTGGTTGTTAAGGCAATCTCGTCCAAACTGCCTCAGGATCAAGATATGCAAGCTCAAAACAATGTTGTATCTGCGCTCCAGACACAAGTCCATTCCCTAACAGAGACCCTTTGTGAAGGAGAGACATTGTTCGATGTTGTCAAGATATGCATGGTTTTGAAACCAGACTATCAGGCATTTGCTATGTTGCTCAGGAGCCTAGGAGAACTGAAGGCGGAGGTTATGGTGTTCCATCGGACAATACAACATGGAAACGTAACAATCAGGTCAAATGAACTGAGCTTCTAAACTTCTGGTGGTGCATTTATCTGCTAGACTGTTAACTTTTATGCCAACCTTCCTTTTGTTTTATAGTTGTAATTTGTTTTGGTGCGATACAAAATTTGTTCTTAACATGCAGCCACCGGCTGAAGAAAACAGCAAGCCATTTTTGTATAGTGTAGGGTGTTCCCTATATTTTCACTGGTGGTGAACTTTGATGCCCACCGGCTGTAGTTAACATGGGCCTCCTATGGGCCGTAGAAACAATGGGCCATCTACGTGGCGTAGAAACAATGGGCCTTATACGGGCCGTAGACACAATGTGCCTTCTATGGTCCGTATCATCAATGGGCCTTCCACGGGCTTATGATCGGTTGGCCAAACATGGCCGTAAATGGGCTAGAGTTGAAATTGTCTGTTCATGGGCCGACCATAACGGGCCGTCGTTAATCAGCTGTATTTTGATGATGCTATGAAAATGGCCCAATGTATTAACGGGCCACAAACGGGCCGACTGTAACCACGGGCTGAATTTGGCCCACAATCAGAAAATGACAGTAACGGGCCGTAAGTAAATGAATGTGGAAATGAGCCCAAGAATAAATGGGCCCCGAGAAGGCCGAAAGATAACATGGGCTAGAAACGGCCCAACGGAATAATGGGCCGTTAATGGGTATAAAGTGATACATTGTTCATTACGGGCCAGTTTTACCATGGGCCCAGAGTAATAAGAGCCTCATACGGGCCGAAAGACATCATGGGCCATACATGGGCCGGAAGTTAAAATGGGCTGGAATTATATTGGACGGCCCAGATGACGCTACTGGGCCTAATTCGGATAGGCCGTAAACGGGCCTTGGGTTAGCGGGCTGTAAATGGTCTATATGCGAACAAGCCATTAACAAGCTTGCCGTGGGCCAGCCTGCCAGCTTTTGACCAAGTCAAACGGGCCGGCCTTTTCATAGGAATGGGCCTCTATTGGGCCGTGCCACGTGTCGACGTATCATAGGCGCTTTGGGTCCAATGAGTGGATGACATCTGTCCCAACGGTGAGCCGACACGTGTTTCCACCAGCCATTGATGATTTTACATGTGGAAAGTCCCCATTGGTCAGGGCTGTTAACGGGTTATCGGATCCAAAACCGGACCGGATAGCTTAACGACGTTCCGTTATGGTGTATGCCATGTGTCGGTCACCCTTGACGAAAGCACTTCTGTGACGCGCGATTTATCGTCATGGAAGTGGACACTTCCGTGATGATAATTTTGGTAATGTCATGGAACACTCCTACGACAGCACATGTATGACTATCTTGATTCTGTCATAAATTTGTCATGGATGTACATGCATGACAGAAAACATAACCTACTGTGACAAACACGTATCATCACGGAAGTGTATTTTTTTGTACTGTATACATGTTCCTATGACTATGAGATTATGCAACTCCCGAATACTGGAGGAACACTTTGTGTGCTACCAAATGTCACAACATAACTGGGTGATTATAAAGGTGCTCTACAGGTGCCTCCGATGGTATTTGTTGAGTTGTCATAGATCGAGATTAGGATTTGTCACTCCGATTGCCGGAGAGGTATCTCTGGGCCCTCTAAGTAATGCACATCACTATACGCCTTGCAAGCAATGTGACTAATGAGTTAGTTGCGGGACGATGCATTACGAAACAAGTAAAGAGACTTGCCAGTAACAAGATTGAACTAAATATTGAGATACCAACGATCGAATCTCGGGCAAATAACATACCGATGACAAAGGGAATAACGTATGTTCTTATGCGGGTTGACTGATAAAGATCTTCGTAGAATGCGTAGGAGCCAATATGAGCATCCAGGTTCTGCTATTGGTTATTGACCAAAAATGAGTCTCAGTCATGTCTACATAGTTTCGAACATGTAGGGTCCGCACGCTTAACGTTCGGTGACGATCGGTATTATGAGTTTATGTGTTTTGATGTACCGAAGATAGTTCGGAGTCCCGGATGAGATCGGGGACATGACGAGGAGTCTCGAAATGTTTGAGCCATAAAGATCGATATATTGGAAGGCTATATTCGGACATCGGAAAGGTTCCGAGTGATTCGGTTATTTTTTGGAGTACCGGGGGAGTTATGGGAATATGGGAGTACAAATGGGCCTTAGTGGGCTTTAAGGGAAAAAGAGGAGAAGCCACGAGGGCTGGCCACGCGCCCCCATGGGACTAGTCCGAATTGGACTAGGGGAGGGGTTGCGCCCCCTCTTTCCTTCTCCTCCCCTTCTCCTTCCTTCCCCCTCCTAGTAGGACTAGGAAAGGAGGAATCCTACTCCTACTAGGAGGAGGATTCCTCCTCCCCTTGGCACGCCTAGAGAGGCCAGCCGGCCTCCCCTCCCTCCTTTATATACGTGGGGAGGGGGGCACCCTGGAACACACAAGTTGATCAGTTGATCTTTTAGCCGTGTGCGGTGCCCCCTCCACCATAATCCACCTCGGTCATATCATAGCGGTGCTTAGGCGAAGCCCTGTGTCGGTAGCATCATCATCACCATCATCACGTCATTGTGCTGACGGAACTCTCACTCGAAGCTCTGCTGGATCGAAGTTCGTGGGACGTCACCGAGCTGAACGTGTGCTGAACTCGGAGGTGCCGTACGTTCGACACTTGGATCGGTTGGATTGTGAAGACGTACGACTACATCAACCACGTTCTCATAACACTTCCACTTACGGTCTACGAGGGTACGTGGACGACACTCTCCCCTACCGTTGCTATGCATCACCATGATCTTGCGTGTGCGTAGGAAATTTTTGAAATTACTACGTTCCCCAAAAGTGGCATCCGAGCCAAGTTTATGCGTAGATGTTATATGCACGAGTAGAACACAAAGGAGTTGTGAGCGTGGGTATATACATATTGCTTGTCGTCACTAGTTGATTCTTGATTCAGCGGCATTGTTGGATGAAGCGGCCCAGACCGACATTACGCGTACGCTTACGCGAGACCGGTTCTACCGACGTGCTTCGCACATAGGTGGCTAGTGTGTATCTATTTCTCCAGCTTTAGTTGAATCGGATTCAATGAACAGGGTTCTTTCTGAAGATAAAAAAGAAATCACTATACCGCGTTGTGGTTTGATGCGTAGGTAAGAACGGTTCTTGCTCAGCCCGTAGCAGCCACGTAAAACTTGCAACAACAAAGTAGAGGACGTCTAACTTGTTTTTGCAGGGCATGTTGTGATGTGATATGGTCAAGACATGCTGAGATATAAATTGTTGTATGAGATGATCATGTTTTGTTGAAGTTATCAGCAACTGGCAGAAGACTTTTGGTTGTCTCTTTATTGCATAAGATGCAAGTGCCATGTAATTGCTTTACTTTATCGCTATGCGATAGCAATAGTTGCAAAAGCAATAGCTGGTGAGACGACCATGTGACAACACGTTGATAAAAGATCAAGATGATGGAGGTCATGGTGTCATGCCGGTAACAATGGAGATCATGACAGTACTTTGAGATGGAGATCAAAGGCACAAGATGATGATGGCCATATCATGTCACATATTTTTTGATTGCATGTGATGTTTATCTTTTATACATATTATTTTGCTTAGTTCGACGGTAGCTTTATAAGAAGATCCCTTACTAAAATTTCAAGGTATAAGTGTTCTCCCTGAGTATGCACCGTTGCGATAGTTCTTCGTGCCGAGACCCCATGTGATGATCGGGTGTGATAAGCTCTACGTTCACATACAACGGGTGCAAGCCAGTTTTGCACACGCAGAATAGTCGGGTTAAACTTGATGAGCCTAGCATATGCAGATATGGCCTCGGAACACTGGAGACCAAAAGGTCGAGGGTGAATCATATAGTATATATGATCAACATAATGATGATCACCATGAAAACTACTCCATCTCACGTGATGATCGGAAATTGATTAGTTGATTTGGATCACGTGATCATTTAGATGACTAGAGAGATGTCTATCTAAGTGTGTGTTCTTAAGTAATATGATTAATTGAACTTTAATTTATCATGAACTTAGTCCTGATAGTATTTGCATAACTATGTTGTAGATCAATAGCTCGCGATGTAGCTCCCCGTTTATTTATGATATGTTCCTAGAGAAAAATATGTTGAAATATGTTAGTAGAAATGACGTGGACTAGCTCCGTGATCTGAGGATTATCCTCATTGTTGCACAGAAGAATTATGTCCTTGATGCACCGCTAGGTGACGGACCTATTGCAGGAGCAGATGCAGACATTATGAACGTTTGGCAAGCTCGATATGATAACTACTTGATAGTTTAGTGCGCCATGCTTTACGGCTTAGAACCGGGACTTCAAAAAAGTTTTGAACACCACAGAGCATATAAGATGTTCTAAGAGTTGAAATTGGTATTTCATACTCATGCCCGTGTCGAGAGGTAGAAGACCTCTAACAGTACTTTGCCTACAAGATGGAGGAGAATAGCTCAACTAGTGAGCATGTGCTTAGATTGTCTCGGTACTACAATTGCTTGAATTAAGTGGGAGTTAATCTTCCAGATAAGTAGTCACTATCACCAAGTTACTAGAACTTAGTGATGAACTATAATATGCAAGGGATAACGAACGTAATTCCCAAGCTTTTCATGATGCTGAAATCAGCGAAGGTAGAAATCAAGAAATAGCATCAAGTGTTGATGGTTAACAAGACCAGTAGCTTCAAGAAAAGGGCAAAGGGAAAGAAAGAGGAACTTCAAAGAAGAATAGAAAGCAAGTTGCTGCTCCCATGAAGAAGCTCAAAGCTAGACCCAAGCCCGGAACTGAGTGCTTCTACTGCAAAGGAAATGGTCACTGGAAGTGGAACTGCCCTAGATACTTAGCGGAGAAGAAGGATGGCAAAGTGAACAAAGGTATATTTGACATATATGTTATTGATGTGTACTTTACTAGTGTTTATAACAACACCTCAGTATTTGATACTGGTTTAGTTACTAAGAGTAGTAACTCGAAACGGGAGTTGCAAAATAAACAGAGACTAGTTAAGGGCAAGTTGATGATGTGTGTTGGAAGTGATTCCAAGGTTTATAAGATCACCATCGCACACTACCTTTACCTTTGGGATTGGTGTTGGACCTAAAATAAATGTTATTTGGTGTTTGCGTTGAGCATGGATATGATTGGATCATGTTTATTGCAATACGGTTATTCATTTAAGTCAAAGAATAATTGTTATTCTATTTACATGAATAAAACCTTCTATGGTCATACACTCAATATAAATGGTTTATTGTATCTCGATCGTAGTCATACACATATTCCTAATATTGAAGCCAAAAGATGCAAAGTTAATAGCGGCAGTGCAACTTATTTGTGGCACTGCCGTTTAGGTCATATTGCTGTAAAGCGCATGAAGAAAATCCATGCTGATAGGTTTTTGGAATCACTTGATTATGAATCAGTTGATGCTTGCGAACCATGCCTCCTGGGCAAGATGACTAAGACTCGGTTCTCCGGAACAATCGAGCGAGCAATAGACTTATTGGAAATAATACATACTGATGTATGTAGTCCGATAGTGTTGAGGCTCGCGGCAGGCATCGTTATTTCTGACCTTCATAGATGATTTGAGCATATATGGGAATATCTACTTGATGAAACATAAATCCGAAACATTTGAAAAGTTCAAATAATTTCAGAGTGAAGTGGAAAATCATCGCAACAAGAAAATAAAGTTTCTATGATCTGATCGTGGAGGAGAATATTTTGAGTTACGAGTTTGGTCTTCATTTGAAACAATGCGGAATAGTTTCGCAACTCACGCCACCTGGAACACCACAGCGTAATGGTGTGTCCGAACGTCATAACCGTATTTTATTGGATATAGCGCAATCTATGGTGTCTCTTACCGATTTACCACTATCATTTTGGGGTTATGCATTAGAGACAGCTACATTCACGTTAAATAGGGAATCGTCTAATCCGTTGAGACGACACCGTATGAACTATGGTTTGGCTAGAAACCTAAGCTATCATTTCTTAAATTTTGGGGTTGTGATGCTTATGTGAAAAAGTTTCAGGCTGATAAGCTCAAACCCAAATCAGAAAAGTGTGTCTTCATAGGATACCCAAAAAGAAACTATTGGGTACACCTTCTATCACAGATCCAAAAGGCAAGATCTTTATTGCTAAGAGTGGATCCTTTCTAAAGAAGAAGTTTCTCTCGAAAGAAGTGAGTGGGAGGAATGTAGAACTTAATGAGGTAATTGTACCTTCTCCCGAATTGGAAAGTAGTTCATCACATAAATCAGTTCTAGTGATCTCTACACCAATTAGTGAGGAAGCTAATGATGATGATCATGAAACTTCAGATCAAGTTACTACCGAACCTCGTAGGACAACCAGAGTATGGTCCGCACCAGAGTGGTACGGTAATCCTTTCTAGAAGTCATGTTACTAGACCATGACGAACCTACGAACTATGAGGAAGTGATGATGAGCCCAGATTCCACAAAATGGCTTGAGGCCATGAAATCTGAGATGGGATCCATGTATGAGAACAAAGTATGGACTTTGATTGACTTGCCCAATGATCGGTGAGTCATTGAGAATAAATGGATCTTCAAGAGGATGACAGATGCTGATAGTAGTGTTACTATCTACAAAGCTCGAATTGTCGCAAAAATGTTTTCGACAAGTTCAAGGTGTTGACTACGATGAGATTTTCTCACTCGTATCGATGCTTAAAAGTCTGTCCGAATTATGTTAGCAGTTGTCACATTTTATGAAATCTGGCAAATGGATGTCAAAACTGCATTCCTTAATGGATTTCTTAAAGAAGAGTTGTATATGATGCAACCAGAATGTTTTGTTGATCCTAAAGGTGCTAACAAAGTAAGCAATCTCCAGCGGTCCATCTATGGACTGGTGCAAGCATCTCGGAGTTGGAATATATGCTTTGATAAAGTGATCAAAGCATATGGTTTTATACGGACTTGCGGTGAATCCTGTATTTACAAGAAAGTGAGTGGGAGCACTACAACATTTATGATAAGTATATGTGAATGACATATTGTTGATCGAAAATAATGTAGAATTTTCTGGAAAGCATAAAGGAGTGTTTGAAAAGAGTTTTTCAAAGAAAAACCTCAATGAAGCTGCTTACACATTGAGCATCAAGATCTATAGAGATAGATCATGACGCTTGATAAAGTTTTTTCAATGAATACATACCTTGACAAGATTTTGAAGTAGTTCAAAATGGAACAGTGAAAGAAGGAGTTCTTGCCTGTGTTGCAAGGTGTGAAGTTGAGTAAAGACTCAAAACCCGACCACAGCAGAAAATAGAAAGAGAATGAAAAGTCATTCCCTATGCCTCAGTCATAGGTCCTATAAAGTATGATATGTTGTTTACCAGTCCTATTGCATACCTTAGCATGATTCTGGCAAGGGAGTACAATAGTGATCTAGGAGTAGATCACTAGACAGCGGTCAAAATTATCCTTAGAGGACTAAAGAAATATTTCTCGGTTATGGAGGTGATAAAAGAGTTCGTCGTAAAGAGTTACGTCGATGCAAGCTTTTTACATCAATCTAGATGACTCTAAGTCTCGATCGGGATACATATTGAAAGTGGGAGCAATTAGCTAGAGTAGCTCCGTGCAGAGCATTGTAGACATAGAAATAAATACATACGGATCTGAATGTTGCAGACCCCTAGACTAAACTTCTCTCACAAGCAAAACATGATCACTCTTTGGGTGTTACTCACATAGCGATGTGAACTAGATTATTGACTCTAGTAAACCCTTTGGGTATTAGTCACATGGAGATGTGAAACTAATCACATAAATATGTGAACTAGATTATTGACTCCAGTGCAAGTGGGAGACTGAAGGAAATATGCCCTAGAGGCAATAATAATGTTATTATTTATTTCCTTATATCATGATAAATGTTTATTATTCATGCTAGAATTATATTAACCGGAAACTTATTATATGTGTGAATACATAGACAAACAAAGTGTCACTCGTATGCCTCTACTTGACTAGCTCGTTGAATCAAAGATGGTTAAGTTTCCTAGCCATAGACATGAGTTTTCATTTGATTAACGGGATCACATCATTAGAGAATGATGTGATTGACTTGACCCATTCCATTAGCTTAGCACGATGATCGTTTAGTTTGTTGATATTGCTTTCTTCATGACTTATACATGTTCCTATGACTTGAGATTATGCAACTCCCGAATATCGAAGGAACACTTTGTGTGCTACCAAACGTCATAACATAACTGGGTGATTATAAAGGTGCTCTACAGGTGTCTCCGATGGTACTTGTTGAGTTGGCATAGATCAAGATTAGGATTTGTCACTCCGATTGTCGGAGAGGTATCTTTGGGCCCTCTCGATAATGCACATCACTATAAGCCTTGCAAGCAATGTGACTAATGAGTTAGTTGCAGGATGATGCATTATGGAACGACTAAAGAGACTTGCCAGTAATGAGATTGAACTAGGTATTGACATACCGACGATTGAATCTCGGGGAAGTAACATACCGATGAAAAAGGAAACAACGTATGTTGTTATGCGGGTTGACCGATAAAGATCTTTGTAGAATGTGTAGGAGCCAATATGAGCATCTAGGTTTTGCTATTGGCTATTGACCGGAGACGAGTCTCGGTCATGTTAGATAGTTCTCGAACCCGTAGGGTCCGCACGCTTAACATTCAGTGACGATCGATATTATGAATTTATGTGTTTTGATGTACCGAAGGTAGTTCGGAGTCCCAGATGAGATCGGAGACATATCGAGGAGTCTTGAAATGTTTGATCCGTAAAGATCGATATATTGGAAGGCTATATTCGGACATCAGAAAGGTTCCGAGTGATCCGGGTATTTTTCGGAGTACTGGGGGACTTACGAGAATACGGGAGTACATATGGGCCTTAGTGGGCTTTATGGGAAAAAGAGGAGAAGCCACGAGGGCTGGCCGCGCGCCCCCCATGGGCCTAGTCCGAATTGGACTAGGGGAGGGGCTGCGCCCCCTCTTTCCTTCTCCTTCCTGCCCCCTCCTAGTAGGACTAGGAAAGGAGGAATCCTACTCCTTCTAGGAGGAGGATTCCTCCTCCCCTTGGCGCGCCTAGAGAGGCCGGCCGGCCTCCCCTCCCTCCTTTATATACGTGGGGAGGGGGCACCCTTGAACACACAAGTTGATCAGTTGATCTTTTAGCCGTGTGCGGTGCCCCTCTCCACCATAATCCACCTCAGTCATATCGTAGCAGTGCTTAGGCGAAGCCCTGCGTCGGTAGCATCATCATCACCGTCATCACGCTGTTGTACTGACGGAACTCTCCCTCAAAGCTCTGCTGGATCGGAGTTCATGGGACGTTACCGAGCTAAATGTGTGCTGAACTCGGAGGTGCCATACATTCAGTACTTGGATCGGTCGGACCATGAAGACATACGACTACATCAACCTCGTTCTCATAACACTTCCGCTTATGGTCTACGAGGGTACGTGCACGACACTCTCCCCTCTCGTTGCTATGCATGACCATGATCTTGCGTGTGCGTAGGAAATTTTTGAAATTACTACGTTCTCCAACAGTGGCATCAGAGCCAGGTTTATGCATAGATGTTATATGCATGAGTAGAACACAAAGGAGTTGTGGGCGTGGGTATATACATATTGCTTGCCGTCACTAGTTGATTCTTGATTCAGCGGCATGGTTGGATGAAGCGGCCCAGACCGACATTACACGTACGCTTATGCGAGATTGGTTCTACCGACGTGCTTCACACACAGGTGGCTAGTGGGTTCTGTTTCTCCAGCTTTAGTTGAATTAGATTCAATGAACAGGGTTCTTTCTGAAGATCAAAAAGCAATCACTATACCGTGTTGTGGTTTTTGATGTGTAGGTAAGAACGGTTCTTGCCCAGCCCGTAGCAGCCACGTAAAACTTGCAACAACAAAGTAGAAGACATCTAACTTGTTTTTGCAGGGCATGTTGTGATGTGATATGGTCAAGACATGATGAGATATACATTGTTGTATGAGATGATCATGTTTTGTTGAAGTTATCGGCAACTGGCAGAAGCCTTATGGTTGTCTCTTTATTGCATAAGATGCATGTGCCATGTAATTGCTTTACTTTATCGCTATGCGATAGCAATAATTGCAAAAGCAATAGTTGGTGAGACGACCATGTGACGACACGTTGATAAAAGATCAAGATGATGGAGATCATAGTGTCATGCCGGTAAAAATGGAGATCATGATAATACTTTGGAGATGGAGATCAAAGGCACAAGATGATGATGGCCATATCATGTCACATATTTTTTGATTGCATGTGATGTTTATCTTTTATACATCTTATTTTTCTTAGTTCGACGGTAGGTTTATAAGATGATCCCTTACTAGGATTTCAAGGTATAAGTGTCCTCCCTGAGTATGCACCGTTGCGACAGTTCTTCGTGCCGAGACACCACGTGATGATCGGGTGTGATAAGCTCTACGTTCACATACAATAGGTGCAAGCTCTTCGTGCCTGTTTTACAACAGGTGCAAGTCAGAGGCAGGGATATCTTCCTCCCACGGATCTAGTCTCCGTTCGGGCTGGATTAACTTCCCTCAATGGCGAAGCCCTGGCGGAAAATTTCCCCAATCCTTCTAAAGAGGAGCAGGTGTGCTTTGTTTCTTTCCTTCTGAGAGGTGTAGAATTCCCTATCCACCCTTTCCTCCTAGGTCTCCTGGAGTATTATGGCCTCCAACTGCACAATCTGACTCCCGGCTCCATCCTGCATATCACGACTTCGTTGCCCTCTACGAGCTGTTTCTAGGCCGTGAGGCCCATTTCGAATTATGGCGGAT
This sequence comes from Triticum dicoccoides, assembly GCF_002162155.2. Taxonomy (NCBI): domain Eukaryota; kingdom Viridiplantae; phylum Streptophyta; class Magnoliopsida; order Poales; family Poaceae; genus Triticum; species Triticum dicoccoides. The sequence goes on from NC_041380.1 coordinate 455,406,167, forward strand.
ATTCTTTTGCCTTGTTCCCTGCTGCCAAAAGGGATCTATATTCGAGGTGGGCGGTGTCGAAGTATGGCGCATAGCCGGACCAGGATACCTGTCCGGCACTTCCAAGAAGGCATCCGAGGAGTGGCCCTCAGAATGGTTTTATATTGAAGACGTCATTCTTTTGGACCCAATCCAGCACGGCCTTCCCGAATTCTGTAGCATTCCTTTAAATAAGCGCGCCAACTGGTGTACCCAGAGCCTCAAGAAAAGAGATAGTGCGGAGGTCGTGAGGTTGGCAAGCAAAATCAGAGTACTTGCCAACTCCAGGCTATCAATAATTGAGGTAATGGAAATTTCAATAACGGGATGCATTCAGCGGCTCCAATCTAGTGGTTTTCCCATGTGGCATTACAACGGGGAGGACGATGCATCCCGTTGTCTTCGCCAGGGTCTGGACAACTTTGCCGCCTTGGCCATCATCTTAGCTGATCTTTTCAAAGGGGAGAAGGAAGAGTTCACTCACTTGAAGTGTCAGGAAGGTTTTTCCATGTACAACCCCATCGACAGGGTAAGTTTTCGACGATCAGCTTTACTCAATCCTTTTCCAGAGTTGCGCTAGTCAAATCTAATCCGACTGCTTCTAATTGGAATGGAGAAAGATCATCGAGTGGATCTACAGCCCCGCTCTGCAGCTAGAGGATCATAATCGGGATCTAGATCCCGGATATGAAGAAGATACATACATATTTATAGAGCTTAAGGAGGGAATATTTTATCAGGAGAGCTATGATGGCACGGAAGTGGCTTTTATAGCCGATTACCCCGGCCTTCTCCCCTCCTCCCACGTAAGTACCAAGAAGATGTCTCCTCCGAAAGAGTTTTTCCGTCGCACCTTGATAACCCACAAGTATAGGGGATCACAACAGTTTTCGAGGGTAGAGTATTCAACCCAAATTTATAGATTTGACCCAAGGGGAGCCAAAGAATATTTGAAGGTATTAGCAGCTGAGTTGTCAATTCAACCACACCTGGAGATTAATTATATGCAGCAAAGTGATCAGTAGCAAAGTAGTTTGATAGTTTTGATAGTAGCAATACTAACAGTAACAGCGACAGCAGTAGTAACTTAGCACAAACAATATAAGATAAATTCGTAGGCATTGGATCGGTGATTTGTTGCATGATATTCATCATGTGACAGTTATAACCTAGGGTATTAGGTACTAGCTCCAGTTCATCGATATAATGTAGGCATGTATTCTGTAAGTAGTCATACGTGCTTTATTAAAAGAACTTGCATGACATCTTTTGTCCTACCCTCCCGTGGCAGCGGGGTCCATTTTGGAAACTAAGGGATATTAAGGCATCCTTTTAATAGAGAATTGGAACAAAGCAGTAACACATAGTGAATACATGAACTCCTCAAACTACGGTAATCACCGGAAGATGTCCCGATTATTGTCACTCCGGGGTTACCGGATCATAACACGTAGTAGGTGACTATAACTTGCAAGATCAGATCTAGAACATGGATATAATGATGATAACATAAACGGTTCAGATCTGAAATCATGGTACCCGGGCCCAAAGTGACAAGCATTAGGCATGTCAAAGTCATAGCAACATCAATCTACGAACATAGTGGATACTAGGGATCAAGCCCTAACAAAACTAACTTGATTACATGATGAATCTCATCCAACTCCTCACGGCCAGCGAGCCTACAAAGGAATTACTCACTCCCGGTGGGGAGATCATGGAATTGGCGATGGAGAAGGGTTAGTGATGATGAAGAACGAAGATCCCCCTCTCCGGAGCCCCAAACAGACTCCAGATCAGCCCC
>NC_041380.1:455408572-455460472 GCF_002162155.2 Triticum dicoccoides
GGGCTTGGCGGCGACTCCATCTCATGGATCGTGATAATTTTTTCTCCAAAAATAGGATTTTATAGCATTGGAATCAGGGTATGCAGGGCCACCAGGTGGGGACAACCCACCTGGGCGCGCCAGGAGAGGGGGGCGCGCCCTGGTGGGTTGTGCCCACCCACGTGCCCCTCTCTGGCAGGTCTTGGCTCCAGAAATTCTTATTATTGATATAAAAAATCCTCGCAAAGTTTCGTTCCATTCCGAGAACTTTTATTTCTGCACAAAAACAACACCATGATAGTTGTGTTGAAAACGGCGTCAGTCCAGGGTTAGTTTCATTCAAATCATGCAAATTAGAGTCCAAAAAAGAGGAAAAGCGTTAGGAAAAGTAGATACGTTGGAGACGTATCACACCTCACCCACCGCACTGTCTCATGCTCCGAAGGGGCGACGCTCATCTCGCCGAGCTGTATCGAAGGTGTCTTCTAGGAAGGCGACACATGCGCAGGGTGAGTCCTTAAAAAGAAAGGACATCGGTGATACTACTGCGCCCCCGCCGTCGGTGTCAAAACCGGCCGATCTCGGGTACGGGGTCCCGAACTGTGCGTCTGAGGATCAAAGGTAACAAGAGGCAGGGGACACCATATTTACCCAGGTTCGGGCCCTATTGATGGAGTTAATACCCTACTTCCTGCTTGATTGGCTTTGATGAGTATAGGGGTTACAAGAGCTGATCTACCTCGAGATCGTAATGGTAAACCCTAGATGTCTAGCCTATATGATGATTATGATTGCCTCTACGGACTAAACCCTCCAGTTTATATAGACACCGGAAGGGCCTAGGACTGTACAAAGTTGGTTTACAGAGAAAGGAATCTCCACATCCAAACGCAAAGCTTGCCATCCACGTAAAGGAGAGTCCCATCCAGACACGTGGGAAGGCCTTCAATCTTGTATCTTCTTGGCCCATCAGTTCGACCCATATCACATAGCCCGGACGCCCAGGGACCCCGTAATCCAAGACTCCCTCAACAGCCCCTGAACCAAGCTTCAATTACAATGTGTCCGGCGTGCAGATTGTCTTCGGCATTGCAAGGCGGGTTCCTCCTCCGAATACTCCAAAGCAGTTGGTCAAAAGAACTATGTTCGGCTCTGTATAACCGTCGCAACCCTGAACCACAAGGGAAAAAATACTTAAACAAAATAAGCCATGTCTACTGATAGCTTTTTCGACGAGACATTATGTTCTGGCCTTATTATTATTTCAAACCGTTTTTCAGCCTCCCACTTTGCATTTCGAGGTGCAGTCCTTACTGACACATCTTGTCAACGTAGAGATCATGTCCCCTTATTACGGGATTCTTATCAATACGGGGTTGGGTAGTCCAACCGTGCCATTAGCATGACCCCTTGGGAATAGGCGAGTTTTAAGGCTCGTGGGGGGGGGCGCTTGATATTCACCGCCTTTATAAGGAGATAAGGACCCATATTTTTACCCCATGCCTACTTCCTCCTCAGCCCATTCGCCCTCAAGCTCCAGCGCCCAAGTTCAATTCTTTCTGTCCCTAGCAAGCACTCCAGCCATGTCCGGATCTGGTGCTCAGGGCAAGTGGATGGTCTCCTCCATCACAGAGGAGAACGTCAAGGAACTCCTGGAAGCGGGGTACATGGCCGCGGAAATCGCACACCGGCTTCCTACCGAAAAGCAGATCATCCCCACTCCTAAATCCAATGAGAGGGTAGTATTTATCCCCCACTTTCTCCGCGAACTAGGGTTTCCTCTCAACCCTTTTGTCCGCGGGATCATGTTCTGTTATGTGCTAGACTTTCATGATCTAGCCCCAAATTCCTTCCTCCACATCTCGGCAGTCATTGTCGTGTGTGAGGCGTTCCTCCGTATCCCTCCCCACTTCGGATTATGGCTCAAGGTCTTCAATGTGAAGCCGAAAGTGGTCGACGGTCAACACGCGGAGTGCGGCGGTGCCATGGTGAGCAAGCTCCCCAACGTCACTTGGCCCAAGGGGGCCTTCATGGAGACCGTGAAGGGATGGTAGCAGGAGTGGTTCTATGTCACTGAACCTCGTGACGCCACATGGGCCGCCACTCCTGAGTTCAAATTTTGGCCCACAATGCGGCTCACATCATGGGTTAAAAAGGCCTGGATTGGGCATCGTCCGATGAGGTGATGACGCCATAGAAGCGCGTCAAGGGCATGATAGAGAAGAACACCAGCCTCGCTGACGTGATCCATGTGATGCTTTTCCACCGGATTCTCCCCTGCCAACGCCGGACTCTCCATATGTGGGAATTCAATCTGGACGCCCCTCGGACCCTGCAGCACTTTTTTGGCACAAAGCACAAAGATATATGGAAGCTACTCTTCAAGGCCCAGAAGTCATGGCCGAGAACGACCGAAGACCTCGGCCTCGACTGTGCTCACCCGGCCACTCCAGTAAGTTTTCAGATTTCCAAACATAACCTCTACTTGTAGATTCGAGGAGTATGCTAAGCCTTCCCTTTCTCCTTTAGATCTGGACAAAGAAAGCGGAGCGGATCAAGTGTCCAGCTCTGCAGCCCGAAGACCTAGCTATCCCTCTGTTAATGAAGATGCTCGTTCCGATGTCGTACCAGGCACCAGAGAAGAATGCCAAGAAGAAGGGCAAGGAGGCCAGAAGTGGCCTCCGCCGTAAAGGTACTTTGGACATCGCGTCCGAAGACACCGAGGTTCTCTCCTCCCATGAGGGAGACGAAGATGAGGAGGAAGAGGAGGAGAGCAATTCTCCCCTTATGGGAGAGAAGAAAAGGGTGGCGTCCATGGACTAGAATCAAAGGCGCCCAAGAAGGGGAAGATTTCACTTTCGGATGATTAGGATTGGGACACAGAAGTCATCCCTGAGCGACACCTCAGGCCGAAGCGCTTAGCCGAGTCATAAATATTTAAGATACCATACATACATCTGGCATTTTTTACAAATCGTGGGATAACATTTTATTCACGTATTTTAAGTCCGACCCGTGATCTCCCCCAACAATCTTCATCTTCAGGAAACTCGTTGGCGTCGAAGATGATCGAGAGCAAAACGCCTCCGCAAGCCTCTCCACCACGAGCTGTGGATGACACCGAGGTGTTGTCCCAAAGGACCTCTCCGGGCCAGGGGAGGTGCGGAAGGCCGCTGAAACGGTGCCAGAGGGTGATGCCTCGGCTGCCGAAAATATGGGGGATACTACCCCCATGGAAACTGACGACGGGGGCCTGGATCAGTCCGGCCCCCATCCGAATACCACTCTAGAGACCCACATGGCTCCAGAGTCGAGCGAGCAGCCCCCTTCAAGGGAAGGGGGAGTGTCGACTCCACTGGCGACCACTATCAATCCGGAGGCACCGAATATGTTGAGGGAAGCACTTCAATGTGCTTCTGTCGTGGAAGAGCACCGTACCCTGATGGGTGCGGTGATTGAGAAGGTTCAGTCCGCTAAAAGCGATCTGAACGAAGCTTTCACTAGCCTGTTAACAGGTTTTGAGGTAACTGATATAACATGCTTTAGCCACTTTTCGTATTGGAAGAATATTCCTGTATATAGATAGTAGCCCCTGAGACTCTATTTGGGTCTTTTGAAAAAGAGCCGGATAGAGGATCAAATAGTCGCCAGAGATAACGTGTTCATCTATTTTGATAAACAGGCTTCACTATTGGCGGCTTCAGCTAGGGATGCTGAAGTATCCGAACTCTAGTGGAAACTGAAGCTGGCTGACGATGAGATCGACCGAATTAACAAGCGGTTCGATGAGGCCCAGGGTATGCTTTCTTTTTGAAAGAGACCCCTTTACAAGCCTAAATTATAATGCAAACTCAGAGTTTAAGCTGATGCGCCATTACACAAATGGTTGTAGGCAATGCGACCAAGGTCGAGGCCCTCAAGAATGCCCTTGCCAAAGCCAAGGGGAGGTGAGGTCAAGCAAAGTAGCCACAAAGAAAGCGGCTGCGGATGTAGAGGCCGAAAAGGTCGCCCGCCTTCAGTACGAGGTGAGGGTGACCGAAGTAGAGCAGGCACTCCAAGAAGCCGCCATCAAGTGTGAGTCCATGGAGGAGAGCAACGAGGCCCAAGCGGCCGAGATCACCAAGGCTCTTCAAGATGCGAAGGAGGCTCGGTCCGGGTCCCGGGCGGCTCGCGAGGAGATCTAGCAAGCCGGGCAGATAGCGGCTGGTAAGCCTTTTCTTTTATAGAGTATATTCGGCGGTCGAAGATATGATTTGCTAAATTGACTTTAGAGTGCTCCAGACGCTTTTGCGGATCTCCCGAGGAGTACTGCCGATGCCATCGAGTATTTCCGGGCCCAAGAAGGGAACGCGACGGAGAAGCTCTTCTGGTCGCAGTACTTGGCGCCGGAGCGGCCGGCGCTGCTGAACAGTCAGATGATGCAGCTGGCAGAGCTGCATAGGATGTCCGTTTTGGCTATGAAGGACATCATAGTCTGGCTATGTCCAGCCAGACCTATTTCGAGCAGCTACTTCAGTTCGGTCAAGTGACTTGGGGATGCCTTGCCTCGAGTAGAAGTCGTGAAGCGCTCGGCATGTATAGAAGGTGCGCGGATGGCCTTTGCCCGTGTCAAGATGCACTGGGCCAAAATGAAGGCCGCTATCCTGGCCGTCGAGGGTCCGCCTGGGGGCAAGGACCACCGTACGCCAGAACGTTACTTTGAGGACGTCTTGGAAGGTGCCCGCGTGATAGAGGGCCAGCGCTCAAAGGACATCATGTTTGAGTGAATGTATCCGAACAGCCGGGTATTGTATACACCGAAACTTTGTACTATAAATCAAGGCCTTGTAATATATTGTACGTGTTTATCGTAAAGTGGTTTTCCTCCTGTGTGGCCATTTTTAATTCTTGAGAGTTTACCAGTTGTCGGCTTCCGCCCCCATGTAGATACTATGGGGGTGTTTGTAATAGCGCGTAACCACACTTGACCCAACATCTTGGTCCGTAAAGGAGGTGGCAGCGCGGCGAACCAGACAATCAAACTATACAATTTTATCATTCTCACTTTAGCCATAGGAGTTTGATAATGGGACTGTAGGGTAGCCCCTGGTGCGTATGCGGCTATCGAACTTGGATGCCTTTTAAACCCTTGACTGGAAAAAGCTAGTCCTTCGTGTAATACGGAAGAAATCGCAAGAGATTCCGTAAGTCACCGAATTGCTGACCAGCTCTCGCCGCATCACGACAGTCAGTTTTCGGCTTTCTCTACTTATGTGTTTGACTGGGCCAGCAGGAAACACAATCGCAGTAGTTCTCCCTTTACTACCTTAGCCGAAAAACGGAACGTAAGGTAGCAAGCACAGGAGCCGGGAAACCCATCTATTGACCAAAGACGTGATTCGGAGCCGATGCATATAATGCAGTATTCGGGACGCCGAAGTATACCCTAAGGGTGTTCGGACTTTCTATTATTGAGAATGTATATGGCTTTAAATAGAGCCCCTGGCGATTTAAGTCGTACCAAGGTGTATATGCCAATTCGGACATAAAGTGGGAAAACAAATTAAGGAAGAAGCCAACACCAAACAAGCTTGGGCGAAACTATTTCCATTATAGTCTTATTGGTACGTCAAAACATATTTTTACAGAGGATGCTATAAGCATCAGGGCCATTTTACATGCCGAGAACAAGGGAAAGTTGTATACAGGTCTAAATTTGAAAAGATGGCCTTGAAGATCTTTCGGACACTCTGCCGCACATCTGCGCCACTTTTCCTTGTAGTATATGGTCCTTTGAGAGGATTGACAATCGAGTGTGTATAAGGGGCCTGGAAGAGGACCCTAAGTGCCATCGAGGAGTGGTGTAGGTTGTAAAGAACTTGAAAGAGAAAAAACAAGAAGAAAAAGGTAGAAGAATATAAAGGTCCTGATAGGGTCGTGCCGTATTGTGGACCTTATTTTTAGGAGGCCTCCGTCCTTGCCCAAGGTATTTTTAGTGAGTAATTATGTACGCACGATACATATGCCACTATCAAGTTGGGGTTTTGATGGAGGCCGGATTGCTAATCTAGCTCTGGATGAGACGGACTGTCATTCTGCAGGGTAGACCAGACTCATTTGACAGTGTCTGGGGGCTTGACTGCCGGGGTAATGTTTGGTTTGATAAGGCCACCCTGTGCCTCAGCTGCGAGAGCCGCGGTATGCTCCTCAGTACGAGGGACTGCTCCGTGTTCCCATTGACTGTGATAACACCGCAAGGTCCATGCATTTTGAGCTTTAGGTAAGCATAATGCGGGACCACGTTGAAGCGGGTGAAGGCGATCCTTCTGAGAAGTGCGTGATAACCACTGCGGAAAGGGACGATGTCGAAGATCAACTCTTTGCTACAGAAGTTGTCTGGTGAATCGAAGACCACTTCTAGTGTTACTGAGCCCGTGCAGCAGGCTTCAACGCCAGGTATTACCCCTTTAAAGCCCGTGCATCGTGGCTTGCCATTGCCATGCATGGCTTTGGAAGTGCCAGGGTCGTTGGTGTTGTTGCTTGTGCGAGCTAGCCAACTATCCTCCCCCGCGCAAAAGCGGGTCAAAAGTGCGGTAAGGGCTGCCATGGACTTCGGTTTTTCTTGGCCAAGGTGTCGGGCGAGCCACTCATCTCAGACGCTGTGTTTAAAGGCCGTGAGGGCTTTGGCATCCGGACAGTCCACAATTGGTTTCTTTTTAATTAAGAACCTGGTCCATAGCTTCCGGGCTGATTCTCCGGGTTGCTGGACTATGTGACTAAGGTCATCGGCGTGTGGAGGCTGAACATAGGTTCCTTGGAAGTTGTCTCTAGAGGCATCCTCCAGGTCTTCCCAGCTGCCAATAGAGTTTTCTGGGAGGCTGTTTAACCAGTGTCGTGCTGGTCGCTTTAATTTTAGCGGGAGGTATTTGATGGCATGGAGATCATCACCGCGAGCCATGTGAATATGGAGAAGAAAATCTTCGATCCATACTGCGGGGTCTGTAGTACCATCGCATGATTCAATGTTCACAGGTTTAAACCCTTCAGGGAACTGGTGCTCCATCACCTCATCAGTGAAGCATAATGGGTGTGCGGCGCCTCTATATCGGGCGATGTCGCGGCGTAGTTCGGATGAAGTCTGAATGCGGTTTTCGGCACGGGTGTGGTTGTGCCTATCGCGCCAGGCCTGATGGTCGTCCTCTTGCGTTGGAGCATGCCCCCTTGACCCATAGATTGATCTTGTCTGACCGGCTCTATTGTCGAGGTCCTTTCGTAGGTCTTAGGTATAGCCCGGGGCCGCTGCCTCCCTGCTTCGACGGCGGGGTGGCTCGGGCTGGTGTTCGGCGTAAGTGACCAGTCTGTCCCATCCACATGGTGGTCGGTCAGGTTTGTCAGTGGTTTTATACTTTGGTGGTATTGGCTCAAGGGCCTCGTCATCGAATTGTGGTAGAAGCTTGCGCTTCGGGTAGCTCTTGGTTGGGCGCTCGAGGCCATATTCCTTGGCTGCCAGGACTTTAGTCCATCTGTCATTGAGCGTATCCTGATCGGCTTGGAGTTGCTGCTGCTTCTTTTTTAGGCTTATCGCAGTGGCATTAGCCGGCGCTTAAAGCGCTCTTGTTCGAGGGGTTCTTCTGGCACGATGAAGTCTTCGTTACCGAGGCTCACATCCTGTTCAGAGATCGGTAGGTAGTTACTATCCTCCGAGTCCTCATTCCCAACGGGATCGTCGGGGTTAACTTTCCCATCCTCCCAATCATCTTGTTCGAATGTTGGCTCGACAGGGGCTTCGGGGTCTTCGGCATTCTCCGGAGTGTTAGTGTCTTCGGTGCCGATATTGCTGTCTTTTTTGCGACACAATTTTTAGCGGCACCGCTGACTTCGACGCTTTGGAGGTGCTTCAGCAGGCTTGTCCTCAACCGGATCCTTCTTTCCATCGCTGTCATCCTCTTTGGGTGTGTCTACCATGTACATGTCGTATGTGGAGGTGGCCGTCCAACGTCCGGTAAACGGAGGGTCTTGGCCTTGTTCATCTCCGGCATCGTCGTCCATGCCGTCGATGTCTTCCAAGGCATAGTCCAACATGTCGGTTAAGTCTTCGACAGTGGCTATGAAGTGGATGGTGGGAGGGACATAAAATTCCCCACTCTCAACCCCTAGTCCGGGCTAGGCATAATTCGGAAGTGATTCCTCTGTAATATCGAGGGATCACATTAAGGGCCAGTTCTTTTGGGCGGCTTAAAAAATAAGCTGCCTCTCCCCAGCTTAAAAAATAAGCCGCTCCCAAAATTCATGGAGGCTTCTAGATTAGTAATCCCATAACTAGTTCAGAAGCCCCAATAAATGAGGGAGGGGGCTTATGACAAAAGCTAGGGAGGAGGCAGCTTATTTTTTAAGCCGCCAAAAGAACTGGCCAGCCTCTTTAGTAGCGACATTTGGACAGGGGAGCGAGAGTCTGCGGGGGGCGGTAGGGGTGAGAGCCTCCTGGCCACACTCGCTTGATGCGGACCTCGAGAATTCAGATCTGTAGTCTGAGGGGGAGTCCGGCACTTTAGCGACAAGGGGTGCCCATTTTGTCTTCGGGTTTGCCGATGATGCAGTCCCCTCCAGTTCTCCAGTAGCAAGTTCCATAATTGCAGGGAGTCCGGCGGGCTCTAAACTCCCGTCTTCAGACCTGGTAGTCTGCTCTGGATCTATGGCCAGAGTAGTGGTCGGGGCCACAAACCCTTCAAAGATCAAGTCTCCTCGGATATCAGTGACATAGTTCAGATTTCCAAAACTGATCTGATGACCAGGGGCGTAGCTGTCGATCTGCACAAGGTGGCCAGTCGAGTTGGCACGCAGTGTGAAGCCGCCGAATACGAAAATTTGACCAGGAAGGAAAGTCTCCCCAGAGACGGCATCATTGTGGATGATCGAATGAGCCATCGAACCTTCTGTCGACAGCATAGAGGAACTCTCAATGAAAGCACCAATGTCGGTGTCAAAACCGGCCGATCTCGGGTAGGGGGTCCCGAACTGTGCGTCCGAGGATCGAAAGTAACAGGAGGCAGGGGACATGATGTTTACCCAGGTTCGGGCCCTCTTGATGGAGGTAATACCCTACTTCCTACTTGATTGGCTTTGATGAGTATAGGGGTTACAAGAGTTGATCTACCTCGAGATCGTAATGGCTAAACCCTAGATGTCTAGCCTATATGATGATTATGATTGCCTCTACGGACTAAACCCTCCGATTTATATAGACACCGAAGGGGCCTAGGGTTGGACAGAGTCGGTTTACAGAGAAAGGAATCTTCACATCCGAACGCCAAGCTTGCCATCCACGTAAAGGAGAGTCCCATCCGGACACGGGGGAAGGCCTTCGACCTTGTATCTTCTTGGCCCATTAGTCCGGCCCATATCACATAGCCCGGACGCCCGGGGACCCCCTAATCCAGGACTCCCTCACCCGCCTTCACCAAAGAGGTATAGTTTTTAATATGCACCCGGTGGGCAGACCGAATTGTGATGTTTTCCATTGGGCCATCTTGCGGGAAGGGCATATGCCGGACTACATCCGGGGACCTCGCCGGCCGCGCATCGACCAATCCGGCCCCAGACCCTGCCGTAAGGACTAGGGTTGATACAGGTAAAATGCCAGATTGTCATCTCCTAGAGGATTCAGATGATGTATCCGTCACCAATTCCGAGGTGGAGAGTGTGATGAATCATCAGCGGAGGAAAGAGGCCATGCGCGATCCCAGCTTTACTGTAGAGGCGTCCCATGCCCTCAACTCCGCGGACGCATATATCCGAGCTGCTCGGGATGGGCTTGCTGGAGCCACACACCATCTTTCAAAGGATATGCGGGTAATAGATTTTTGTAGGTGCAACACTCATGTGCCAGTAGCCCCCGAGACTTGAAACAGTTTGGCCCAAACTGATTTAAGGATCGTTGTATTATCAGGTAATAACGGAGAAAAATGACATGCTATCCAAGGAGCTTGAAGAATGTTGAACCAAGCTTACTGCTGTCACCGCTGAACTGGAGAAGTCCAAGAAGGCACCGAATGGTTAGGTCAATCACTGTCCGGAAAATACGATTCTGCGCCAACAATGTTTCTTTAAAATATACATTGTTTTGTTTACGGCTGCAGGATCTTCAGATCAGCTGGAGGATAGACTGAAGGTTGCGCAAGCGGATAAACAGCAAGCCGAAAGGCAAGAAGCCACTGGTCAACATATACTGACACGGACCAGGGATGAGAAGAACAAACTACAGGATGCCAACATCACGCAAGCCGAGGAGCTGAAGGACATAAGAGCCCAACTGACGGATGCCTTGAAGGAGAACCGAAAGCTAAAAGGCGGCATATTTAGTATGTCCCTGAACCTAAGTTTCATAAGATCCCCTAATTGAAAAAATTTACGAGATTTGTGCATGTAGGTTTGTTAACTGGGCGGCCCGAAGGAGAAGTGTCCGGATTCCAAGGCGACGTGCTGCAAGAGCTATCCAAAGTGCACGAGCGAGCTCGGAAATCCATGATGAATATGGCGAAGGCTTTATGGCCATCCGATTCTCCTCCAGGATGATGGGGGAGCTCGCAGAGTTATTCAATGGAGCTCGTCTTCATTTTGAGCTGTGGAAGGCATCGACATGTCGAGAAGGTGCACTAGAGGCCTGGGCCATGGTGAAAACATAGTATACCAGACTTAATCCAAACCACATGGCTCGGGTCGGACCTCGGGGTCCAGACAGACAAGAAATTCCAGTTAGCTTGGTGTACGACCAAGTAAAGATAGCCGCCAAATTTTCACAGCAGGACTGTAAACTAGACAACCTGATAGATGGCATAGATAAAGAGTAGGCGTGTAATTTTATGTTACACTTTATCGACAAAGCTTATCTCCGGCCGAATTGTAAAAGATTGTCGTGGCAGACTTTTCGCTTTCAAACTCCAAAACCCAAGGGTGGAGTGTTTCCTAATACTATACCTATCGGAAACACCAAATATGTTCCGAAACTAGGCGATCCGGTCATAATGCTTGAACAAACAAACTGTATTCAGGGAGTTATGTTATATTAGTGTTTAATGTAAGAAACATCTTCCAGAAAGAATAGTTCCGTTAAGAGTTCCTCTCTCTGGGTCGGCATGCGTTTATGTATGACTAAGCCGTGATGCGAAAGAATCACAGGAGTCTTTGTATTTTAGTAGTTTATATTGCTGCAAAGGCAGTTCGTCTTTTTTCCGCAGACCAATTATTCCCTTAAGAATGCTAGCTTTCGGCCTCACCCGTCTGAGGTACATGTCCGGATGACCCGGTTGTAACAATTGTAGAGGTGCTCCCTTTATGCCCTAGCCGAACGAGCGGGAATGTAGGGCATAAGCACAGGAGCCAGGTAAGCCAGCTTGGCAAAAACTTAAGTCATAGAGGTGCATATAATGGCGAAGACATGACGTACATGAGCAAACAACACACGTATATATGGAGAGCTTTATGCTCGAAATGATAATAAGCTTCTATTAGAGGAAGCCCCAAGTTATGGTGGGGTATGCACATTTAAGGATGTATACCCCTCAAGTGCGGCTTACCGGAACACACGCTAGAAGTTGTAAGGGAAAAAGAAAAAGGAAAAAAGTGAAAAAGGAGAAAAAGGTAACGAACAACGTGTCCGGATTTAGGCGTAGAATCTTCAGAGTCTGGCAGCGTTCCATGGGTTCGGCTCTAAGCTATTGTCCGATGCGTTGTGAAGGCGATAGCCTCCTCCAGTGATAACTTCATATATAATGAAGGGAACCTCCCATTTGGGCTTGAGATTGTCCTTTTTCTTCTCTGTTAGGCGTAGAACAAGTTCACCAACATTATAATTCTTAGCCCGCACTTCTCTGCTTTGGTATCTTCGAGCTTGTTCTTGGTAGAATGCGGAACGGGCCTTTGCGACATCGTGCTCCTCCTCCAGGCCATGCGATTGGGTGTGTATCCGGTCGTGCGATTGGGTGTGGTCTGCTGCCCCCAGAGTACAGAGTCGAGCTCGTCGACCCAATGTTTATCCGACTCCTTTAAGGATCGCATTAGCCTGGGTTTGATTCCGCTCATTCTCAGGCCATTGGCCCTTTCAACTTGACCATTTGTTTGGGGGTGATACACAGAGGCATAATTGAGTTTAATACCTAGATTAGCACACCATTTTTTCACATCGCTGGCTGTAAAGTTAGAGCCATTATCGGTAATAATGATGTGTGGGACACCTTAACAGTGTACGACACCGGATACAAAGTTTATCACCGGTCCGGCTTCAGCCGTTTTCACTAGTTTCGCCTCTATCCACTTAGTGAATTTGTCTACCATAACAAGCAAATATTTTTTCTTATGGCTGCCCCCTTTAAGGGGTCCGACCATGTCCAATCCCTAGACCATGAAAGGCCAAGTAATGGGGATTGTTCATAGGGAAGTTGGCGGCATGTGGCTTTGATTGGAAAAAGCTGGCATCCGACACAATGTTATATGAGGTCTTGTGCGTTTTCTCGGGCCGTGGGCCAAAAGAAACCTATACGAAAGGCCTTACTTATAAGGGCCCGAGTTGCGGCGTGATGGCTGGTAACCCACAAGTATAGGGGATCACAATAGTTTTCGAGGGTAGAGTATTCAACCCAAATTTATTGATTCGACACAAAGGGAGCCAATGAATATTCTCAAGTATTAACAGTTGAGTTGTCAATTCAACCGGACCTGAAAGACTTAATATCTGCAATAAAGTATTTAGTAGCAAAGTAATATGGAAGTAACGGTAACAGTGGCAAAAGTAATAGTATTGGTTTTGTAGTGATTGTAACAGTGGCAACGGTAAAGTAACTAAGCAAAGATCAATATATGAAAGCTCGTAGGCATTGGATCAGTGATGGATAATTATGCCGGATGCGATTCCTCATGTAACAGTTATAACACAGGGTGACACAGAACTAGCTCCAGTTCATCAATGTAATGTAGGCATGTATTCCGAATATAGTCATACGTGCTTATGGAAAGGAACTTGCATGACATCTTTTTTCCTACCCTCCTGTGGCAGCGGGGTACTATTGGAAACTAAGGGATATTAAGGCCTCCCTTTTAATAGAGTATCGAAACAAAGCATTAACACCTAGTGAATACATGAACTCCTCAAAATATAGTCATCACCGGGAGTGGTCCCGATTATTATCACTTCGGGGTTACCGGATCATAACACATAGTAGGTGACTATTGACTTGCAAAATAGGATCAAGAACTCACATATATTCATGAAAACATAATAGGTTCAGATCTGAAATCATGGCACTTGGGCCCTAGTGACAAGCATTAAGCATAGCAAAGTCATAGCAACATCAATCTCAGAACATAATGGATACTAGGGATCAAACCCTAACAAAACTAACTCGATTACATGATAAATCTCATCCAACCCATCATCGTCCAGCAAGCCTACAATGGAATTACTCACACACGGCGGTGAGCATCATGAAATTGGTGATGGAGGAAGGTTGATGATGACGATGGCAACGGATTCCCCTCTCCGGAGCCCCGAACGGACTCCAGATCAGCCCTCCCGAGAGAGATTAGGGCTTGGCGGCGGCTCCATATCGTAAAACGCGATGAATCATTCTCCTTGATTTTTTTCTCCCCGAACGTGAATATATAGAGTTGGAGTTGAGGTCGGTGGACCTTAGTGGGCCCACGAGACAGGGGGCGCGCCCCAGGGGGTGGGAGCCCCCCCACCCTCATGGACAGGGTGTGGCCCCCCTCGTGTTGATTCTTTCGCTAGTATTTTTTATAAATTCCAAAAATATTCTCCGTGAAGTTTCAGGTCATTCCGAGAAATTTTATTTCTGCACAAAATAACACCATGGCAATTCTGCTGAAAACAGCATCACTCCGGGTTAGTTCCATTCAAATCATGAAGTTAGAGTCCAAAACAAGGTCAAAAGTGTTTGGTAAAGTAGATACGATGGAGACGTATCAACTCCCCCAAGCTTAAACCTTTGCTTGTCCTCAAGCAATTGAGTTGACAAAATGAAAGTGATAAAGAAAAACTTTTACAAACTCTGTTTGATCTTGTTGTTGTAAATATGTAAAGCCAGCATTCAAGTTTTCAGGAAAGATTTTGAACTAACCATATTCACAATAACATTTAGGTCTCATGTTTACTCATATCAATGGCATAATCAACTAGCGAGCAATAATAGTAAATCTCAGATGACAACACTTTCTCAAAACAATCATAACATGATATAACAAGATGGTATCTCGCTAGCCCTTTCCGAGACCACAAAACATAAATGCAGAGCACCTCTGAAGATCAAGGACTGACTAAACATTATAATTCATGGTAAAAGAGATCCAGTCACAGTCGTACTCAATGTAAACTAATAGTAATGCATGCAAATGATAGCAGTGCTCTCCAACTGGTGCTTTTAATAACACGATGATGACTCAGCATAAAAGTAAATAGATAGGCCATTCTCAGAGGAAAGCGGGGATTTGTAGGGGTGTCAGAGCTCGATTTTTGAAATAAAGATAAATAATTTTTTGAGTGGCATACTTTCATTGTCAACATAACAACCGAGAGATATCGATATCTTCCATGCTACACACATTATAGGCGGTTCCCAAACAGAATGGTAAATTCTATACTCCCCCTACTACCAACAAACATCAATTCATGGCTTCTCCGAAACAACGGGTGCCTCCAACTAACAACAATCCTAGGGGAGTTTTGTTTGCAATTATTTAATTTAAGCATGGGACTGGGCATCTCGGTTACCAACCATTTTCTTGTGAATGAGGAGCGGAGTCCACTCCTCATGAGAATAACCCACCTAGCATGGAAGATATAGACAACCCTAGTTGATACATGAGCTATTCGAGCATACAGAGCGGAATTTCATTTGAAGGTTCAGAGTTTGGCACATACAAATTTACATGGAACGGCAAGTAGATACCGCATAGTATGGTGGACTCATATGGAATAACTTTTGGGGTTTATGGAAGTGGATGCACAAGCAGTATTCCTGCTTAGTACAAGTGAAGGCTAGAAAGAGACTGGGAAGCGACCATCTAGAGAGCGATGATATGTCTCCAACGTATCTATAATTTTTGATTGTTCCATGCTATTATATTATCAACCTTGGATGTTTTATATGCATTTATATGCTATTTTATATGATTTTTGGACTAACCTATTAACCTAGAGCCCAGTGCCAGTTTTTGTTTTTTCCTTGTTTTAGAGTATCGCACAAAAGGAAAATCAAACGGAGTCCAATTGACCTGAAACTTCACAGAACTTATTTTTGGACCAGAAGAAGCCCACGGAGTATCAGATATGGACCAGAAGAGTCCCGGGCTGCCCACGAGGGTGGGGGGCGTGCCCACCCCCCTGGGCGCGCCCCCTGCCTCATGGATAGCCCGGAGATCCACCGACGTACATCTTCCTCCTATATATATATATATATATCCATATACCCTAAAAACTTCGAAGAGCAGAATAGATCGGGAGTTCCGCCGCCAGAAGCCTCCGTAGCCACCGAAAACCAATCTAGACCCGTTCCGGCACCCTGCCGGAGGCGGAGTCCCTCTCCGCTAGCCATCTTCATCATCCCGGTGCTCTCCATGACGAAGAGGGAGTAGTTCTCCCTCGGGGCTGAGGGTATGTACCAGTAGCTATGTGTTTGATCTCTCTCTCTCTCTCTCGTGTTCTTGAGGTGATACGATCTTGATGTATCGTGAGCTTTGCTATTATAGTTGGATGTTATGATGTTTCTCCCCCTCTACTCTCTTGTAATGGATTGAGTTTTCCCTTTAAAGTTATCTTATCGGATTGAGTCTTCAAGGATTTGAGAACACTTGATGTATGTCTTGCACGTGCTTATCTATGGTGACAATGGGATATCATGTGATCCACTTGATGTATGTTTTGGTGATCAACTTGCGGGTTCCGCCCATGAACCTATGCATAGGGGTTGGCACATGTTTTCGTCTTGACTCTCCGGTAGAAACTTTGGGGCACTCTTTGAAGTTCTTTGTGTTGGTTGAATAGATGAATCTGAGATTGTGTGATGCATATCGTATAATCATACCCATGGATACTTGAGGTGACATTGGAGTATCTAGGTGACATTAGGGTTTTGGTTGATTTGTTTCTTAAGGTGTTATTCTAGTATGATAGATTGAACGGAAATAATAGCTTCATGTTATTTTACTACGGACTCTTGAATATATCGATCAGAAAGGATAACTTTGAGGTGGTTTCGTACCCTACCATAATCTCTTTGTTTGTTCTCCGCTATTACCGACTTTGGAGTGACGCTTTGTTGCATGTTGAAGGAAAGTTATATGATCCAATTATGTTATTATTGTTGAGAGAACTTGCACTCGTGAAAGTATGAACCTTAGGCCTTGTTTCAACGCATTGCAATACCGTTTGTGCTCACTTTTATCACTAGTTACCTTGCTGTTTTATATTTTCAGATTACAAAAACCTTTATCTACCATCCATATACCACTTGTATCACCATCTCTTCGCCGAACTAGTGCACCTATACAATTTACCATTGTATTAGGTGTGTTGGGGACGCAAGAGACTCTTTGTTATTTGGTTGCAGGGTTGCTTGAGAGAGACCATCTTCATCCTACGCCTCCTACGGATTGATAAACCTTAGGTCATCCACTTGAGGGAAATTTGCTACTGTCCTACAAACCTCTACACTTGGAGGCCCAACAACGTCTACAAGAAGAAGGTTGTGTAGTAGACATCAAGCTCTTTTCTGGCGCCGTTGCCGGGGAGGTTAGCACTTGAAGGTATATCTTTAGATCTTGCAATTGAATCTTTTTGTTTCTTGTTTTATCACTAGTTTATTCTATAAAAGAAAACTACAAAAAATGGAATTGATGATACCTCATATGATCTATCTTTTTAATATCTTTTAAGAGAATAAGGATTCCAATAATTATGCTCAAGTGCTAGAAGAAGAATGCATTAGAATGTTTGGCACTAAATATTTGAATGATGATCATGATTGCAATGTTGTTAGTATGAATTCCTTGAATATCCAATGATGCTAATGATAGGCAAAGCCACAAGCTTGGGGAAGCTATGTTTGATGAAGATTATATTTTTTGTCCCCCAAGTTTTGATGAGCAAATTTATTTTGATGATAGCATGCTTCCTATTTGTGATGATTATATTTATGAAAGTGGGTTTGGTAGAGTGTCAACTTTAGGAAGTAATGATCCCACTATTTTGGAGGGTGTTGAATCTTATTGTGATAATTATGAAAGTGGATTCGGAGAGGTCATGACTTTATTTAGTAATGATTCCACTATTTCGGAAGAGGTTGCAATTGATTATGAGAACAAAGTTGCTATCTATGATGATTATTGTGATGAATTGTATGCTATTAAAAATAATGATAACCATGAAACTTGTCATCATGATTTTAGTTTTCAATTGGATTATGCCTCACATGATAATTATTTTGTTGAGTTTGCTCCCACTACTATTCTGAATGAGAAGAAATTTGCTTATGTGGAGAGTAGTAAATTTTCTATGCTTGTAGATCATGAAAAGAATGCTTTAGGTGCTGGTTATATTGTTGAATTAATTCATGATGCTACTGAAAATTATTATGAGGGAGGAACATATGCTTGTAGGAATTGCAATAATATCAAGTTTCCTCTCTATGTGTTGAAAATCTTGAAGTTATCCTTGTTTTACCTTCCTATGCAAGTTGATTCTTGTTCCCACAAGTTGTTTGCTCAAAAAATCCCTATGAATAGGAAGTGGGTTAGACTTAAATGTGCTAGTAATATTATTCATGATGCTCTCTCTTACAATTCTTATCTTTTATGTGAGCATCGTTGAAATCATCATGCCTAGCTAGGGGCGTTAAACGATATCGCTTGTTGGGAGGCAACCCAATTTTATTTATGTTCCTTGATTTTTGTTCATGTTTAGTAATAAATAATCTATCTAGCCTCTGGTTAGATGTGGTTTTATGTTTTAATTAGTGTTTGTGCCAAGTAGAACCTTTGGGAAGACTTGGGGAAAGTCTTTGCGATCTTGCTGTAAAAAAACAGAAACTTTAGCGCTCACGAGAATTGCTGCCATCTTTTCCTAGAGAGTGATATTTAGTTAATTGTTTTTGCAGATAATTAATATATAAATTACTCACGTCCAGCAATTTATTTTAGAATTTTTGGGGTTCCATAAGTAGTCCAAACCTACAGATTACTACAGACTGTTCTGTTTTTGACAGATTCTGTTTTCATTGTGTTGTTTGCTTATTTTGATGAATCTATGAGTAGTATCAGGGGGTATGAACCATAGAGAAGTTGGAATACAGTATATGTTACACCAATATGAATTTAGAATGAGTTCACAACAGTACCGAAAGTGGTGATTTATTTTCTTATACTAACGGAGCTTACGAGTTTTCTGTTAAGTTTTGTGTTGTGAAGTTTTCAAGTTTTGGGTGAAGATTCGATGGACTATGGAATGAGCAGTGGCAAGAACCTAAGCTTGGGGATGCCCAAGGCACCCCAAGGTAATATTCAAGTACAACCAAAAGCCTAAGCTTGGGGATGCCCCGGAAGGCATCCCCTCTTTCGTCTTCGTTCATCGGTAACTTTACTTGGAGCTATATTTTTATTCACCACATGATATGTGTTTTGCTTGGAGCGTCATTTTATTTTATTTTGTTTTTATTTATGTTTGAATAAAATACTAAGACCTGAAATTCTTAAATTTTAGAGAGTCTTCACATAGTTGCATAATTATTCGACTACACATTGATCTTCACATTATATCTTTCGGAGTAGTTTGTTGTTGCTCTAGTGCTTCACTTACATCTTTTTAGAGCACGGTGGTGGTTTTATTTTATAGAAATAGATGAACTCTCATGCGTCACTTATATTATTTTTAGAGTCCTAAACAGCATGGTAATTTGCTTTGGTTATGAATTTAGTCCTAATATGATGGGCATCCAAGTGGGGTATAATAAAAACTTTCATATAAAGTGCATTGAATACTATGAGAAGTTTGATGCTTGATAATTGTTTTGAGATATGAAGATGGTGATATTAGAGTCATGCTATTTGAGTAGTTGTGAATTTGAGAGATACTTGTGTTGAAGTTTGTGATTCCCGTAGCATGCACGTATGGTGAACCGTTATGTGATGAAGTTGGAGCATGATTTATTTATTGTTTGTCTTCCTTATGAGTGGCGGTCGGGGATGAGCGATGGTCTTTTCCTACCAATCTATCCCCCTAGGAGCATGCGCGTAGTACTTTGTTTCGATAACTAATAAATTTTGCAATAAGTATGCAAGTTCTTTATGAGTAATGTTGAGTCCATTGATTATACACACTCTCACCCTTCCACCATTGCTAGCCTCTCTAGTACCGCGCAACTTTCGTCGGTACCATAAACCCACCATATATCTTCCTCAAAACAGCCACCATACCTACCTATTATGGCATTTCCATAGCCATTCCGAGATATATTGCCATGCAATTTTCCACCGTTCCGTTATTATGACACGCTTCATTATTGTCATATTGCTATGCATGATCACGTAGTTGACATTGTATTTGTGGCAAAGCCACCATTCATAATTCTTTCATACATGTCACTCATGAGTCATTGCACATCCCGGTACACCGGCGGAGGCATTCACATAGAGTCATATTTTGTTCTAAGTATTGAGTTGTAATTGTTGAGTTGTAAGTAAATAAAAGTGTGATGAACATCATTTTTAGAGCATTGTCCCAAGTGAGGAAAGGATGATGGAGACTATGATTCCCCCACAAGTCGGGATGAGACTCCGGACTAAATAAAAAAAGGAGAGGCCATAAAAAAGGAGAAAAGGCCTAAAAAAAGAAAAAATGAGAGAAAAAGAGAGAAGGGACAATGCTACTATCCTTTTACCATACTTGTGCTTCAAAGTAGCACCATGATCTTCATGATAGAGAGTATCCTATGATATCACTTTCATGTACTAGTGGGAATTTTTCATTATAGAACTTGGCTTGTATATTCAAATGATGGTCTTCCTCAAAATGCCCTAGGTCTTCATGAGCAAGCGAGTTGGATGCAGACCCACTTAGTTCTTTTTGTTGAGCTTTCATATACTTTTAGCTCTAGTGCATCCGTTGCATGGAAATCCCTACTCACTCACATTGATATAAATATTGATGGGCATCTCCATAGCCCGTTGATACGCCTAGTTGATGTGAGACTATCTTCTCCTTTTTGTCTTCTCCACAACCACCATTCTATTCCACCTATAGTGCTATGTCCATGGCTCACGCTCATGTATTGCGTGAAGATTGAAAAAGTTTGAGAACATCAAAAGTATGAAACAATTGCTTGGCTTGTCATCGGGGTTGTGCATGATTTAAATATTTTGTGTGATGAAGATAGATCATAGCCAGACTATATGATTTTGTAGGGATAGCTTTCTTTGGCCAAGTTATTTTGAGAAGACATGATTGCTTAGTTAGTATGCTTGAAGTATTATTGTTTTTATGTCAATATTAAACTTTTGTCTTGAATATTATGAATATGAATATTCTTGCCACAATAAAGAGAATTACATGGATAAATATGATAGGTAGCATTCCACATCAAAAATTATGTTCTTATCATTTACCTACTCGAGGACGAGCAGGAATTAAGCTTGGGGATGCTGATACGTCTCCAACGTATCTATAATTTTTGATTGTTCCATGCTATTATATTATCAACCTTGGATGTTTTATATGCATTTATGTGCTATTTTATATGATTTTTGGACTAACCTATTAACCTAGAGCCTAGTGCCAGTTTTTGTTTTTTCCCTTGTTTTAGAGTATTGCACAAAAGGAAAATCAAACGGAGTCCAATTGACCTGAAACTTCACGAAACTTATTTTTGGACCAGAAGAAGCCCACGGAGTATCAGAGATGGACCAGAAGAGTCCCGGGCTGCCCACGAGGGTGGGGGGCGCGCCCACCCCCCTGGGCGCGCCCCCTGCCTCGTGGATAGCCCGGAGATCCACCGACGTACATCTTCCTCCTATATATATATATCCATATACCCTAAAAACTTCAAAGAGCAGAATAGATCGGGAGTTCCGCCGCCAGAAGCCTCCGTAGCCACCAAAAACCAATCTAGACTCGTTCCGGCACCCTACCGGAGGTGGAGTCCCTCTCCGCTAGCCATCTTCATCATCCCGGTGCTCTCCATGATGAGGAGGGAGTAGTTCTCCCTCGGGGCTGAGGGTATGTACCAGTAGCTATGTGTTTGATCTCTCTCTCTCTCTCTCATGTTCTTGAGGTGATACGATCTTGATGTATCGTGAGCTTTGCTATTATAGTTGGATTTTATGATGTTTCTCCCCCTCTACTCTCTTGTAATGGATTGAGTTTTCCCTTTGAAGTTATCTTATCGGATTGAGTCTTTAAGGATTTGAGAAAACTTGATGTATGTCTTGCATGTGCTTATCTGTGGTGACAATGGGATATCATGTGATCCACTTGATGTATGTTTTGGTGATCAACTTGCGGGTTTCGCCCATGAACCTATGCATAGGGGTTGGCACACGTTTTCGTCTTGACTCTCCAGTAGAAACTTTGGGGCACTCTTTGAAGTTCTTTGTGTTGGTTGAATACATGAATCTGAGATTGTGTGATGCATATCGTATAATCATACCCATGGATACTTGAGGTGACATTGGAGTATCTAGGTGACATTAGGGTTTTGGTTGATTTGTTTCTTAAGGTGTTATTCTAGTACGAACTCTATGATAGATTGAACGAAAAGAATAGCTTCATGTTATTTTACTACGGACTCTTGAATAGATCGGTCAGAAAGGATAACTTTGAGGTGGTTTCGTACCCTACCATAATCTCTTCGTTTGTTCTCCGCTATTAGTGACTCTGAAGTGACTCTTTGTTGCATGTTGAGGGAAAGTTATATGATCCAATTATGTTGTTATTGTTGAGAGAACTTGCACTAGTGAAAGTATGAACCCTAGGCCTTGTTTCAACACATTGCAATACCGTTTGTGCTCACTTTTATCATTAGTTACCTTGCTGTTTTTATATTTTTCAGATTACAAAAACCTTTATCTACCATCCATATACCACTTGTATCACCATACCTTCGCCAAACTAGTGCACCTATACAATTTACCATTGTATTGGGTGTGTTGGGGACACAAGAGACTCTTTGTTATTTGGTTGCAGGGTTGCTTGAGAGAGACCATCTTCATCCTACGCCTCCTACGGATTGATAAACCTTAGGTCATCCAGTTGCGGGAAATTTGCTACTGTCCTACAAACCTCTGCACTTGGAGGCCCAACAATGTCTACAAGAAGAAGGTTCTGTAGTAGACATCAAGCGACAACAATCATGAACATGCATTAAAATTAATCAACACTGAGTGCAAGCATGAGTAAGATATAATTCAGCATGAACATAAATATCATGGAGGCTATGTTGATTTTGTTTCAATTACATGCGTGAACATGTGCCAAGTCAAGCCACTTGAATCGTTCAAAGGAGTATACCACCCTATCATACCACATCACAACCATTTTAATAGCATGTTGGCATGCAGGGTAAACCATTATAAACTCCTAGCAAATTAAGCATGGCATGAGCAACTATAATCTCTAATTGTCATTGCAAACATGTTTCATTCATAATAGGCTGAATTAGGAACGATGAACTAATCACATTTACAAAAACAAGCTAGGTCCAGTTCATATCAGCTTTTCTCATCTCAATCAGTTCATCATGTATCGTCATTATTTCCTTTCACTTGCATGACCGAACAGTGTGGATAATAATAATAGTGCACGTGCATTGGACTAAGATGGAATCTGCAAGCATTCAATACAAGGGAGAAGGCAAGGTAATATGGGCTCTTCGTTAGATCAACAATAATGCATATGAGAGCCACTCAACATTTTCATCATGGTCTTCTCCTCTCGACCCCCAAAGAAAAGAAAAGAAACAAAACTATTTACATGGGAAAGCTCCCAACAAGCAAAAGAAAAACGAGAAATCTTTTTGGGTTTTCTTTTAATTACTACTACTACAAGCATGGAAAGTAAACTAGCTAACATGTACAACTAATTTTTTGGGTTTTTATTAAGGGTTTTCAAACACTCAAGAAGAAGGTTTAAAAAGAAAATAAACTAGCATGGATAGTACAATGGAAAAGTATGAGCACCGACAACTGGAATGACTGTGTGAAGATGAATGTAATGTTGGTGAGAAACACGTACTCCCCCAAGCTTAGGCTTTTGGACTAAGTTGCTCTATGTCCATGGCTCAAAGCTTCCCTCTCCAGTGTATGGAGGAGTGTCCTCTGGGTGCCACTGGTTGGCGATCTCCTCCGGATCCCACTGATAAACAGACTGTCGATAAGGGTCAAGGGATGGATCCGGCTCAGGCTTTGGAGCTAGTGTCAGGCTCCAGTATGCATGCAAGGCCTCCGGCAAAACGAGGTACGTGCCTGAAAATATGTTAAACAAAGAGGGCGCAGGCAAGGTAATAATCTCACAGTAGTTTTTATCAAATATCAATTTATACTTAAGCATATTCTTCTTATCTTTAACAATAAAATCGTGTGCTACCATACTCTTATAATCTAGAAAAATAGGGGGCAACAACTTTTCCTCTTTCTCATAATACTTAATAGGTATCCTAAAGTGTGCAGCAAGGCGCGAAGCAAATATGCCTCCGAAGATGGGGCCCATTGTACGGTTCAGATTTAATCGTTTAGCAACAATAGCGCCTAAACTGAAAGTGATATCACGAAACAAAGCATGGCGCAAAATAACAATGTCAGGAGCACTGAGATTTCCACTGTTCCTGCGACCAATTAAGCATTTACTAGCAAATATTGCAAAGTAGCATAGAAGAAGAAAATGTATGCTAGTAATTCTTGCATCGGAAACTTTCCTCGTTTCCCCTACATCAATCGTATCAATAAACCCCTCCACATCATTACGATGTGGTTCCTCTATGCTGCCCGCAAAGGGTATCTTACAGTCCCGACAAAAATCATACAGTGACATCTCCTTAACCTCATCATATAAATGAAATTCCACTGAAGGTGGTGATTTCTTAGCATGAAAGTAAAAGTTTTGCATGAAAATATTAGTGAGGAGGAGATACTGTTCGCGCTGGTCGCGGAGGAAGTCGATGAGGCTACAATCTCAGCCAAATAATAAAAGTCATCATAAATCCCGGCTGCTCTCAAGAACTCATCACAAGGCCATTCACACGGCCGAACCTCCGCAGTGCGAGGGAGATTATATTTGGGCTTCTTATTCTCTTTACTTTACTTATCCTTCGAGCTTCGGCTCGAAGAGCCCCTCAACAATTTCTTCATCATTTTCTTTCACTAAAAAATTCTGAAATTTTTAGTGACTCCAAATAAAAGTGAATCAAACTCAACAAGATTGATAGCATCTACTCCCACAAGTGCCTAGAGAACATATCATGCATTAAAACTACTTTTGACAACATAAATTTGACATGCAAGCTCAAGAACATGGTCACCTAAGCAGCAAAAAATTGCAATAAATAAAGCACTAGAACAAAAACTAATTCGACCATTGGAGGAGTCACATACCGAAGAAAAATCCTCGAAAGCAGTTTTGTGAATGGAGCTTTGAGCTAGGAGATCAAAAATGGCAGCAAGATGAGCTAGAACTCGGGTTTGAGCTGTGGGATAATTTTTTTCTGGAGGAAGACAAAGTGTGTGGGTGCTGGAATAAGTGGAGGGGGCCACGTGGTGTCCACGAGGCAGGGGGCGCGCCCTAGACCCTCGTGGCCAGGTGGCGTGGCCCCTAGGTGTGTTCTCAGTGCCAAATATTCTTAAATATTCTACAAAAAATCATCTAAAAATTTTAAGGACATTTGGAGAACTTTTATTTTTGGGGTATTTTTTATTGCAAGGAAAATTCAGAAAATAGACAGAAAATACTATTTTTGCTTTATTTAATCTAAATAACAGAAAGTAAAAAGAGGGTACAGAGAGTTGTGCTTTCTAACTTCATCCATCTCATGCCCATCAAATGGAATCCACTAACAAGGTTGATCAAGTCTTGTTAGCAAACTCTTTTCGAATAACATGAAACTGGAGAATTTTCGAATAACACTAGGTTACCTCAACAGGGATATGCATGTCCCCAACAATAAGAATATCATATTTTTTCTTGACAGTAGGAAGAGGAAATTGAAAACCTCCAATAATAATCGTTGGAATTTTTCCAATAGAATTGATACTGTGGACTTGAGGTTGTTTCCTCAGAAAGTGTACCGTATGCTCATTACCATTAACATGAAAAGTGACATTGCCTTTGGTGCAACCAATAACAGCCCCTGCAATATTCGAAAAGGGTCTACCAAGAATAATAGACATACTATCGTCCTCGGGAATATCAATAATAACAAAGTCCGTTAAAATAGTAACGTTTGCAACCACAACAGGCACATCCTCACAAATACCGACAGGTATAATAGTTGATTTATTGGCCATTTGCAAAGATATTTCAGTAGGTGTCAGCTTATTCAAATCAAGTCTATGGTATAAAGAGAGAGGCATAACACTAACAACGGCTCCAAGATCACATAAAGCAGCTTTAACATAGTTTCTTTTAATGGAGCATGGTATAGTTGGTACTCCTGGATCTCCGAGTTTCTTTGGTATTCCACCTTTAAAAGTGTAATTAGCAAGCATGGTGGAAATTTCAGCTTCCGGTATCTTTCTTTTATTAATAACAATATCTTTCATATACTTAGCATAAAGATCCATTTTAAGCATATCAGTCAAACGCATATGCAAAAAGATAGGTCTAATCATTTCAGCAAAGCGCTCAAAATCCTCATCATCCTTTTTCTTGGATGGTTTAGGAGGAAAAGGCATGGGTTTCTGAACCCATGGTTCTCTTTCTTTACCATGCTTCCTAGCAAAAAAGTCTCTTTTATCATAATGTTGATTCTTTGATTGTGGGTTATCAAGATCAACAGCAGATTGAATCTCTACATCATTGTTATTGCTAGGTTGAGCATCAACATGAACATCATCATTAACATTATCACTAGGTTCATGTTCATTACCAGATTGTGTTTCAGCATCAGAAATAGAAACATCATTGGGATTCTCAGGTGTGTCAACAACAGGTTCACTAGAAGCATGCAAAGTCCTATCATTTTTATTTTTCTTCTTCTTAGAAGAACAAGGTGCATCAACATTAGTTCTCTAAGAATCTTGCTCAATTCTCTTAGGGTGGCCCTTAGGATACAAAGGTTCCTGAGTCATTTTACCCCCTCTAGTCACAACTCCAACAGAATTTTCATTTTCTTATTATCTAATTCATTGAGCATATCATTCTGAGCTTTAAGTACTTGTTCTACTTGAGTGGTAACCATAGAAGCATGTTTACAAATAAGTTCATGTTCACCTTTAACTCTAGACATATAATCACTCAAGCGTTCAATCATATAAGCATTATGTTTCAATTGTCTACTAACATAAGCATTGAAGTTTTCTTGTTTAACAATAAAATTATCAAACTCATCCAATGTAACGCCCTCGATGCGGCTATAGCTCCCACGTGTCGAGGCACGACTTAGAGACATAACCGCATTGAAAGCAATGTCGCCAGTTAGGCAATCTTCACAGCATCCCATGTAATATAAATAATAAAGGGGAGATACATAGTTGGCTTACACTCGCCACGTCAATCAAAGTACATAAATAGCATTACTACATTCAAACACTCATGGCCCGACTACGGCGCCAAAATAAAAGATAACCCAACAAGCGACACGGTCCCGATCACCCCCAACTGGGCACCACTACTGATCATCAGGGAAAGTCACGTAGTATCATTGAGAGTCCTCGTCGACCTCCCACTTGAGCTCAAGCGCGTCACCTAGAGCGGAATCATCAGGCCCTGCATTTGGTTTGGAAGTAATCTGTGAGCCACAGGGACTCAACAATCTCGCACCCTTGCGATCAAGACTATTTAAGCTTAATAGGTAAGGCAAGGTAAAATATGTGGAGCTGCAGCAAGCGACTAGCATATATGGTGGCTGACCTGTTCGCAAAAGAGAGCGAGAAGAGGAGGCAAAGCGCGAACGAGTAACTAGAGGGCATCCTGCGGCAAGCATTACTCCAACACCGTGTTCACTTCCCGGACTCCGCCGAGAAGAGACCATCACGGTAACTCACACTGTTGATTCATTTTATTTAAGTTAAGGTTCAAGTTATCTACAACCGGACATTAACAAATTCCCATCTGCCCATAACCACGGGCACGTCTTTTGAAAGTTCAAATCCCTGCAGGGGAGTCCCAACTTAGCCCATGACAAGCTCTCACGATCAACGAAGGAATAGACCTCCTCCCGAGACATTCCGATCAGACTCGGTATCTCGGTTCTTCAAGACACTTCGACAGGTTAAAACAAGTCCAACAACACCGCCCGAATGTGCCGACAAATCCCGATCGGAGCTGCACATATCTCGTTCTCAGGGCACACTCAGATTGTCTAAACTTCCGGTAGGCCAGCCCAGAGTTTTCCCTGGTAGCCACCGGTGGCTGACGAGTTGGACCAACACTCAGAGGAGCACTGGCCCGGGGGGCTTAAAATAAGATGACCCTCGGGCTCCGGAAACCCAAGGGAAAAAGAGGCTAGGTGGCAAATGGTAAAACCAAGGTTGGGCATTGCTGGAAACGCTTTAATCAAGGCGAACTATCAAGGGGTTCCCATTATAACCCAACCGCGTAAGGAATGCAAAATCCGGGAACATAACACCGATATGACGGAAACTAGGGTGGCAAGAGTGGAACAAAACACTAGGCGAGAGGCCGAGCCTTCCACCCTTTACCAAGTATATAGATGCATTAAGATAACATGGCAATATAATGATATCCCAACAAGTAAATAATATTCCACCAAGGAACGGCCTCCAATCTTCACCTGCAACTAGCAACGCTATAAGAGGGGTTGTGCAAAGCGGTAACATAGCCAATCAACGGTTTGCTAGGACATGGTGGGTTAGAGGCTGAACATGGCAATTTGGGAGGCATGATAAGCAAGTGGTAGGCATCATAGCATAGGCATAGCAAAAGAGCGAGCATCTAGCATAGCAAAGATAGTAGTGATTTCGAGGGTATGATCATCTTGCCTGCAAAGTTGTCAGAGTTAACTGGATCCTCGAAAGCAAACTCAACGGGCTCCTTGTTAGCGAACTCGTCTCCTGGCTCTACCCAAACAAGACAAACAAGCAAACGGAACACAATCAACCACGTGCAAAGCTCAAACAATATGATGCAAGGATGGTATGCTATGCGGGATGCGATGCGGGATGCATATGCAAGATGTGACAGGGAATGCATGAACCTGGCCTCAACTTGGAAACCCAAGTGTGCCACTGGAAAGATAAGATGAAATCTCTTGAAAACGATATAAAGAACATCAGAATTGGAGTTACGGTTTGGAAATGGCAAGCAATTCAAATATGATCATGTTCTGCGATTTACAGCAAGTAGCCATCTAAATGCAACAAGATGAACATGCTACAGCACTCAAACATGGCATAAAAATACATGGCAGGGATGAATTCAAGAAGCTTAACAAAAGTCTAGCACTGAGCTACGGCCAATTCATCCATTAACATGTTCAAACAAGCATGGCAAAAATGCATTTGACAAACAGATTTCCGACGTAGTGAAATTAACACTTGTCTGGATTTTCAGATCAGGTAGCACACTTCGGAGCAACAAAACTACATGCTACAGGACCTAAACATGGCAAAGTAAAGCATGGCATGGAGCTACTAAAAGATCTTAACAAAAGTCCCTTAGTGACCTTGAGCCAAAAGGGATCGGAAAATACAGTTGCAAGCATGTGAACATGGCAAGAACATAATGAGATCACAGACTTTGTGAAAACTGGAGCATGCTGAAACAGATATCAAGTAGGCATGTTTACGAGCTCGATGCACTCACTACAGAGCAAGTCATGACAATCTAAGCATACACATATCAAGAATACACAAAATGCAAGCTAGACATGGCAAGAACAACAACATAGCATGCACGGATCAACTACAACATCATCGGCAAAATCGCTAACAAGTAGACAATCTGCCCAGATTCACGAAACGACAAAAGTAGAGCTCGATTGACTCAAGCTAGGGTGCTCCATAATTTCAAACAAGACATGGATGGATAGAGCACTACAAGATTAACAAAACATCCTTACTGATCATTCTCAAAAGAGGCACAGATCACTAGGAAACAACATGAACATATGGCCATATGAGATAACCAGCTCAAGGACTTAGTGGAAATGCTAAGTCCCTGAAATCAGCATTAACAAGTGCCTCACTTTGCAAGCTTGTGCTAGTCACCACACACATCACAAAAATACATGGGTTGCACCTCTGGAAAGATGGCAAAACCCTTAACAAAACACATGAAGAGCACCTGGGCATATCATGCACACAATAATCATGGCAAAAATGACAAATATCTAAATGGAGCAGCAGATCTGACAATTAACTCAAGTAGCACTCTTCTAACAGCATTTCGGGCATCAAGATGAACTCAAATGAAAATGATGCAATGGAATGAAATGATGTGCTCTCTGAGAGAAACATTTTGATATGCTATATGCCCAAAACGGAGCTACGGATGCAGAGATACAATGCGATGAACATAGCAATTTATCTAGGGTTTCGGGCAAAAAGTCAACCCGATTCTCAGATCTGGATCCGGCGCACGGGAACCGAGGTCGTCGGAACAGTACACCGGAGTAAGAGGGTTCGCCAAAGGAGGGCTGCAGGGACGTGGGGAGGCTCGCCAGAGCCCCGATCCGGCCGCGGGGACGCGAAACGGCGAGGTGGGGCGGCAACCTCGCCGCGGCGGAGCAGAGCACGGCTGCCGGAGCACCTCGGGGCGGCGAGGCCCGACGCCCAGCGATGGTGTGCGGTGGCCGGCGTGGGGCTTCCCGCCGGAGATGGAGGCGATGGGCGGCCCGGCGAGAGGAGGCGGCGCGGGCGAAGACGCGGGCCGGGAGGGCCGGCTCCGGGCTGAGCGGGCCCGCGTGGCGGTGATGTGGGCACCGGGCGGCGGCGAGTTAGGTGGTGACACGTGGCGGCGGCGGGTGCAGCGGACACGTCCGGCGCCGGCGGACGTGTCCGGCGGCGGCGGAGATCTGATTTTTAGGGTTGGACGGCGGGAGATCCGGATTTGGAATGGGGGAGGTATATATAGGCATAGAGGGAGCTAGGAGAGTCCAAATGAGGTGCGGTTTTCGGCCACGCGATCGTGATCGAACGCTCTAGGTGATGGAGAAGGTTTAGGTGGGTTTTGGGCCAACTTGGAGGGGTGTTGGGTTGCAACACACACGAGGCCTTTTTGGTCCCTCGGTTAACCGTTGGAGTATCAAACGAAGTCCAAATGATACGAAACTTGGCAGGCGGTCTACCGGTAGTAAACCAAGGCCGCTTGGCAAGTCTCGGTCCAATCCGGAAATGTTTAATCCCCACACACGAAAGAAAGGTAGAAATGACCACCGGAGGAGAACGAAGCGCCGGAATGCAAAACGGATAACGGGGAAATGCTCGAATGCATGAGATGAACACGTATGAAAATGCAATGCACATGATGACATGATATGAGATGCATGACAACGAGAACAACACACGGAGACAAAAACCCGAACCCGAGAAAATAAAATAACTTAAGGCCGGAAACGGCAAGAGTTGGAGTAGATATTGGGTAAATCACATCCGGGGTGTTACATCCAAGAATTGGCTAGCAGACTTATTACGAGGAATATCACCTTCATCAAATCTATAGAGAGAATTTACCTTTACTACCTGTGTTTGGTTATCAAGACCATGCATTTCTTCAATAGGTGGTAAATTCTTAACATCTTCATCTTTAATACCATTTTCTTTCATAGATTTCTTTGCCTCTTGCCTATCTTCAGGACTGAGAAATAGAATACCCCTTTTCTTCGGAGTTGGATTAGGAGTTCATTTAGGAAGTGTCCAATCATTTTCATTACTCAACATACTATTCAATAGCAATTCAGCTTGATCAATAGTTCTTTCCCTGAAAACACAACCAGCACAACTATCCATGTGGTCTCTAGAAGCATCGATTAGTCCATTATAAAATATATCAAGTATTTCATTTTTCTTGAGAGGATGATCAGACAAAGCATTAAGTAATCGGAGAAGCATTCCCCAAGCTTGAGGGAGACTCTCTTCTTCGATTTTCACAAAATTATATATTTCCCTTAAGGCAGCTTGTTTCTTATGAGCGGGGAAATATTTAGTAGAGAAATAATAAATCATATCCTGGGGACTATGCACACAACCAGGATCAAGAGAATTAAACCATGTTTTAGCATCACCCTTTAATGAGAATGGAAATAACTTAAGGATATAGTAGTAACGATTTTTTTCCTCATTATTAAACAGGTGGCTATATCATTTAATTTAGTAAGATGTGCCACAACAGTTTCAGATTCATAGCCATAAAAAGGATTAGATTCAACCAAAGTAATTAACTCTGGATCGACAGAGAAATCATAGTCCTTATCATAAATACAGATAGGTGAAGTAGCAAAAGCAGGGTCATATTTCATTCTAGCATTCAAAGATTTTTCTTTTAGCTTAGCTAACAGTTTCTTGAGATCATCTCTATCATTGCAAGCTAAAAGATCTCTAGCTGTTTCTTCATCCATAACATAACCCTCAGGCACAACAGGCAATTCATATCTAGGGGGAGAATCTTCATCATCACTTTCATCAATATTATCAGTTTCAATAATTTCATTCTCTCTAACCCTAGCAAGTTGTTCATCAAGACATTCATCTAATGGCACAGTATTTTCAAGCATAGAAGTAGTTTCATCATAAGTATCATGCATAGTAGAAGTGGCATCATCAATAACATGCGACATATCAGAATGAATAGCAGGAGTAGGTGTCGCAAGTTTACTCATAACAAAAGGTAAATCAAGTGCAGAGCTAGATGGCAATTCCTTACCTCCCCTCGTAGTTGAGGGAAAATCTTGGTTCTTTCATCTTTCAAGTTCCCCATAGTGATATGTCGGATTTCGGGTTCCGGCAGACCCTTGAGGTTTGAACACTGGGGTGCGCACGGAGATTTTGCTTTCTACCTACCTGCACCCCTCCGCCTCACTAAGATCTAAGCTATGGAAAGAACAACACAAGAGACACAGAGTTTATACTGGTTCGGGCCACCGTTGTGGTGTAATACCCTACTCCAGTGTGTGGTGTGGTGGATTGCCTCTTGGGCTGATGATGATGAATGATACAAGGAAGAACAGCCTCGTGAGGGTCTGTTCTTGGCTGGGGCGATGAACTGCTGGGAGGAGTTCAGCCACCCTTCTCTCTCTCACTCTCTCTGATCAAACCCCTCCTTCTTCCTTCACCCCCCTCTTCGGTGGGTGGCTGGTCCTATTTATAGAGGCCCTGGTCCTCTTCCCAAATATCGAGCGGGAAGGGAGCCAACAATGGCGGGCTAATTTGAAGGGGGACATCTAGTACTCGCTACCCTGACAAAAGTAGTCTTTGCCTGCACAAAGCTCTGATGGTGACACCGTCCTGGGCTCCACGATGACCTCCGTCTTGCAGTCTTCCTGGTCTTGGTCTCATTGCACCGAAATGGCAACCTTTGCCTGATGCCTCGGTACTCCGCGGCTGTGCTTGCCCCCTTTGCACCAAAGAGGAAAGGAGGACACTGCGCGGGCTGGCACCCACCTGGCGCCCCTGGTCGTCATGGCTTGCGTCATGAGCACCTCGTGAGGTACCCCGCCTTGATCTCTCTGCCTCCTCGCGAGCCAGCCTGATGAGGCCGTGCCTGAGGAAGCACCGTGTCGTCCGCCCCGCGAGGCTTGGCCCCTCGCGAGGGTCTTGGGTCTGTGTTGATGAAGATGGGCTGTGCTGGGCCCCCCCTTGAGCCACGCTGCAGGCTGCAGGTAGGAAAGTCTGGGGACCCACGTTCCCAGAATGCCGACGGTAGCCCCCGGGCCCAAGGCGCGCCCGGACTTGGCCGTGCAGGGAGGCGGAAGGGCAAGAGCGAAGGGCCGCGGGCCCTAACAGCCGCGGCCTTGGGCGCCGCGTGGCGGTTGACTGGACGTGGGCGTCTCCACTTCCCCATGGCGCCCCAGCAACTGCACGGATTGGAGAGTCCCTGCATGCAAAGCGGGTCATGATTACCTATGATCATGGAGGTCGGCGGTTGGCTTCGCCGGCTATAAGTACGGAACGGCGTGCGCCCTTACAGTCCATCCCTTCTTGCTTCGCCTTCTTCCTGATCCTTGCTCTGTCTTGCTGCGATGGCTCCGATCCGCCGGTTCTCGATGGCAGAGAAGGGAAAAGCTCCCCGAGAGGAACCAGACCCACTCCCGCCAAAGAAACGGCTCGTCCCCCGTGGCCCGGACGAGGGGGCCCTTTAGCTGGTGTCGAGGCCTTGGTGTGAGCGGGCGCCGCCGGGGTTCCCGCTTCCATTGTACGCCCACGTCGAGGGCCCTGAAGGAGCTGATGCTGACCGCCACGGGTGGCGCCGCCGTCGGCGCCGACGGGTCACGAAGGTGTGGGTCGTCCCTCCTGGGGTCCACACCGAGGGCTCCTCCCGAGAGTTCGTGCTCCACGTCACCATTCCTCTTCAGTCTTGGATTCGCCTTCCTCCCTTCTTCGCCTCCATCATCCCGCAGGGGAAGCCCCTGGAGCTCTGGCTGCAGCACGCCGGCTGCAGCACCCTCGCGACCGAGGCAGAGGTCGCGGTCGTTGCCCCGGGCGAGTCTTCATGACTCGGGGCTGGAGAGAGATCGCCCGGGATTGCAGGACAAGGGGCGTGTTCGCGATCCACTTGGATTACGATGGTGCTTCGGTGATGCTCTTCAAGGTCTTCGACGCGAGCGGGCGCCGGCTGGAGTGCTGCCCCGGGAGAGGTGGCTGGGGCCCTTCTGCGGCGTGGACTGGGCCCGCCGACCGCTCCCTTGGTGGCTCCTCAGGCGGAGGAGGCTTCGGAGGTTCCAGCAACTCTGGCGAGATCTTTGCGACTCCAGAGACGAGCGACGACAGCTACAAGCCCCCAAGCCGGCTCCGCTCCTGGAGCAACGCGGGCTCGTCAGGCCGCCGCCGACTCTGATCTGGATGGGGTTGACGCCGGTGCTTGGCGGTCCACTGTTGATGATGGCGTCTTCTGCTGGGGCGCGCATAGTTAGTGTCCCTTTAGGATCTGTTCCCTGCGAGGGATCAAAAATGCGTCCCATGGGGGCTTGTAAGGTGCCTGTGATCCTGTTTTGTTAATATAACCCTTGTCATAGAATTGTGCGAGTTGCTCATTCCGTCTTAGCTCAGTCCTCCCTTTCGAACCTCACGAGGGCTTGGTGCTCTGCGTCGACAGGT
The DNA here is from genome assembly GCF_002162155.2 of Triticum dicoccoides. Classification (NCBI taxonomy): domain Eukaryota; kingdom Viridiplantae; phylum Streptophyta; class Magnoliopsida; order Poales; family Poaceae; genus Triticum; species Triticum dicoccoides. The sequence continues at coordinate 455,443,007 of NC_041380.1, forward strand.
CCCAATCCCAAGGCAGCTTCAGCCGTCGCTGGTATGCCAGGTCGCGATGCCGTGGTCAAGGCCAGGAGGTTAGCAACCCGGAGTCTGGTAAGAGCCCCTGAGTTGCGATGCTCAGGAGGTCCCCTTTGGCGCCCAAGCAGCCGTCGTTTGGTGAGAAAGGAGAGCGGCGTCGCTAACACGGGATAGCATTAGGTGCGGGGATGGTGCCACGGTAGCTGGCGCTTCCGGGTGATGACTTATCTCAAGAATCAGGGGCCGCTCTCTGGCATGTCGCCGGGTCCGTGCATCGGCAGGCGCGAGGGTCCTCGTGTGTCTCTCCCCTCTCGCCTTTGTTCCCCTTTCTGCTCTACGTCCTTGGGTCCCGGCCCTCGAGCTAGTCTCAGCCGTCACTGGTATGCCAGGTCGCGATGCTGTGGACAAGGCCAGAGGGTGAGGGCTGGAGAGCCAGTAGGAGCCCTGAGTCGCGATGCTTAGGCACCCCCCCTTTAACGTGCAAGCGGTTCACGCGGACAAGAGTGGAGGAGACACCGCAAGGGCCTCGCCTGACGCGGCTCCTTTAAGAGATCCTGTAGACCCATCATAGAAAAGAAAACGAGGGGTTGCCATGACAATTGACAGTCAGCCGTTGGTTGCTTCCAAGGGGTAATGAGGCACTGAAGGCTTGACGAGGTGACGCTATGCGGGGCTGCCGCGGCCAGAGATCAGCCATTCAGGTTTGTCGACGTTGCAGGGACGGACCCATGCGCAAGCACCGTGCCGTTTGGGAGCAGCTTCGTTAGTTGGCATCAGCTGAGCAGACAACTAGGTAAACACATTAGCCGCGAAGGAGTGGATTCGTTCAAATAGATGCTGGGAAGGCGGACATCACTGGGTCAGGCCCAAGCGACTTGGGGATCATGCAGCCCGAGGGGCGCCCCCAATAAGGTAAGCTAACAACATGAAATAAAAGGGGTACATGCCGCAGGGACGGACCCACGCAGCCTGGGAATAATGCAGCCCTGGGGGGCACTCCCAGCTGGAAGTGAAACTTGAAAGATGTCACCTGATGACGTTGAGGACGAAGGGGTGTTGGTGTAGAAGACTCGGTGGGCTGCGGAAGCCGATCCTCACGAGCCCCCAGGCCCGGGGGCCTCGGGATGCTCCGGAGGTGCTGGTAGCTCCCCGCAGACCATCTCCATCTACGCCAGGGCTGCGGAGCGCCTGGCCTCTTGTGCCTCCATGATGCCCCTCATGAGGCGCTGGTACGTGGTAGCCGCATTCGGCAAGCCGTAAGGCATGCGAACGTAGCTGTGGTGTGGACCTCCGCAGCGCCCCACTCGCGAGGGCCAGAGGCGCTCCAGAGAGGCGACTCGGTTGAGCCCAGGTATGTGGATGCAGACGCGCAGCCCACCATCCTCGCCTGGATGGGGAGCCACTGCTGGTAGACGGCAGCCGCCTTTCATGACTCTTGACTCCTGTAGCTCCTGAATGGCCTTGCTGACGAACTCCTGAGGGTCTGGCTCTCCTTGCCTTACTCCTTCTTGAGGGAAACGTGCTTCGAAACACGCCTCTATGTGGTGCCCAAGCGCCTCCCTCGTGATCCTAGCCAGGTCGGTGGCCCTCCAGGGGAGAGCCCCCGAGCCCTGCCTGAGGAGGGCGCTGGGTGTGCTTTCCTATGCGATGGAAGGAGGTTCCCCCTGGGCAGGCACGGGCCTAGAGGGGCCTGCCTCCTGAGGAGCCGGGCAGGACAATGTCTTCTTCTTCTTGGGGGCGGTCTCGGGAAGCCTCCTGCTTCCGCGATCCGGGTCTTCTAGTGACGCGGCCTGAAAGGCTTGTTCCAGGGAACACACCGCATCCTTCTCTTCACAGGGCACCGTGATGACCCCGCCACTTCCTGGCATCTTTAGGACGTTGTAGCCGTGGTGAGTTACGGCCATGAACTTGGGCAGCGCTGGGTACCCGAGGATGGCGTTGTACGGCAGGCGAATGTGAGCGACGTCGAAGTCGATGAGCTCAGTGCGGTAGTTGTCGCGTGCCCCGAAGGTGACAGGGAGGCAGACCTGCCCAATCAGGACCGTGGAGCCGTCGGTGACTCCGGAGAAAGGCTTGGTTGGCTGAAGCTGGTTGTAGGGCACTTGGAGATTGTTGAAGGTTTCCACGGACAGGACGTTGAGCCCTGCCCCGCCATCGATGAGGGTCCTGGTGACCACCATGTTGCTGATGATTGGGGAACAGAGCATCGGGAGGACTCCAGCTGTAGCCGCACACTTGAGCTGATCTGCCGAGCTGAACGTGATGGCGCACGCCGACCACCTAAGTGAGCGCGTGGCTTCGAGCTTGGGGAGGACTGCATTCACATCGCGGGCGAACTGCTTGAAGATGCGTTGAGAGGCTAGGGCTTGAGCCCCGCCCAGGATGCAGGCGATCGCGTGCGGCTCCTAGAAGCCCCCGGCCTCCTCGTCCTGGTGGCGGTCCTCGTTTCTCCTTGGTTGCGGCGGCAGCGGAGGGAGGCCTGCGTTGCCTTGCGGGCGATCCTTGCGAGGCCGACCCTTCCAGTCTCCCTCGCGAGGCGGGTCTTGCTAGCGATCCTCGTGAGGTTGATCGCGCCACCCTTGGCGCGGTCCACGGTCTTCCCAGCGTCCTGCATTCCTTCCTCCTCCTCGACCGTAGCCCTGGTCACCACGGTCGGCGCGACGGCCGATCCTTCCTTCTCGCACGGCTCGGAGCTCTTGACATTCGTTGGTGTTGTGGGTGTGGAGGTCGTGGTACACGCAGTACCGGCTGCCCTTGGAAGGCTCGGGCTGATCTCTGCCCCGCTTGGTGTCTGGTTCTGCCGCGAGCACGGCAGCCCCCTTGCGCTTCACATCCTTGGCCTTGGGCTTCTTCTCTTCCAGGTCCGCGGCAGGCAGCTCGAGGAGGGAGAGACGCCCTTCCTCATCCCTGGTGCACTTGGTTGCCAGGTTCAAGAGCTCCAAAGAAGTGCACAGGTCTTCATGCATTGCCAGCTCCTCCTTCATCTTGACATCGCGCACGCCGTCAGAGAAGGCTGAGATGATGGCCTCTTCAGTCACCCTGGGAATCTTGAGGCATGCGTTGTTGAAGCGCTGGATGTACTTCTGCAGGGTCTCCCCGGGTTGTTGCTTGATGCGGTGCATGTCGCTCACGGTGGATGGCCGGTTGCGAGTACCTTGGAAGTTGGTGATGAAGCGGGTGCGCATCTCGTCCCAAGAGGAGATCGTGCCTGGAGCCAGGTTCAGGAGCCAGGTGCGGGCCCCGTCCTTGAGCGCCATGGGAAACCAGTTTGCCATGACCTTCTCGTCTCTGTTGGCAGCTTCCATGCCCAGCTTGTAGAGCTGGAGGAACTCCGCAGGGTCAGCCGTGCCGTCGTAGTGAGGAGGCAGGTCTGGCTTGAACTTGCCGGGCCACGCGACACTGCGTAGCTCGGCGGTGAAGGCACGGCAGCCTGCTGTGGCCACGGGAGGTCTTGGGTGACGGAGAGCTTGGTCTTGCATGTCCCCACGCGCTGCAGCTGGGTCTTGACGTGCGGGAGCAGGAGCATGGTCGCGACGTGCTGGAGCAGGGAGCGCCCGGGCAGCTTCTTGCGGGCGAGGGACTTCCTGGCAGCTCTGCGCTTGCTGCGCTGGCACCTGACGGAGCGGGTTCCGCCCAGGGGCCACGCGCCTTGGAGCCATGGCGCCTTCTTGAGGAGGAGGCGGCCGGGGCGCCGCCCGAGCTTCGTCGCCCATGCGGGGCGGGGTGCGGTGCAGCGGAACGGACGGCGCAGGAGAGCCCCCTGCGGCGTGGACGAGCTCGACGACGCGATCGAGCCATTCTTCGTAGACGTCGTCGACAGGGAGGTAGCGTAGGAGCTCGTTTGCCGCGATGAGCGCAGCTTGAGCCTCCATGGGTGCACCGAGCGCGCGGGACGAAGAACCAGCCGGGGGGAGCGAGGGAGTTGCGGTGCGGCCGTCTTGCTGCACGGACGGATGCTGAGACGATGCTTGCTGGTCGTCCCCCGCCGGGCCGGTGGCGGCGTTGACGGCAGGTGATGGGGAACAGTGAGGACGCCCGCCGACAGGAGCCGTTTGGGCGAAGCGGGAAGCGAGAGCGGCCCGGCGCTCGGCGCGGGCCCGACGAGCGTCAGACATGGGTGCGATGGTCGGAGGAGAACGGGGTGGTGGAAGATGAATTCCGGTGCACCCCTACCTGGCGCGCCAAATGTCGGATTTCGGGTTCCGGCAGACCCTTGAGGTTCGAACACTGGGGTGCGCGCGGAGATTTTGCTTCCTACCTACCTGCACCCCTCCGCCTCGCTAAGATCTAAGCTATGGAAAGAACAACACAAGAGACACAGGGATTATACTGGTTCGGGCCGCCGTTGTGGTGTAATACCCTACTCCAGTGTGTGGTGTGGTGGATTGCCTCTTGGGCTGATGATGATGAATGATACAAGGAAGAACAACCTAGCGAGGGTCTGTTCTTGGCTGGGGCGATGAACTGCTGGGAGGAGTTCAGCCACCCTTCTCTCTCTCTCTCTCTGATCGAACCCCTCCTTCTTCCTTCACCCCCTCTTCGGTGGGTGGCTGGTCCTATTTATAGAGGCCCTGGTCCTCTTCCCAAATATCGAGCGGGAAGGGAGCCAACAATGGCGGGCTAATTTGAAGGAGGACAGCTAGTACTCGTTACCCTGACAAAAGTAGTCTTCGGCTGCACAAAGCTCTGGTGGTGACGCCGTCCTGGGCTCCACGACGACCTCCGTCTTGCAGTCTTCCTGGTCTTGGTCTCGTTGCACCGAAATGGCAACCTTTGCCTGATGCCTCGGAACTCCGCGGCTGCGCTTGCCCCCTTTGCACCAAAGAGGAAAGGAGGACACTGCGCGGGCTGGCACCCGCCCGGCGCCCCTGGTCTTCATGGCTTGCGTCACGGGCACCTCGTGAGGTACCCCGCCTTGATCTCTCCGCCTCATCACGAGCCAGCCTGATGAGGCCGTGCCTGAGGAAGCACCCTGTCGTCCGCCCCGCGAGGCTTGTCCCCTCGCGAGGGTCTTGGGTCTGTGTTGATGAAGATGGGCCGTGCTGGGCCCCCCCTTGAGCCATGCCACAGGCCGCAGGCAGGCAAGTCTGGGGACCCCCATTCCCAGAACGCCGACATGATCAACAGATATAAATCCCAAGTGACTCAAGGAATAGCTATGCTCCCCGGCAACAGTGCCAGAAAATAGTCTTGATAACCCACAAGTATAGGGGATCGCTACAGTTTTCGAGGGTAGAGTATTCGACCCAAATTTATTGATTCGACACAAGGGGAGCCAAAGAATATTCTCAAGTATTAACAGTTGAATTGTCAATTCAACCGCACCAGAAAGACTTAATATCTGCAGCAAAGTATTTAGTAGCAAAGTAATATGGAAGTAACTGTAACAGTGGCAAAAGTAACAGTATTGGTTTTGTAGTGATTGTAACAGCGGCAACGGTAAAGTAACTAAGCAAAGATCAATATATAAAAAGCTCGTAGGCATTGGATCAGTGACGGATATTTATGTCGGATGTGATTCTGCATGCAACAGTTATAACATAGGGTGACACAGAACTAGCTCCAGTTCATCAATGTAATGTAGGCATGTATTCTGAATATAGTCATACGTGCTTATGGAAAAGAATCCGTGTGACATCTTTTGTCCTACCCTCCCGTGACAGCGGGGTCCTATTGGAAACTAAGGGATATTAAGGCCTCCTTTTAATAGAGTACCGGAACAAAGCATTAACACTTAGTGAATACATGAACTCCTCAAACTATAGTCATCACCGGGAGTGGTCCCGATTATTGTCACTTTAGGGTTACCGGATCATAACACATAGTAGGTTACTATTGACTTGCAAAATAGGATCAAGAACTCACATATATTCATGAAAACATAATAAGTTCAGATCTGAAATCATGGCACTCGGGCCCTAGCGACAAGCATTAAGCATAGCAAAGTCATAGCAACATCAATCTCAGAACATAATGGATACTAGGGATCAAACCCTAACAAAACTAACTCGATTAAATGATAAATCTCATCCAACCCATCACCGTCCAGCAAGCCTACAATGGAATTACTCATGCACGACAGTGAGCATCATGAAATTGGTGATGGAGGAAGGTTGATCATGATGATGGCGACGGATTACCCTCTCCGGATCCCCAAACGGACTCCAAATTAGCCCTCCCGAGAGAGATTAGGGCTTGGCGGTGGCTCCGTATCGTAAAACACGATGAATCCTTCTCCTTGATTTTTTCTCCCCGAACATGAATATATAGAGTTGGAGTTGAGGTCGGTGGAGCCTCAGGGGGCCCATGAGACAGGGGGCGCGACCTAGGGGGGGTGGGCGTGCCCCCACCCTCGTGGATAGGGTGTGGGCCCCCTGGTGTTGATTCTTTCGCTAGTATTTTTTATAAATTCCAAAAATATTCTCCGTGAAGTTTCTGGTCATTCCGAGAACTTTTATTTCTGCACAAAAATAACACCATGGCAATTCTGCTAAAAACAGCGCCAGTCGGGTTAGTTCTATTCAAATCATGCAAGTTAGAGACCAAAACAAGGTCAAAAGTGTTTGGAAAAGTAGATACGGTGGAGACGTATCAATGGCCGCCAAGACCAGCGTGTATTTCAGCCGAGAGCTGCCGTCCCTCCTCTTCAGAGATACATGTTTGAAGGACTCTGGTAGTGCTTTTATTGTAGAGCTCTCCTTCATGAACCTTATAGGCTTTCGAACATCGAACGATGCAACGAGCCTCGTTCTGGTCCTCAGGAAGCTCCTGTCTATTAAGGTAGTCCAGGAAGGGTTTGGTCCATGGGGAGATTACCACCATGAATACATTGGCGGAAGGCGTTGGTTCTGTGCCCGAGCCCCCGATGATGTCCGAATCGTGTTTGGCATCCGGGGGTGTGATTGGCACTGGACTGGAATTTACGCTCTCGCCCAGCCATACCACGTATGGCTTAATGAGCCTTTCCAAGAAGGTGTTAGGCGGGACGGGGTCATGTTTAGCACCCATTCGAGCAAGGATGTCCGCTGCTTGGTTACTGTCTCGGGCCACATGATGAAACTCGAGCCCCTCAAACTGAGATGATATTTTGAGCATGGCATTGCGGTAAGCTGCCATCTTTGGATCTTTTGCATCGAATTCTCCGTTTATTTGGGATATTGCGAGGTTTGAATCCTAGCGCACCTCGAGGCATTGTATGCCCATAGAAACAGCCATCCGGAGACCATGCAGTACTGCCTCATATTCGGCTGCGTTATTGGAGTTCGTGTACATGATTTGCAATACGTAACAGACTGTGTCCCCTATAGGGGATGTTAGGACGACACCTTCCCCCAGTCCGGCTAACATTTTAGAGTCGTCGAAGTACATACCCAGTTGGAGTATGTACCGTATTCTTTGGGGAGTTCGGCTTCTGTCCATTTGGCGACGAAGTCGGCCAACACCTGAGAATTAATAGCCCGGCATGGTTTCTACGTCATTTCGAATGGCAGGAGCTCGATGGCCAATTTTGCAATGCGGCCAGTGGCATCTCAATTATTTATGATATCATTGAGTGGTACCTCAGAGGTCACCGTGCTCGAGCACTCTTGAAAGTAGTGTCACAACTTTCGAGATGCCATGAAAACCGCATATGCTTTCTTTTGATAGTGCGGGTACCGGGATTTACATGGTGTGAGAACCACTGATACGTAGTATATGGGTTTTTGGAGTGGGAATTTATGTCCCTCTTCCTCTCATTCAATGACGAGTACTGCGCTCACCACCCGGTGAGTTGCAGATATGTATAGTAGCATGGGTTCACCGATGTTAGGCGTGGCAAGGACTGGGTTGTTTGCTAGTAGAGCTTTTATTTCTTCCAACCCGGCTATTGCTGCTGCCGTCCACTCAAAGTGGTCGGTACGTCGAAGTAGGCGATATAGCGGCAACGCCTTCTCTCCTAATCTGGAGATAAAGCAGCTCAAGGCTGCCACGCACCTAGCTAGTTTTTGGACCTGCTTTACGTCTGTTGGAATTGCCAACTGTGACTGGGCTCGGATTTTGGCCGGGTTTGCTTCGATTCCTCTATTGGAAACGATGAACCCGAGCAGCAAAAACACATTTTTCGGATTGAGTCCTATGTCATATGATTGAAGGTTGTCGAATGTAAGACGTAAGTCGTCCACCAATGATTCGACATGTTTAGTTTTGATGACTACATCATCTACGTATGCCTCCACCGTCTTGCCAATTTGTTTTTCCAAGCATGTTTGAATCATGCGTTGGTAGGTGGCACCGGCTTTTTTGAGTTTGAAAGGCATAGTGTTGAAATAGAAAGGCCTGTACGGGGTAATGAATTGCGTTGTGGCTTGATCGGATTCCTTCATCTTAATTTAATGGTATCCGGAGTATGCATCAAGGAAACATAATGAATCGTGTCCTGTGGTTGCATCGATGATCTAGTCAATGCGGGGAAGTGTGAAGGGGTCCTTAGGGCATGCTTTATTGAGGTATTTGAAATCGACACAAAGGCGCCAGGATTTGTCCTTCTATGGCACCATGACCAGGTTTGCTAGCCAATTCGGGTGTTTTATCCCTCGAATAAACCCGGCTTCAAGTAGTTTGGCTAGCTCCCCCCCCATAGCTTGTCGCTTGGGTTCGGAAAATTGCCGCAGCGTCTGCTTGACTGGCTTGAACCCCTTTATTATGTTGAGGCTATGTTCGGCTAGTCTGCATGGGATTCCTGGCATATCCGAAGGGTGCCAGGCGAAGATCTCCCAATTCTCGTGCAGGAATGCTCTTAGAGCGGCATCAACCGTCGGATCCAGTTGTGCTCCAATGGCTACTGTTTTATTAGGATCCGTTGGGTGCACATGGAATTTGACTATTTCGTCTACTGGCTTAAAAGAAGTGGATTTAGGCCTTTTATCGAGAATTATGTCGTCTCTATCCACTGTTGAGTGCAGAGCGGTGAGCTCCTCGGCCGCAAGGGCTTTGGATAGTGCCTCGAGGGCCAGGGATGCGGTTTTGTTTTCGGCGCGGAGCGCCATGTCTGGATCACTAGTGATAGTGATGACTCCGTTGGGCCCAGGCATTTTGAGCTTCATGTACCCATAATGATGTATAACTTGAAAGCGGGTGAAGGCATCTCGCCCCAACAGGGCGTGATATCCACTGTTGAAAGGTGCCACCTGGAAGATTAACGCTTCGGACCTATAGTTCTCAGGCGTGCCGAATACTACATCAATTTTAATTTTTCCCGAACATCATGCTTATCGACTGGGAATAATGCCTCGAAAGGTTGTACTACTCTACTCGATGCGGCTCTTGTCCATTTGCATTTTGTCGAGCGTGTCCTCATAAATGAGGTTTAATCTGCCACCACCATCCATGAGCACTTTAGTCAACCGAAAGCCGTCCACAATTGGGTTCAGAACAAGAGCGGCTGGTGCTCGTACTGATAGGGCCCGTGGTTCGTCAGTGGCGTTGAAGGTTATCGCCATGTCATTCCAAGGATTGACTGCGACTACTTGGTTAACTTCGGCGAGGTCGCGGAGCGCCCTTTTGCGCCGATTTTTTGAAGAAAAGGTCTCGAAGACCGTAAGCACATTGAGATCATTATCCTCCGGGGAGTACTTGTCTAGGGTACTGTTGCTGAGGATGGCTTCACCACTCTTAGCTACCTGCCAGAGTATCCAACATGCCCGAAGGCTATGTGTTGGTTCAGATGTTGGCGTCGTGTGTATCTGATAAGGCTTGTCGAGCCATTCATCTAGGGCAGTTCTATGTCCCGTTAAGGGCTTGATTTTCTTGTCCGTGTAGTGATGATCAGGTGCCCCGTGAGGGTGCATCCTTTTTGCCCGACTGGTGGGTGGCTTAAAGGCCGGTGGTTTCCACCGAGCTGTCTGGGCATTCCAAGCGCTTTCCATTGTGCAATACTTCTGTACTATGTGTGCCAAATCTGCAAAGTGCAGTATGCGGCGTCGGTTGAGGGCATTGAGGAGACCTTCATCCGTATAGTTGTGGAAGAAGACTGATACTGCATCGTCGTCGCAGCAATCTTTAATCTTGTTTTTAACAAGTAGGAATCTAGCCCAAAAGTGATGACTGTTTCCCGAGGTTGCTGCCGTACATACATTAAGTCGCATATGTTTGGGGACTAGAATTGCTTGGAGAGTATTTCTTGTGGTGGGTGGGTGGGTTTAAATCCAAGCCCTGACCCACTGTGGAATGCAGAATTTGAAAGATTTCTAAGGTTACCGGCCTAGGATCCGGAGTGTCCTGGGAATTTTTAGGGTCGACGCCTGGTTCTATGTCCGGAGGATGAAAGGTCTCTTCCCGAAGATGGGTATCCGGCTCGCAGGGCTCGGACATCCGAACATAGTTTGTTCTTAGCATAGGAGGAAATGTATCCTCAACTTGCTCCTCCACATCTGTCACCAGGTGCGTGACAGGTGGGGACCTGATTTCCCTTTGTTCGGGTTTAAGCCCAATCAGATCATAGTCTGTTGCCACCCCCAGGGTGGCGATGTGATCTAGAAGTTTGTTCAAAGACGAGATATCTGCCGGATCCATCCTATTGACGCTTTCGGGGTCGATGCAGAGATGACTTTTGGCGAACTGAGAGACCGCCTTGGGCTTAACGGTCGGGCGGGCGCCCATAGTGAAACTGCCGAGCTGGAGGATCTGCCCAAGAGCTAGGGCCCTACTAGAGGTGATGTTGTTGTTGACGACAAGGCGAGCCATCGATGTTTCTATCGACAACATAGAGGAACTCTCCATGAAAGCACTAATGTCGGTGTTAAAACCGGCCGATCTTGCACTACTAGGAAAAGGCCTACTAATGGCGCATCAGTTTTGCCTACTAATGGCGCATCACTGGTGCGCCATTAGTATCACGCCACTAGCCATTAGTATATAACACCATGCGCCATTAGTATGCCTCCCAGGGGCCATATTTAACCATGTGCTTTGGCACGCTAATGGCGCTCTGCGGATAGATGCGCCATTAGTATACTTGGTAAATTAGTGGCGCACTTTGTCTTGATGCGCCATTAGTATCCTTTGGCATACTAATGGCGCACCTTGTGGTGCTGCGCCATTAGTATGAATATTTGGTTTTTTTTACTTTTCTGATTTTTGCACAGGTTACAAAATATATTATTTGACAGAATATAGATAGTAGCACATAGCAACAGCAGATTCATCGAATACAATAGAAGATTAGTCTCCAAATACAATTCATCATATTAGTCTCCGAATTCAAAAGACCGAACAAAGATAAAACATTACAAGTCTCGAGACCGCGAGTATCGAGTTTGTCTTCACATTACAAGTCGATATCAATCATCTAAACTACCATCACATAAAAGAGAGCTGCGGTCATCACGATGAGCATCATCGCGATCAAACTGGTCTTCATCCGGTTCCTCCAACGCTCTCTCCTCTCTCCTGCTAGATAGCGGGCGTATCTAGATTCGGCCTCCGCACTAGTGGTGTACCCTTTGTAACTGTTACCGCTGAAACGGTGAACCTGTCTCCGACACTCCTCCCAGTCGTCGTAGACTCCGGGAACCTTACCCTTGTACACAACATACGACGGCATCTCTATGCACAAGCCAAACAATAGTCAATACATACATAAGCAATATATAAGTATGCAACAAAAGGATCGGAAGAGAAAAGCAAGACATTAATAGCACGATTCATGGTCCCACTAATAAATAGCATCGATTACATCTAAGTTGAACGACTGTCCAAACCAAAGAGACCTACAATTCATTAAAGTTTAATTACAACATGAGCCAATCAATGTTTCAGAACTACACATCACTATTTTCGACTCGACTCATGGACAGGAGCGTGGATGAAGCCGCCGTCTGTCGTGATGGTCATGAAATTGCGGGTGTTGTCAGCCTGCATTTGTAGCATTCCGTCTATCTCAATGTTGGACGGTTGATATCTGAGGAAGAACTGCCCCGAGGTATGAAGGACATCTTGATGGATGATGTCCGGAAACTCCGACTGGATGCGAAAGAATTCTTGTCTGATGTCCGTGTCCTGGATTGCCGACAAGCTCGCGGCCCAATCTTTGAGATTATTTGGTAGCAGAATGTGATGATGGTCCCTTATGATTGCCCGCATGTGATGGAAGGCGTAGTAGGCATCCTTCTGACCGCCAGGCGGCTGCTTGACACAGCAGAACATCATATTGTGGGCGAACACGTGCTTGTTGTACTTACGAACTTCCCTGATGAAGGTGCCTCTAGATTTGGCGTAGCCAGGGAGAACATCATCAAGAACTTTCTTGATATTTGTGTAGTCTATCTTGGAGTTACGGTTCAGGTCGAAATACGTGGCCATGGAATATTTCGGGCTTAAGAGGATGAGTGTGCAATGTGTGTCACTGCATAGAACACAGAATGTTAAAAAAAAGAACGATCGAAATCTAAGAAATCATATGTTACGGGGCGGTTAAGGGATGACTTACTCGGGAAAGTAAGGCACAAGGAAGTTATCCTTATCTGGGTTTGCTAGAACGATGTCTTCGAGGTGTGAACTCGCGACTTGGCGGTCCCCAGCGCTGCTCAAGAGCTTGGCACGCATGTAGAAGGGGTCGACGATCACGATGTCCGGGGTCTTGTCTCTAATTATCCGCATCTCCATACTCAGCGAAAACAGCCGAACGAAGGTGTAGTGCAGCGGATGAAGGTTGAACATAGCAAAGATGTCATCAAACCGCAGGACAATCATACCCCCGATGGCGCCATCCACAAAGCCCTTGCCCTCTGGCACCTTGGCCACAAAAACCGGGTATGCCACATCATTCTCTCTGAGACGCCTCTTCTCCAAAGAAAGAACACTGTCATGCAGACTCCGCATAGCATCGGTTGCAGCATTGAGCATATTTGTCAGTAGCATCGCCCTACCCGCCACATGCACCCTCCTCGAGATATCCTTAGGTGAAGGTGGCCTGTCCTGAGCACGGATCGTACTCGGTGCCGGCTGGCTCGCACCGGCAGCCTTTTTAGTCGGCCGTTTCTGGCCCTTCTTCTTGATCTGCTGTAATGGGACCGAGTTCTGCTCACAGACCGTCTTCTTGAGCGTGTTGGGGCTGATAATATTTGGCACCTCCACTATCTGAGGCTTGGTGAAGGCGGCAGCTGGAGGCGTCTCCTGAGAACTGAATGCCAGATGTCGCCTGTTGCAATTGGGTTTCTCCGTCGTACCAGCTAGATCGCGGTCGTCTTGTTTGGGTTCTTGAGAAGGAGGCCCGCAGAACTCGTCACCGTACCCGTGTTCGGCAAAGTACTTATCGACGTTGGTAAATGTACCATCGTCGTTCTCGTCGTCGTCTGGATCCTGTGCCATATGCATGTCCTGATCCTGTGCCATAGGGATGTCCGGCATGTCCGGTAGCATTGCAGCGTTCTTGCCATGGCTTGGCGCCGGCACGACTGGCGGTCTTGTCTGTGGGGTGGTGTCCCCCGCCCCCAAACGAATCTGGCTCTTCGGCCAAAGCAGGGGCCAGCTTACGCAGGCGCTGAGGGTCATCTCATCTTCTTCGTCGGCCCCAGCGGGTCGAATCGGAGGTAACAGCTCGTCGCAGCCTGGCAGCACCCGAACCACTTCAACCCTATACATTGTGGGTGGCATCGGATTATCGTGGAACACGGGGTTGCCCGGTTGAACAATTCTGCCCTTGGCGACATCGACCAACTCGCCGCCCATGAAGTGCAGGAGAGTGCAAGGAACGTTGGTGGCGCCCTGCGAAAACATGTAGGGCGTCAGGGATGCCCAGTCAAAGGCAAGGAGATGAAGTCCTCGGCCGAGAGGCTTAGTTACCGTGATGTCGTCGAGCTCGGCTAATGTCGAGTCACCACCAACGACGGGCGTGCAACTGACGGAGGGGCCGCTTGCTGGCAAGGTGCCGCCGGCGTACACCCGGGTGCATTAAGCTCCAATGCCAGCGTCGGAGACACCAATACCGCCACCGCCGGAGACACCAATGGCGCCACCGCCGTAGACACCAATACCGCCGCCGCCAGAGACACCAATGGCGCCGCCTGCGTGTTGTGTGAGTTGCTGGCCATGAAGCTAGGAATCGGGGGCGGCCCCTGTTGGCCACCCGCAATCCGCGTCGTTATCCCATGAATAAAGGTAGGCATAATGCCGGTAAGCGTCGATCCCAGTTGTTGTTGCACTTGCTCTTGGACCATCTTCGGAATCCGCGCCACTTGCGCCTTGAGTGCTTCAACCTCGTGCAACTGGCTTTCCGAGCTGGTGTTTTTCTCCTTTCGCCCACCAGCGCCATAGTATGACGACCATTTTGTGGACAAGCCTTTGCCGGCCACACGACCAACTGATGTCGGCTTATTGAGCTTATCCCTGTTTTTCATTACGTTCAATGCCCTATTCAAAGGGGTGTCGAAAGGGGAGCTCTGAGACGACCCCGCGCTACTGCTTTCTTTGTCCTGCGGAAGGAACGTGAACCATTTAGAAATATTGGGGATTAATGAGAATGCAACCATATGGAGCTAATTACGCGGGGGTGTATTCCTTACCAGAACAAGATCAAGCTCCTTGGTCTTCGGATCCGTGGTAAGCTCCTTTGTTACCGGGTCCTCCTTGTACCGGGCCCTGAGAAAGTTCCTGGTCTGCTTGTCACTGTATTTCTCGAAGCGGGGCGGTAGGCCTTGCTCGGCACGCTCCGTGTCCTCCTTGTCCCATACAGGCTCCGCCACTCTGTAACCGCCGGGACCGAGTTGGTGGACCCCTATGTTCAAGTGCCGCATTTCTTTCCCCCACTGACTTGATTCGGAGGTTGCGGGGCTCTCGCACTTGATCTTGAACTCCTTGTAATCATCTTCGCTCATCAAAGGATATTTCGCCTTGATCTTCTCATAACTATCACCTTTGTCAATCATTGCCTTCACCATGCTTTTCCAAGTAGACAGGGCCGTGCTCATCGTCGTGAGGGCGGCACCGTTCACTTTATTACCCGAGAGGCGTGTGTTTGCGAACTCAGCGGGGAACTTGTATCGTTCGTGCATCTTCGTGAAGAGGAGGCTGTGCAAATTCCCTCGGTCCTTATGCCTTAGGTTCTCGGTGTTGATCCAGGCGGTGCTTCGGAGAATGCACCCGAGCTGAATCAAGTACCCCTTGACTACGTGTTTGGGCGCCGTCGAATGCCCGTCGGAGTTCACTTCAGTAAATTCCTCCCTGACGGTGCCGAGCACATTCGAGCGCCGGTCCTTCCGTTGCCTCTTCGGTTGGCTGCCATCTGTGTGTGCGCCGCCATCATCAGTGGTGGCATCCGCGGCGCCATCATCAGTGGTGTCATCCCCGACACCACTAGGGGTTGTGAAGTCAGGATCGGTGTCTTCCGCGGCGTCCTCATAGCGGTGAGGTTCTTCCTCCAACTCCTGGGACAGCTCCCAGAATTGCTTGCCGCCCGAACCGCCGGCCTCATTGTTGTGGGCCATGTTTCACTCTAAATAGGAAAAAAGTTTGGTCAAAAGTTGGTTATTGTCAAGGAACAAGATCATGGTCTCATCATTTAGGGTTTGTCGACACCGAGGCATCCTAAAAGCTAAGCTTTTATAATTTAGGGTTTGTCGATGCCGAGGCACCCTAAAAGCCTAAGCGTACATCATTTAGGTTTTCATCAACACCGAGGCACCCTAAAAGCCAAGGTTTCATCATTTAGGGTTTGTCGACGCCGAGGCACCCTAAATGCTAAGTTTTCATAATTTAGGGTTTATCGATGCTGAGGCACCCTAGGTTGGGCCTAATCACTTGGCACTAATCAGTTGGCTCTATTGCCACCTATGTTGGGTTTATCATCTAGGGTTTATCGATGCTAAGGAGAATTTCTAAGTTGGGCCTAATCACTTGGCTCTATTGCCGCCTATGGTTTAATGCAGCAAGAATAAAGGGACAGTTGATCCTACTTAATTAAGTACTAAGATACCCCGGCCCATGCATTAGTAGCAAGTACCTCATATGTCCGATTTTTAGCAAAGTCATGCTAAAATTCACGGAAAATTTCAGCATGACCTTTGCTGAAAATAGGACATATGGAGTACCCGAATTTGCCAGAACGGAAGTTAATCGACATTCCGGCAAACTCAAGGGCCTCTCGGGGTACCTGCAAAATCATCACGACACGAAGGGCCTCTCAAGGGCCTCAAGAAGCAGCGGCGTCTCCCAGGACCCCATTTTTTTGCTAAATTTCTTTGAGCACTAATCAGAGCAGAAAATTCAGCATATTTCTATACAATTTTTTTGGTATATATCAGGTTTTGGCTGCATTTGCAAATGCATTCCATGTACTGCAACCCTCGAGAATTCCTAGCATGAGGTTTGTCCATCACTTTTGGCTCACTTATTAATCTACTCATCCTATGTCAATATCCACATGCTATGTCATCTGATGTTCCTGAATCATTGTAGTTTAGGCACCATACAAGATTGTTAGTTCAATGTGCTTTATATCCTAGTTATACTACTGCATGAAAGGAGGATCATCATACACATATATATGTATAGCAATTGACAGAAGCTTCATCATTTTTAGTAACAACAATACATATATAGAAATTGGAAGCAAACAGATGTACACATAAGATAGAAATGTAGTGCTGAAAGTTTAATGCTTACAAAAGACTTGCTGAAATAGTGAAAAATATGGAGTCACCAAGCTGGCTAAGAAACTCCCAAAGTCCACTAGCAAATCCAAGATCTAATCCTGTTACACACATCATAACAATTTAAGATAATTAGGATAAGGATAGTAGGAAATGAAAAAGAAAGAGCTCAAAAAACAATCACAACAGAAAAATAATAAAAACCTAGTCATAGAAGAAAATAAATCCTAAAAGAAAAGAAATCCTAAAATCTGGAGCAAGTCCTAGCAGTAGTAGTCCAACTAGATGGCCACCACTACTACTCCTATCTCTGTTTGGCACCATCAATACATGCTTTGTACACACACGCACACAAAGTCCATACGGCTTTGTACACACACGCACACAAAGCACACGGCCATGGCCATGGCCATGACCGCCAGTAGCTGCAGCTCTAGCAACATTAGCAAGCAGCGGCCGCGGTGCAGCTAGCAACAGGCGGCGGCAATAGAGCAGCAGCGGTGCAGCTAGCAACAGGCGGCGGCAATAGAGCAGCAGCGGTGACGGGCGCAGGTGACTGCAGGAGGACGTGGGCGAAGCGGCCAGAGGGCGCGGGGGCGGAGCAAGCTCGGGTCAGGTGGGCAGCAGCGTCTACAACGATGGATCCACGCGAAGGAAGAAGGGGATCGACGGATGGGCTCATAGGGGGGGCGTAGGCGAACTCGGCGAGGTCGGGGGCGGTCGAGGCGGCACGGATCGAGGGGACACACTATCTTGGCATGGGGACGACGGTGGCCGCGACAATGACGACGGCGAGCGCGGTCACCGCACGAGCTCTCGCGCTCGAGTA
>NC_041380.1:455460669-455465632 GCF_002162155.2 Triticum dicoccoides
GGGTGGTCTCTCTGGAGGCGGCGGGGGTGTGGAGTCCGGCGAGGGTCGGGGCAGCGGGGGTGGGGGCGCGGGGGCGGCGGGGGTGGAGTCCAGTGAGGGTCGGGGCGGCGGCGTCGTGGGTCGGGGCAGCGCGCGGGTGGATCTGGTGGCGAGGGAGAGAGGGTCAAAGGGGATCTGGCGAGGGAGAGGGAGGATAGCTAGGGGGAAGCTTACTAATGGCGCACCACACCTCGGTGCGCCATTAGAAATCATTTTTTTAGATAGCAATGGCGCACCCCGCAACGGTGCGCCATTAGAATGTTTTTTTATTATAGTTCGAGCACATGTTATATTGCACCTAACCCAGTCCACATCAGAACCCGCCCACTAGCCTGACTGGTCAGCACGCAGCACACACACCAGGAGGTCCTGGGTTCGATTCCCAGGCTCCGCAATATTTTTTTTTGCATTTTACATGTTGTTTGATATTTATTTGTGTTTAAATATGTTCAAACTTGTTTAAATCATAACAGTAATATTTTTTTATAAAAACAGTAATAATTTTTTAAAAAATATGTTCAAATTTGTTACTTGAAAATATCATCGGCGGCGGCGGTGGAGCGGGGGAGGGTGTGGGGGGTGCCCGTTGGCGGCGGTGGAGCGGGGGAGGGTGCGGCGGGCAAGGTGCTCGTCGGCGGCGGTGGAGGGGGATCGAGATCGAGTGTCCTCATGAATTCAAAAAGTGCCCGTGAAATTTAAAAATATTCATGATATCAAAAAGTGCCCATGAAATACAATCGAGAAATGAAGACTACGATTTAAATACAATCGACCTTAGCTAGCTATCTGTTCACAATCTTCTTGCCCTTCTTTTTCGCAAATGGAGTTCTTCTGTGGAACGGACGTCCTTTAGGTAGGGTGGTCCTGCTTCTTCTTGTGGTGTGTGCTGCTACTTCATCGTCATCGTCATGTTCGATCTTCGGGTCGCCGTACTTGTCGAAGTCTTGCTCATTGGCTACTCCATCCATTCCGATGATCTTCCTTTTGCCTCTCCTCACGACAACATGACTGGGCTTTGACGGGGTCGGTAATGAAGAAGCATTGGTCCACTTGGGAAGCCAGTACCCATGGCTCATTTTTCGCGGTGATGTTTGCGCCCGCGGTCTTGGATTTGGCTTCGGGTATAACCATGGTGGTGAAATACCGGTCTTCTTTTAGGACCCTCTTGGCCCATCTCACACGGATCATCAGGACCTTCTCTCTAGCGTAGCTCAGCTCCCATATCTCCTCGATCCTTCCGTAGTATATGTCCTTGTCGTTACCGGTGTAGGATTCCACCGTTACCCCGGAGTTCTGATAACCATCGCTCTTCATGTCCTTGTCCTCGGTGTAGAATGTGTAGCCGTTGATAACGTACGCCTCATAGGTCACCAGGTTGTGCTCGGTGCCCTGTGACAAGGCGAATATGAGTTGTTCTTCTGCGGAAGAATCCTCATGTAAAGGGTACGACAGAAGCTTCTGCTTGAACCAACGCGTGAAACATGAGTTGTGCGCTTTGATTATATCTCTGACCGTCCTCTGTTGGCCTCGGTCATTGTACTTCTTCTCAATAATGGTTTTGTGCTCTACCACCCAAGGATCGACCACGTCTATGTGTTGTAGCGCGACTAGGTTTCCTCTTTCAAAGTCGAAGAGTCGACCCTCGAAGTCGACATGCATTTCGCGGCGACCCTCATGGTGACCCCATCCAGCGAGCCTGCCGAGGTGCCTGTTGACGGGCAGACCAACGGGGTTCTCGATGCCTAGATAATTCATGCAGTAGGAGATGCACTCTTCGGTCAGAATGCCCCTGGCTATACTTCCCTCTGGACGTGACATGTTGCGAACGTATCCTTTGATGACACCATTCATCCTTTTGAACGGCATCATGCTATGCAGGAACGTCGGCCCGAGTTGGATGATATCTTCCACGATATGGACCAGCAGATGCACCATAACGTCGAAGAATGCGAGCGGGAAGTACATCTCAAGCTTGCATAGTATCACCACGATCTCTTCCTGTAGCCTTTTGAGTTGCCTCACGCCAATCGACTTCCGAGAGATGACGTAAAAAAAGTTGCATAGGCCAAATAGCGTTTCAAGGACGTGCGCGTCCATGATCCCACGGATTGCAACTAGAAGTATCTGCGTCATCAGCACGTGACAGTCGTGAGACTTCATCCTGCTAAACTTCTGCTTCACTGGGTCTAGGTATCTGCTTATCTTCCCCGCGTAACCGTAAGGAAGTTTTACTCCTATGAGGCAGGTGAAAAACTGCTCGATCTCTTCCTGACTTAGAGTGAAGCACGCGGGAGGGTAGTCACTTCCGGTCTTCTTGGCCTTTTTGCCTTTGCGACGAGTTTCTGTGTCCTGCTTCGCCTCATCATCAGCATCATCATCATCATTAGCATGAAGCTCCTGCCTAATGCCCATTGATTTCAAGTCTGCCCTTGCTTTCGGCCCATCTTTGGTCCTCTCTGGCATGTTGAGCAGGGTACCAAGCAGACTATCGCACACATTCTTCTTGATATGCATGGCATCAAGGCTGTGAGGCACACGGTGGATCTTCCAGTACGGCAAGTCCCAGAAAACAGACCTCGTTTTCCATACCTTCAACAGCGGCTCTGGCGCCTTTCGCTTCTTTCCCGGCTCTGGCGCCTTTTGCTTCTTTCCCGGCAGTGGGCAATCTTTCCAATTTTTCAACAGCTCGTCTATTTTTTCGCCGCTCCTCGTACGCGGGCGTTTTCGGGGTTCGGTTTAACCATCGAACAGATCCTTGCGTTTCCTCCACGGGTCATCGTCGCGAAGCCACCTTCGATGTCCCATGAACATGGTTTTCGAAGACCCGAGAACTCTATCTAGCTGGAGATACGTTGTGTCATCCATGCACCTTACGCATCGAGAAAATCCGTGGACTACCTGCCCCGCGAGATATCCGTAACCGAGATAGTCGTGCACCGTCATGAGCAGTGCGGCTCTCATAGGGAAATATTCTTTCTCTGCGGCATCGCACGTATTGGCTGGTGTTTTCCACAGCGTGTCTAGCTCCTCTTTCAGCAGCCCCAGATATAGATTGATGTCGTTCCCTGGTTGTTTCGTCCCTTCAATTAGCATACTCATGTGAATGTACTTCCTCTTCATGCACAACCAGGGGGGAAGGTTGTACATCCACACAAACACTGGCCACGTGCTATGTGTGCTTCTCTGGCTGCCAAACGGATTGACTCCATCAGTGCTCGCGCCCAGCACGATGTTCCTTGGATCCTTCCCAAATTCTGGGTATTCGAAGTTCAACGCTTGCCACTGGCTCGCATCCTTAGGGTGACTCAGCATCTTGTCTTTTTTATTTATCTCCGGAACATTTCTGTCATCTTCCCGCTTCTTCTCCTCCCTATCCGCGTGCCAACACAGGAGCTTTGCTACCTTAGGGTCCGTGAAATACCGCAGCAGACGAGGAGTGATCGGAAAGTACCACACCGATTTTCGAGGAGCTTTCTTCCTCTTCTTGTATCGAGTGACGCCGCACACCGGACATATGGTAGACTCCGCATGCTCGTCCCAATAAATGATGCAATTGTTCATGCACACATGGTATTTCACGTGCGGTAAATCCAGAGGACACACGATTTTCTTCGCCTCCTCGAAACTGGTCGGGCACTTGTTCCCCTTGGGAAGACGTTCGTGCTAGAATGACATGTTCTCGTCGAAGCATGTGTCGGTCATTTTGTGTTTTACCTTCATCTCCAGAGCCATGACCGTTACTTTCAGGCGGGTATCCTCGGGCCTGCATCCTTCATACAATGGAGTAACCACGTCTATCTCCAGTTGATCTAGCTTGGCTTTCTCTTGGGCGGCAGCTCTTGCGTTATCCGTCTACTTGAGAAGCAGCTCTTGAATATGAGGATCCTGCACCCAGCCTCCATCGTCGTCTGCTCCGGCATCTTCATCTTCATGATCATGCCCTTCATCTTGATCTTCCTCATCATCATGTACGACATCTTCTACATGATGACTGTGTACAGCATCACCGTCGTGATCATGTCCTGGAGATTCTTCGTCTTCTCGCCCGCCCTCGCCGCGGTGGTACTTGTCTTGTTGCCCTTCCTCATTACTTGCCCGGCCCCAATGGACGACTTCATAGTCATCTTCATCACCTTGCCACCAATAGCCATCCATGAAACCACGCAAGAGCAGGTGGTCCCGCACCTGCCTGGAATCTGGGTCCGCAATAAGGCTCTTCAGCTTGCATCTTCGACACGGACATCTTATCTCCGTCTCGTTCTTTTGAAGCATCTCGGCCTTCGTGGAGCTCAAAAACCTATTCACGATGCCTTCGGTCATCGTGCGGACCATGGTCGCCTGCAGGGTAGAGCAAAACGATATTTTAGAACCAAGAAAAAATTTGGCATGACCTTCCCTAAAAATAGGACCAAAAAGAATGCATAGTGCCAAAATTCTCGCCGAGACGCAAATGAATCAACATTCCGGCAAAATATTGGCAACTATCGCATTTCAAATACCGGTACCTGCAAACACAAACATATATGCAACACCACAAACACATGCAACACCCCAAACATACATAGATCTAGCTAGGCCACAAAAAGTGCATGTGCACGTTGTTGGAGCGAGCTAGGGAGAAAAAAGTAGATCTACATCATGAAGATAGCTTTCCCCTTACTTACCTATCAAAAAAAGGTAATTTCACCACTTAATTTTGATGAATCGATGGTGGAAATCATGAGGTGAGGAGAAGGAGGCAGCCGAAAGCTTGGAGAAGGAGGTGGAGGGAATGAAGTAGGGAAAGTGAGTGGGTAGGTGTGGCTGTCCAAAATATCTTGTTGGGATCCCAGGTTACTAATGGCGCACCACCTGCAAATGCGCCATTAGTAACCCTGGTTACTAATGGCGCACCTGCAGGTGGTGCGCCATTAGTAATTTTGCA
>NC_041380.1:455465945-455500301 GCF_002162155.2 Triticum dicoccoides
GGCACACTTTTACAGGGTGTGCCATTAGTAGTTTAAACTAGTAATGGCGCACTATGAGGCGGTGCGCCATTAGTAGTTTTGCAAAAAAAAGAATAAAAAAAATTCAGTGCTGGCGCACTCCATGTCTGGTGCGCCATTACTAGTTAGAACTAGTAATGGCACACTTCGGTAGGATGCGCCATTAGTATGTATGTAAAAATGAAAAAAAATTATCACTAGTGGCGCACCTATTTTCTGGTGCGCCATTAGTGTCTTCCACACTAATGGCGCATCAGCAACTGGTGCGCCATTAGTATATAGTAGTGGCGCACTACTTCCCTGGTGCACCATTAGTGTCAATCCTATCTATAGCCCTTTTCCTAGTAGTGTTGGATAGGGGGTCCCAAACTGTGTGTCTGTGGATCGAAGGTAATAGGAGGCAGGGTACACGATGTTTACCCAGGTTTGGGCGCTCTTGAGGGACGTAATACCCTACATCCTGCTTGATTCACTTTGATGAGTATAGGGGTTACAAGAGTTTATCTACCTCAAGATCGTAATGGCTAAACCCTAGATGTCTAGCCTATCTGATTATGATTGCCTCTATGGACTAAACCCTCCGGTTTATATAGACACCTGAGGGGCCTAGGGTTATACAGAGCCGGTTTACAGAGAAACGTATCTTCACATCCGAATGCCAAGCTTGCCATCCACGCAAAGGAGAGTCCCATCCGGACACGGGGGAAGGCCTTCTATCTCGTATCTTTACAGCCCATCAGTCTGGCCCATGTCACATAGCCTGACTACCCGAGGACCCCATAATCCAGGACTCCCTCAGAGGGCATCATGCTAGAGGTAGAACTGCTCACAAGGTATTGCAATCTGGATTTTATTGGCCTACTCTCTTCAAGGATGCCCGTAAGTTCGTCTTATCTTGTGATGAATGTCAAAGAATAGGTAATATCGGTAAGCATCAAGAAATGTCTATGAATTATTCACTTGCTGTTGAGCCATTTGATTTTTGGGGATTTGATTACATGAGACCTTTTCCTTCCTCTAATGGGTATAGCCATATTTTGGTTGCTGTTGATTATGTTACTAAATGGGTAGAAGCTATTCCAACCAGTAGTGCTGATCACAACACCTCAATGAAAACGCTTAAGGAAGTTATTTTCCCAAGGTTTGGAGTCCCTAAATATTTAATGACTAATGGTGGTTCACACTTTATTCATGGTGCTTTCCGTAAAATGCTTGCCAAGTATGATGTTAACCATAGAATTGCATCATCTTATCATCCTCAGCTAGTGGTCAAGTTGAGCTTAGCAATAGAGAAATAAAATTAATTTTGCAAAAGACTGTCAACAGGTCCAGGAAGAATTGGTCTAAGAAATTAGATGATGCACTTTGGGCTTATGGAACAACATATAAAAATCCTATGGGTATGTCTCCTTATAAAATGGTTTATGGAAAAGCTTGTTATTTGCCTCTTGAGTTAGAACATAAAGCATATTGGGCCATCAAGGAGCTCAATTATGATTTCAAACTGGCTGGTGAGAAGAGATTATTTGATATTAGCTCGTTAGATGAATGGAGAACCCAAGCTTATGAAAATATAAAATTATTCAAAGAAAAAGTTAAAAGATGGCATGAAAAAGAATCCAAAAGCGTGAGTTCAAAGTCAGAGAATATGTTCTTTTGTACAACTCCCGTTTCAGATTCTTTGCAGGAAAACTCCTCTCAAAATGGGAAGGCCCCTATGTTAACGAGGAGGTTTATCAGTCTGGAGCCATCAAAATAAATAATTCTGAAGGTACTAACCTGAAGGTTGTCAATGGGCAACGAATAAAGCATTATATCTTAGGTACGCCCATTAATGTTGAAAGTAATATTATCCAAACTATAACACCTGAAGAACACATAAAAGAGTCCTTCTAGAGCACTCCAGAGTCGTGATAATAAGGAGGTACGTGATACGGTAAGTAAACGGACTCCGAATATTCCGCAATTTTTATCACTTTTGGAATATTTAGAAAATTAGGATATAAATTAACTTCTAGTAAGCGTCCCCTCGTGGGCACAAGACACCAGGACGTGCCAGGCTTGCCTGGTGCGCCCAGGTGGGTTGTGCCCACCTGGGACACCTTCCGGACTCCGTTTTTCTTTCGTTTGCTTGTCCCCCAAGATAAAAAAAATCTATATATACTTCCCGAACCTGTTGATCACCGTATCGTGGAGAAATCCTCTCTTCTCTTTTCTTGTTGTTTTCTGCGCAGTTTTGAAAATATGTCGTCCCAAGACTCCGACGGAGAGAGCTATGTCTCACATCTTATTGTTGACCCAAAGACCTATGGGGACCTATCTCCTTATGGTCAAACTACTGATGACGAGGAGTATGCTCACTTGATGAGGTTCGATGATTCAATCTTGGAGGAGGAGAATGTCCCTCTACCTCGACCTGGGGATATACACGTGGAGTTCAAGAAGTCAAGTCTCCCTAAGAGAGCTAACCGGTCTAAAAACTGATCTATTCCTCTTCATTTTCGGCAGAAAAGCAAAGGGGATTTATGTGACAAGATCTTGAAGCTGGAGCTGAAAGTTGACGATTTAAAAGGGGAAGTTGCTCTCCTCAACTATAATATGAAAAAGTTGAAGGCACAATTCTCTTCATCATCACCACCACCATCTTCATCACCAAAGGAGAATTGAGTATCGGGTATGGGCACTCCTCTTGGCTTCCACCAAGCTTGGGGGAGGTGCCCCGGTATCGTATCATCCCACTATATTTTTGCCTTTACTTATTTTAGTTCGATCTTTTGCTTTAGATGAATAAAAGTTTAGTTCAATCCTTCCTTCTTTGAGAGTTTTCTTAGTGATCTATCCTTGTAATCATGTTCAAGTTATATAATAAAGTTTAGTTTGAGTTTTTTCTTTCTTTACTTTCATGTTGCAAATAAAAGAAAAAGAGAAAGGAAATAAATAAAAGAAAGGAAATAAATCAAAAAGATCATATACTAATATTATGGTAGGTGATGACACCACATAAGGAAAAGTATAAGTAGAAATATTTATTAGATGTTGACAAACATAGCATTAGTCAATGATGCAACGCATGAAAGAATTAATAAGGGAAGAGAAGATTCACATATAAATATACTATCCTAGAAACCTTTTGTGATTGTGAGCCCTCATCAAAATATTATATGCCAAAATTGTTGACGTTGGACAAGGAAGACAACTTATTGATTTATGTTTGTTTATATTCAAATAAAAGTCATATTGTCATGAATCCTGTAACATGTGGTGCTTGCCCCTATCTTTGCTAGCCAAAAATTCGGCACTAAGTAGAGATACTACTTGTGCATCCAAAAACCCTTAAACCCAAATATTACTTTCAAGTGTCTGATGACCAACAAGTGTAGGGGATCTATCATAGCCTTTTCGATAAGTAAGAGTGTCGAACCCAATGAGGAGCAGAAGGAAATGATAAGCGGTTTTCATCAAGGTATTCTCTGCAAGCACTGAAATTATTGGTAACAGATAGTTTTGTGATAAGGTAATTTGTAACGAGTAACAAGTAATGCAAGTAAATAAGGTGCAACAAGATGGCCCAATCCTTTTTGTAGCAAAGGACAAGCCTGGACAAACTCTTATATAAGGGAAAGCGCTCCCGAGGACACATGGGAATCATCGTTAAGCTAGTTTTCATCACGTTCATAGGATTCGCGTTCGGTACTTTGATAATTTGATATGTGGGTGGACCGGTGCTTGGGTAGTGCCCTTACTTGGACAAGCATCCCACTTATGATTAACCCCTATTGCAAGCATCCGCAATTACAACAGAAGTATTAAGGTAAACCTAACCATAGCATGAAAAATATGGATCCAAATCAGCCCCTTACGAAGCAACGCATAAACTAGGGTTTAAGCTTCTGTCACTCTAGCAACCCATCATCTACTTATTACTTCCCAATGCCTCCCTCTAGGCCCAAACAATGGTGAAGTGTCATGTAGTCGATGTTCACATGACACCACTAGAGGGATGACAACATACATCTCATCAAAATATCGAACAAATACCAAATTCACACGACTACTTATAGCAAGACTTCTCCCATGTCCTCAGGAACAAACGTAACTACTCACAAAGCATATTCATGTTCATAATCAGAGGGGTATTAATATGCATAATGGATCTAAACATATGATCTTCCACCAACTAAACCAATGAGCATCAACTACAAGGAGTAATCAAAACTACTAGCAACCCACAGGTACCAATCTGAGGTTTGGATACAAGATATGAACTAGGGTTTGAGATGAGATGGTGCTTGTCGGTGTCAAAACCGATGGATCTCGGGTAGGGGGTCCAAAACTATGCGTCTAGGCCGGATGGTAACAGGAGGCAGGGGACACAATGTTTTACCCAGGTTCGGGCCCTCTTGTTGGAGGTAAAACCCTACGTCCTGCTTGATTAATATTGATGATATGGGTACTACAAGAGTAGATCTACCATGAGATAAGAGAGGCTAAACCCTAGAAGGTAGCCTATGGTATGATTGTATGTTGTCCTACGAACTAAAACCCTCCGGTTTATATAGACACCGGAGAGGGTTAGGGTTACACAAGGTCGGTTACAAAGGAGGAGATATCCATATCCGTATTGTCTAGCTTGCCTTCCACGCCAGGTAGAGTCCTATCCGGACACGAGACGAAATCTTCAATCTTGTATCTTCATAGTCTAGCAGTCCGGCCAAAGGATATAATCCGGCTGTCCGGAGACCCCCTAATCCAGGACTCCCTTAGTAGCCCCTAAACCAGGCTTCAATGACGATGAGTCCGGCACGCAGTATTGTCTTCGGCATTGCAAGGCGGGTTCCTCCTCCGAATACATCACAGAAGAATTTGAATACGAGGATAGTGTCCGACCCTGCAACATAAGTTCCACATACTTCCGTAGAGAGAATAATATTTCCGCAAATCTAATTTGCTGACTTGTTTTCTCAGTATGACGTTATATCATGGCCCGGTGATTATTCGAACCATTTCCTTTAACTAGCCCCGCACATAACGCGAGGCAGTTTTTCGACACGTCTTGTCAAAGCAGAGATCATGTCCCCTTATTACGGGATTCTCAACAATACGGGCGTGGGTAACCCAACCGCGCCATCGATTACGGCGCTTGGGGGATAAGCGAGTTTTACCAGGCAAGTGGGGACGCTTAGTTTCGTCCGCCCATATAAAGGGGTAAGGATTCACCTTTGTATCCACACCTTCTTCCTCCTTTGCTCATCCGTTTTTGCACACTCGAGCTCTAGCGCCCAAGTCCGCACTTCCCACCTCAACCTTCTCCAACCATGTCCGGAGTGGGAGGCAGGTGGATGGTCTCCTCCGTCACGGATGGAGACATCAAGAAGCTGAGGAGAGCCGGATACCTGCCCGATGACATCGCGCACCGGCTCCCAGATGAGGGGCAGCTCATCCCCACCCCCAGGCCCCATGAGAGGGTAGTGTTCCTCACCCATTTCCTCCGTGGACTGGGATTCCCTCTCCACCCATTCATCCGGGGGGCTCATGTTCTATTACGGCCTAGATTTCCACGATCTGGCCCCGAACTTCATCCTCCACATCTCGACGTTTATCATTGTGTGCGAGGCCTTCCTCCGCATCAAGCCCCACTTCGGCTTATGGTTGAGGACCTTCAATGTCAAGCCGAAGGTTGTGGGCAGCCACCAGGCAGTGCGGAGGCGCCATGGCGGGCAAGATTCCTAACGTAACATGGCTCGAGGGCTCCTTTGTGGAAACCATAAAGGGGTGGCAATCGGGGTGGTTCTACATCACCGAGTCACGCGACCCTGCATGGGCAGCGGCCCCCGAGTTACGATCTGGCATCCCCACGCGGCTCACCTCCTGGAAAGAGAAGGGTCTGTCCTGGGGTAGTTCGGGAGAGCTGATCGGACTCCAAACATGTATTCAAAACATGGTGAACAAGAAGCTCAAACTCGTCAACATGGTCCAGGTCATGCTCCACCGCCAGATCCTCCCGTGCCAACAATGGGAGTTCAACTTGCGGGAGTTCGACCCGGCGCAGCACCAAACTCTGAACAGGCTCTTCGACACAACTCACGAAGATGCCTGGAGGGTGCTGTTCAAAAGCGCTGAGGTCCCCCCTCCCATTACTGAGGATCACGGATTCAGCGCGAAGCGCCAAGCCAGTGCGGTAAGCTGCTTTACCTTTCACAGGATACTTATTTTTTATAGTTTGACTCCATGCGGGATCTAAACTCTCGTACCCTTGACAGGACTGGCAGGAGACAGCCGGACAGATCGACTGTCTGGCTCCTTTGCCTGAAGGCCCAGCAGACGCTCTTCTGGCGAAGATGCTGACTCCGGCTCCTTATACGGTGTCGAAGAAGACCAAGAAGGCCAAGGGAACCCGAAAGAGTTCCCGACGCCAGGCGTCGTCGGACTCACCGTCCGATGACTCGTCGGCGCACTCCTCCCCTGAAGACGAGGAAGAAGAAGAAGATGCCCCCCCTTCGGCTGGGGGAGATAAGAAAAGGAAGGCCGCCCCAACTGGGGGGCCAAAGGGTCCAAGAAGGGAAGGACTCTCCTTCCAGACAGTTCCACTGCCGCCGACGAAGGCGAAGACGAGTGGTTGCCCAGGGCCAAGCCCCTAGGGAGATCGTAAGTATTCGGATACCAGAGTAACTCATAGCATTCCTTTGTCGCACTGCTTTTCCTAACGCCGAACATAATTATGCAGGCCGCCACGAGCCAGTATCGATGTATCATCGGATGGCTCCCTGGGCTCGTCGGACATGGATAGCGATCTAGTCCCGACTGCCACCTCCCCTCATCCTGCCGACGACGCCGAGGTGCTATCTCAGGAGGCACCGGATCGAGGGGAGACAGTCCCGGAGGCGCCTCAAGGCGACCTTCCGGACTCCGGGAGCCGAGGGGACGGGGCCCTTGAGAGCTCCGAGTTCGGCCCTCAGCCGAACACCGCACCGGAACCTCCAGTGGTTCCGGGATCGGGCAGGCGGCCTCCTTCTAAGAGGGGCAAGACGCCTGTGCCGGTGACCTCTGTCCATCCAGAGGCGCCGGACAATCTGCTAGAAGCGCTTCGCAGCGCTTCCATCGATGAGGAGCACCGTACTATTATGAGTGCGGTGGTCCAGAAGGTTCATTCCGCCAACAGCGGGTTGACTGAAGCCTGTGCCAGCCTTCTAACAGGCTTTGAGGTAAGTGTTTTAAAATATAGTAGAAATATTACCGCATAGATAGTAGCCCCTGATGCTTTGTTTGGTGTTCACAAAGAAAAGCCGAACAGAGGATCAAATAATATCGCAGGAGTCTAATATAAGTATGTCAATATGCATATGCAGGCTTCGTTATATAAAAGAAGACGCGATTGCAAAATGACCTCGAGGGGTCCAGGAAAGAGCTCGGCCTTGTCCAGAGGCAGCTCGAGGAGAACAAGGGTAAGTAATACCCTGTCTATAGATATGTATATATAAAAGAAGACGCAATTGAAAAATGACAGGATCATCGTATATTCGCCAGGGGCCACGACCGAGGTGGCGACCCTGAAGCAAGCGCTAACCAAGGCCGAAGATGTCGGTGTTCCGGGAACAGGGGTCCCCAGACTTGCCTACCTGCGGCCTGCGGCGTGGCTCAAAGGGGGCCCAGCATGGCCCGGCTTCATCGACGCAGACCCAAGACCCTCGCGAGGGGCCAAGCCTCGCGAGGCGGATGACACGGAGCTTCCTCGGGCACGGCCACATCAGGCTGGCTCGTGAGGAGGCGGAGAGATCAAGGCGGGGTACCTCACGAGGTGCCCGTGACGCAAGCCATGATGACCAAGGGCGCCAGGCGGGCGCCAGGCGGGCACCAGCCCGCGCAGTGTCCTCCTTTCCTCTTTGGTGCAAAGGGAGCAAGCGCAGGCGAGAGCATCAAGCAAAGGCACCCGTTTCGGTGCAACGAGACCAAGACCAGTCCAACAACAGGGAGGAAGTCATTGTGGAGCCCAAGCCAGCGTCACCACCAGAGTCTTTGGCAGGTGAGGACTAACTTTAGTCAGGATAAGTGTACCAGATGTTCCCCTTCAAAATGGCCAATTGTTGGCGCCCTTCCTGCTTAATATTTGGGAAGAGGCCCAGGGCCTTTGCCTATAACTAGGACTAGCCACCCCCGGGGTAGGGGGGATCCAGAATTGGCCAACCCAGAAACTAGCAAGGGAAAAATCAGATCGAGTAGCATCACACACACAGAGAGAGAGAAGGGTGACTGAACTCCTCCTAGCAGTTCATCCCTACAGCCAAGAGCAGACCCTCGCGAGGCTGTTCTTCCTTGTATTGCTCATCATCATCAGCCCAAGAGGCAATCCACCATACCACACACTTGAGTAGGGTGTTACACCACAACGGTGGCCAGAACCAGTATAAACCCTGTGTCTCTTGTGCTGTTCTTTCCATAGCTTAGATCTCAGCGAGGCGGAGGGGTGCAAGTAGGTAGAAGGCAAAATCTCCGCGCGCACCCCAGTGTTCGAACCTCAAGGGTCTGCCGGAACCCGAAATCCGACATTTCGCGCGCCAGGTAGGGGTGCGCCGGAATCCACCTTCAACCACTTCGTGCCCCACCGCGTCGTCATCACCATGTCCGGCTACCAGGCGGGCAACCCAGATCCATGGGCGGCATGGCCCGCCCGCGCAGAGCCGCTCGCCTTGGGCGACCCCGTGCCCCAGGCAGCTCGCGGTCCGCAGGGCGCTGCGGGCCGCGGGCGTCGCGGACAGGCTTCGACAGCTCTCACACCGCGGCAAGCGCGGTCGGCAGCAAGGGCCTCCAATCACGCCGCGACCACGACACCGTACACCCGCCGGGATCAGGCGAACTCCAGGGCCGCGCTCACGGTGGCCCGAGAGCTGCTGCAGTGCAGGCTGCTGGAGGGCGGCCGTGACGTGCTGCTAGAGTGGGTGGCGGAGCTCCTGGGCTTCGCCGCCTCGGAGGCTCACCCCTTCTACACCCAGCTCCCATCTCAAGCCCAGGGCGGCCCGTGCGGGGGCTTCGCGCGCGCCCGCGGGCTCCAAGGCTACTCCAATGCCAGCGAAGTTGTTGGCACCGGACCAGCGGCGGCGCTACCCCTGCTCCCGGTCCGCGAAGAAGAAGGACTCAACGCGACCCACGGCCCTAGTGGACAGCCGCGCTACCACCCCACGGTGGGCGCGTCAAGCAGAGCTGCGTGGCACACGGAGCACTACAGCATGGCCTTTGGGATGACGGCGCCAGAAGAATACGTGCCCCTCATGATGGACCAAGGACACCCTCACCAGGGCGAACAAGGCTTGTTCCTCAGCCCAAGCTGGGGGGACGAGGCACCAGAAGCTGAGCCCTTCCAGGAGCCCCGGGACGGTCCCACTGGCCACGCTGGAGGCAACGATTATCGGGTACCGCTAATTCCTCAGGAGCAAGCATATGCTAACCATGGTTCGCAGGAGGTGCAGGTCGCCACAGCGAGCAGCAGCCCTGCTCCCACAGTCTCCCACCCCTCGGGAGGAGGGCGCAGGGGGCTGTAGGAGAGGGTCGAGATCCGACATCACCACCGTGGCGTTTGAAGCAAGGTGTTCTCAGGAGGTAGGCCCTCTGCTGGGGAGGTGCCTCAGGGCCTGCCCCTGGCAGAGGACCCGTGGTCGTCGGGGGAACCGCTGGCGACTGCTCTACCCCATCGGCGGCGTCCTGGTTTCCGGTCGTCGTTGATGGCACTAGAGTGTGGCGCAAGGCGGGGCCCTCATCTGGCGATATGAAGCAAGGCCGGTTCCTGTGAAGAAGGCCCGGTGCCTGTGAAGCTCGCCGCCCCGTGACACTCTCACGTAATAATGAGTGGGGCTGTACACGCCCCGGAGTCTCAGGGGTGCCGGCCTCAGGCCCTGGGGCTCCCTCCCACGCCCAGTGGCAGCACTTAGCTCCGCGCTGGTGAGAAGACGTCCAAGTCTAGATTAGGTGCCAGACGCGGCCTTTTGTCTGCTCTCGTTGCTTTTCCCTTTGGTTGTCGCTTTCCCCCACTGGATTTAAGTTGGATTCGAATTTGAGATTTGCGTGTGTTCGGGGAAGGGGTGCTTAGTCTCGTTCGAGCAATTTCTCGCGTTTTGGTTACCACTTCACCTCAGCTGCCTCCCCTCGTGAGCCCCTCGCGAGCCAGGTCAGGCCTAGCTTGCGCGCAGCCCAGACTGCCGCCGCCGCGTCCTCTCAGGAGGGTTTTTTTACTGCAGATCCTACGGATTCGATCAGGGAACACTTGGGACATCACAGCCTCCCACAGGCTACCTCAGGACCCGCACATGACAAAGGTAAACTAGCCGACCAGCGCGTCGCTTAAACCAACCACTTGGCGCGGGCGCATGGGCAATGTAACATCTACTAATACGATGAACACAAGTTTTACATGAGGGGCTCCCCCTCCAAAATGCTCTCACAGCCATCAGGACCAAACCTGAGTTCTATTCATGCAGGGTAAGGAAACAGGAACGATGCATGATCAGTCGGATAAATCCCCCAATGCGTCCTCAGGAGCACCACCCAAACCGTTGCTGGCATCGCTGAACTCGCCATCACTGTCTGCGTCGCCGCCAGCGGCGTCAGGGCCGTTCACCACACCGCCCTTGTCAACAGCCATGATCACGCCATCATTGTCTGAAGCGAAGGCCCTGACAAGACATCCACATTGTCTTCCACCCAGTGCGCCAGGTCGTCTCGGACGTCCTGGGGGACTAGAGCGATGGCGGCGTCGAAGTCAAAGTGGGGATCCATGTTCCGGAGATGGCTGAAGACGCGAGAAAAGGCGCGCCCGAGTAGGGCACGACTCCTCTCCTCCACCAACCTGTCGGCACTGACCGACCGCGCCTCCAGCTGCATCACCACGTCGGTGAAGAACTGAAGGTTGCCGGCGTAGTTGACTGCGTGCGACTCGCCAACAGCCGCCTCGCAGAGGTTGCCCAAGGCTGTGTTGGCTCTCTCCCAGAGCGTGGTGAGCATGGGGCCGTGCTCATGCTCCAGGATCCGCCGCTGATGTATCTCGTCCGCATTCTGGCGCGCGACGACCTCGACCTCCTCCACCCGCTGGCGAAGAAGGAGCACCTCGGCCTGGGAGGTGGTACCTCAAGGGCGGCCCGAAAAGCATCGGCCCGCCGCGTCGCTTCCTCCAGCTTGGCCCTCAAGGCAGCAGTCCTACCTTCAGCCTCGGCCCGGATCAACTCCAGCCTCTCCTCGAACTCGTGCTCGAGGCTCAAGCGTGCCATCGCCACCCGATGTCCGACCTCCTCCAGGACGCAGGCTTCCCGTGCAGCGACATCATCCTCCGCCTGCGTCACCAAGCGCTCCCTCGTCTCCAGGCGCTTGTACTCGCGGGTACGTTCGGCGGCTTCCAGCGTCAGCGCCTCCTCGCGCTTCTGCAGCTCTGCTGGGTTGCCAAAGGCCACCTTCATCGATGCAAGGGCTGCCTCGCGCAGCTCCACTTGCTCCTCCAGTGAGTGGCACCAGGCCAGGAGCTCCCGAGCCCGCTCCTCCGCGGCCTCTCGCCACCGGTCGGCTTCCCGGGCCTCCTTAGCGGCCCGAGATCGGGCCTCCCGAGAGGCCACCAGCGACGCCTTGGCCTCTGCGTCGTCAAGATCGTGCTGACGGCGCGCAAGGGCGATGGCACTCTCCAGCTCGCGCCTCTCTGCAGCCAGGCGCAGGCCCTCGGCCTCAAGGCGCGCATCTTCATCAGCAAGCTCCTCAGCAAGCAGGCTCACCGCGTCAGCCGCCCTTCGAAGGAATCCCTGGCGAAGAGCACGACGCTCCCGGGCGCGCTCGAGCACGTCTTCCACACCATCATCTGCCCCGAGCAAGCGCCCGGGGCCACGAACCAGCACTCCCCTTCCATGCAGGGGGCTGGGGGCTGGCACCCTCGCGACGGCCGGGCACGTCACACCAGAAGCCCGGCCTGGAGCTAGCCCGTCCCCAAACGAAGAGCGCAGGGAGCGCCTCAACCAATCGTAGTCCACGATCAGGCAAGAAGCCCACGGCAGGCTGGCTATGCCACGAGAAGGCCCGCGAAGAAGGATCGCGAGGTGCGCAGGGCCACGATGCGCCTCGAGACGGTTCGCCTCTCCGATCGCCCTCACCACAAGGGATCTGCTGCTCGGAGCGCTTGAGGACGGTGGAGGGGGCGGAGCCAAGGGGGACGGCACCTCAGCCGTCTCTGCGAGCTCGGCTGGAAGGGGCCTGCGGAGAAAGGATTAGTAAAAGCAATAGAAGGATCGGGAGCTAGGAAAGGAGAAGGCTTACTCATCGGTGGCGAAGTACTTCCTACGCTTCAGCAGGCGACAAGGGTAATCGTCGCCCAGGGCCTCCCTTCTCTTCCGGAGGGCCTCAAAGTCCACGCGAAAGCGGCCCAAGAGTTGTGCACAGGGATCAACCTGCGACGAAGATGGAGCATCAAGGAGATCTGCGTCAGGGGAGCCTGCCTGATGCGCGCAGCCAATCGCCTCGCCAAGAGAAGTGGCTGGAGCCTCAGGGGGCTCAGTCACAGGCACTGAGGGCAGCTGCTTGCCACCCTCAGCCTCGGTGGCACGGGCCCCAAGAGCTGCTCCCTCATGAGCATCGCACGGCGCTGTCACCCCGTCGGGAGCCCCCTCGGCCTCTGGCGCCTCATGCCTCCCTGCTCCGCCACTTGAGGAAGAGCCGCCTTGGCCGACTGGAAGGGCAGTCACCATCACTGGGTTCTCGCGAGGCCCCTGGAGGCCGGCGGGGCGCGGCCCCAACTCATCAATGATAGGCATCTGGTTCACAAAATCGCCCCTGTTCTGGCAGAGGTACAGCAAGGCCCCTCCCTGCTGGATGCTGCCGGGGTTGGGGTCTCCAGTCAGGATCAAGAGCACTGTCCTCAGCACTTCAGGCGTCAGGTCCCCTTCCTGGAGCCTCATACGATCATCACGCCCGCTGAAGGCCCACATCCGGTGGGAGTGGCGTTGGAGAGGAGCAATGCGGCAAAGCAGGAAATCCTTCACCACCTTGGGCGCTGTCACGCCAAGCGATCTCAAGAACGCGAAGCGGTGCCTGAAGAAGACGAGCCGGGGGCTCTCGAGCGTCTCCTGGCCCCAACCCGAATTGGGGACAGAAGGCGAAGTTGGCTCTGATAGAAGGGGGCTGGGTACCCCTGCATCCACATACAGCCACCACTCACGGAACCCAGCCGCGGGCAGAGGGAGCCTGAAGTCAATCCCTGAGGCCGCTGTCTCAGACGCGGCAACGAAGCTCATGCATGCCCAGCATTGGGTAGGGTCGACAAGGCGCAGAGAGAAGAAGTGGCGCAGCAAGGCAACCGAAGGAAGGATGCCCATCATTGCCTCGCAAACAAAGGCAAAGACCGAAAGGAGGGTGATGGATTCAGGACCCAGATGCATCATGTGGATCTGATAGTGGGAAAGCACGGCATTGAAGAAATCGAAAAAGGGGGAACTAGACCCACCCATAGGGCGTCGGCAAAATACGGGACCTCGGTGGCTATCCTGTCGATGGAGAAGTGGGAGGCGGGCCAGGCCGTCGTCCTCCCGCATTCATTGAAGATAGTAGCCAGAGCCAAGCTGACCTTGCCCAAGCCCTCGGCGGGGGCTGCCAGCGGCGGCGAGCAAGGCGGAGGCATGGGTTTCTTCCCTCTTCCCTTCTTCGTCGGAGCCATGGCGATAGGAAGGGGGAGGGGAAGGTTCGAGATTGGGTTGAAGACGGAAGCTGGAGTTCGAGCGGAGGAAGAACAGAGGGCGCTCGAGCAACAGAAAGGGGAGTGGCTGTGTACGACTACGAGTCCGCCTAGCAAGGCGCAAAATAAGGGGGGCGTGGGGGAATAGTGCTGCCCACGCCCAATCAACCGCCACGCGGCGCCCAAGGCCGCAGGCTGTTAGGGCCCATGGCGCTTCGCCCTTGTCCTTTCGCCTCCCTACACGGCCATGTCCGGGCGCGGCTTGGGCCCGGGGGCTACTGTCGGTGTTCTGGGAACGGCGGTCCCCAGACTTGCCTGCCTGCGGCCTGCGGCGTGGCTCAAAGGGGGCCCAGCACGGCCCGGCTTCATCGACGCAGACCCAAGACCCTCGCGAGGGGCCAAGCCTCGCGGGGCGGATGACACGGAGCTTCCTCAGGCACGGCCACATCAGTCTGGCTCACGAGGAGGCGGAGAGATCAAGGCGGGGTACCTCACGAGGTGCCCGTGACACAAGCCATGATGACCAAGGGCGCCAGGCAGGCGCCAGCCCACGCAGTGTCCTCCTTTCCTCTTTGGTGCAAAGGGGCAAGCGCAGGCGAGAGCATCAAGCAAAGGCCCCCGTTTCGGTGCAAGGAGACCAAGACCAGTCCAACGGCAGGGAGGAAGTCATTGTGGAGCCCAAGCCAGCGTCACCACCAGAGTCTTTGGCAGGCGAGGACTAACTTTAGTCAGGATAAGTGTACCAGATGTTCCCCTTCAAAATGGACAATTGTTGGCGCCCTTCCCGCTTAATATTTGGGAAGAGGCCCAGGACCTTTGCCTATAAATAGGACTAGCCACCCCCGGGGTAGGGGGATCCAGAATCGGCCAACCCAGAAACTAGCAAGGGAAAAATCGGATCGGGTAGCATCATAGAGAGAGAGAGAGAGAAGGGTGACTGAACTCCTCCTAGCAGTTCATCCCTACAGCCAAGAGCAGACCCTCGCGAGGCTGTTCTTCCTTGTATTGCTCATCATCATCAGCCCAAGAGGCAATCCACCACACCACACACTGGAGTAGGGTGTTACACCACAACGGTGGCCCGAACCAGTATAAACCCTGTGTCTCTTGTGCTATTCTTTCCATAGCTTAGATCTCAGCGAGGCGGAGGGGTGCAGGTAGGTAGAAGGCGAAATCTCCGCACGCACCCCAGTGTTCAAACCTCAAGGGTCTGCCAGAACCCGAAATCCAACAGAAGATAACGCGGCCAAGGAGCGCACCGAGCGAGAGAAGTGCGAGGCTCGGGTGGGCGAGGTGCAGCAAGAGCTCCAGGCGCTCGTGGCGAAGCACGAGGCGTTGGAGCTTGACTCAAAGACGCGGGAGTCTGAGCTTGCCGCGGCCCTCGAGAGCGCAAAAAGTGCCAAGGCCAAAGCCCAAAGGGCCCTCCAGGAGATCAACGCAATGAAGAAGATAGCGGCGGGTAAGGCTTTCTATATGCAAAGCAAGAATGTAAAAGTAAATTACCGATTACTTACCTGAATCCGGAGCT
This sequence comes from Triticum dicoccoides, assembly GCF_002162155.2. NCBI lineage: Eukaryota > Viridiplantae > Streptophyta > Magnoliopsida > Poales > Poaceae > Triticum > Triticum dicoccoides. The sequence goes on from NC_041380.1 coordinate 455,481,182, forward strand.
CTCCAGGAGCATTCGCAGATTTGCCCCGCAGCGTGTCCAATGCCGCACAATTTTACCAGACTGAGGATGGAAGTTCAACGGAGAAGCTGGTCTGGTCTCAGTATACTGAGGCCGAACACCCGGTGCCAATGAGCGACCAGCTGAAGTAGATGGTCGAGCTACATAAGGTGGCCGATCAGGCCAAGAAGGGCTTTATAGTCCGGCTATGGCCTGGCGACGCCCTTCCGAACAGCTTCTTCGGCCTGGTGAGGCAGCTTGTTGTTGCCTGCCCGCGGTTGGAGGTCGTCAAGTGATTTGTCTGCATTGAGGGTGCACGCTGGGCTTTCGCCCGTGTGAAATTGTAGTGGGTCAAGCTAGACGCCGTGAAGCTGATCAAGGAGGGGCCGCCAGAGGGCAAGGAGCACCGCCACCCCGAGATGTACTACGAGGGTGTTCTGCCGGGTGCCCATCTCATAGCGGACAAGTGTTGAAAAGATGTAATATTTGAGTGAGACTTGCTCGTTTTATCCTGTATTTATGAAAACTTGTTTCATGTGCGCTATGCAATGCTTCTTTGAATTTAAAATATTACCTTATGTTTGGTTGTTTATCCAATCTGAGAGATGGCTAGTCCTTGGCTTCTGCCCCCATGCCACGAGTGCTGGGGTGTTCGGGATAAACCTGAGCACTCTTGTTCCCATGTTTGGGTCCTTTGAGGGAGGTGCTCAGCACAGCGAACAAGGCAACCGGACTAATAATGCTTTATCACTCTCACTTAGCCATAGAATTCTATAATTTTAAATTTCGGCGAAGCCCCTGGTATTCAGAAGGCCGAATTTGGGGCGCGATACACGCCTTTAAGCCGGACAGGGCCGGACCCTCGCTCTAAGCGGCATAAGTCTTTAGGGACTCGAAAACCTCGCCGAACAGCGACCAGTCTCTTGCCTTATCATGACAGTCAGTTTTAGCTTTCTCTACTGAGGTGCTGAACCCAGCAGAACCGGGGCACAATCGCAGTAGTTCTCCTAGCGCTACCTTAGCCGATAGAGCGGAATGTAAGGTACCAAAACATTGGAGCCGGGCAAACCCAACATTTGACCAAAGACATGATTCGGAGCTGATGCATATAATGCTATAAGTTCGGGGTGCCACACTTGTGAAAGTGTTCGGACTTTTCACACCGTATTGTGGGGTACGTAAGCCCCTGGTGTATTGGCCGTACCAAAGTGTACGGTTGCAAGGCGTCATTAATGAACTCATAGATATATATATAACAAGAATGCAATAATAGTCGTAATGGCATGCATTGGTTATTCAAAAAATTGTGTTAAAGCAGAGTGATACAGATAGTGTGATAAGCAAAGAGTAGGACTATGTCCCTTCCAAGGGAAAGCTGAGGAATGATATTAAATTGAATATTTCACTCGTTACTGTAATCCACATGGGAATTCCATGGTATGACGTAGCTGTCTGCCTCCTTGGTTGCTGCATCATGTGTTCGGCAATAGTGCTGCCGGACAGTGTTTCCAGAGATTAAGGTCCTGAAAAAAAAGAAAAATAACCAAACGGGAAGCCCCTAGTGCGGTTTAAGCCGCGTCTTGGGGTGTGCCGCAGTTGTGCTCCCCTCCCCACCTGTGCCCATGGTATTTTTAATGCGTAATTTTGTACACATGGCATGAGTTTCGCCGTTGGGCTGGGATTGGGGTGGCCGCCGTATTGCGACGCGAGCTCAGATCGCGCCAGGCGGTCTATTTGCCGATTGCTCCGAGCGTGCTTGAAGGTGTCCGGGCTTTGAAGCGCCGAACTGGTTGATTGCCTTGAGAGGCTACTTTGCGCTTCTGCTGCGAGGGCCGCGGTGTGCTCCTCTATTCGGAGAGAGTGCTCTGTGTTTCCATTGACTATAATAACTCCGCGAGGTCCTGGCATCTTGAGCTTGAGGTATGCATAATGCGGTACCGCATTGAATCTAGCAAATGCGGTTCGCCCGAGCAGCGCGTGATAACCACTGTGGAACGGGACTATATCAAAGATTAACTCTTCGCTTCGGAAGTTATCCGGGGATCCGAAGACCACTTCCAGTGTAATTGAGCCTCTGCAATGGGCCTCTACAACTGGAACACTACTAGAAAAAGGGCTATAGATGGGATTGATACTAATGGCACACCAGACAAGCGGTGCGCCATTAGTATATACTAATGGCGCACCACCTACTGATACACCATTAGAGTTGAAACTACTAATGGCGCACCTGGCCCAGGGTGCGCCATTAGTATCAAAAAAAATTTAACTAGTGCGCCTGTCCAAACATACTAATGGCGCATCCAGATACAGTGCGCCATTACTAGTTGTAACTAGTAATGGCGCACCAGCCGGAAAGTGCGCCACTAATGTAGTTTTTTTTATTCCCTTTTTTGCAAAACTACTAATGGCGCACTGTTCCACCGTGCGCCATTACTAGTTTAAACTAGTAATGGCGCACTGTGGGACAGTGCGCCATTAGTATTTTTTTTGCAAAACTACTAATGGCGCACCACCAGGAGGTGCGCCATTAGTAACCTGGATTACTAATGGCGCATTTAGAGTTGGTGCGCCATTAGTAAGTGGGCAGCAACAAGATATTTTGGACAACCTCTCCTACCCACACTCACTTTCTCCCCATTTCATTCTCTCCACCTCCTCCTTGTCTCGGGTGCCTCCTCTTTTTCACCTCATTTCCACCATAGATTCATTCAATTTAAGTGTTTAAATTACCTTGTTTTGATAGGTAAGTAAGGGGGGAAGCTATATTTATGTTGTTCTCCCTACAACAATGTGCACATGCACTTTTTATGGCCTATCTAGATCTATGTATGTTCGTGGTGTTGCATATGTTTGTGGTGTTGCATATGTGTTTGTGTTTGGAGGTGTACCGGTATTTGAAATTCGATAGTTGCCAATATTTTGCCGGAATGTTGATTCATTTCTGTTTTGGCGAGAATTTTGGCATTAAGCATTCTTTTTGGTCCTATTTTTAGGGAAAGTCATGCCAAATTTTTTCTTGGTTCTAAAATATCGTTTTGCTCTACCCCGCAGGCGACCATGGTCCGCATGATGACCGAAGGCATCATGAATAGGTTCTTGAGGTCCGCGAAGGCCGAGATGCTTCGAAAGAACGAGACGGAGATAAGATGTCCGTGTCGAAGATGCAAGCTGAAGAGCCTTATTGCGGACCCGGAATCCGGGCAGGTGCGGGACCACCTGCTCTTGCGTGGTTTCATGGATGGCTATTGGTGGCAAGGTGATGAAGATGACTATGAAGTCGTCCATGGGGGTCGGGCAAGTAATGAGGAAGGGCAACAAGACAAGTACCACCGCGGCAAGGGCGGGCGAGAAGACGAAGAATCTCCAGGACATGATCACGACGGTGATGCTGTACACAGTCATCATGTAGAAGATGCAGGACATGATGATGAGGAAGATGCCGGAGCAGTCGACGGGCATGATCATGAAGATGATGATGCCGGCGGAGCAGACGACGCTCGACCATCAATGGGCTGGGTGCAGGACCCTCATATTCAAGAGTTGCTTCTCAAGCAGACGGATAACGCAAGAGCTGCCGCCCGAGAGAAAGCCAAGATGGATCAACTTGAGTTAGACGCGGTTACTCCATTGTATGAAGGATGCAGGCCCGAGGATACCCGCTTGAAAGTAACGCTCATGGCTCTGGAGATGAAGGTAAAACACAAAATGACCGACTCATGCTTCGACGAGAACATGTCATTCTGGCACGAACGTCTTCCCAAGGGGAACAAGTGCCCGACCAGTTTGGAGGAGGCGAAGAAAATCGTGTGTCCTCTGGATTTACCGCACGTGAAATACCATGTGTGCATGAACAATTGCATCATTTATCGGGATGAGCACGCGGAGTCTACCATATGTCCGGTGTGCGGCATCACTCGATACAAGAAGAGGAAGAAAGCTCCTCGAAAAGTGGTGTGGTACTTTCCGATCACTCCTCGTCTGCAGCGGTATTTCGCGGACCCTAAGGTAGCAAAGCTCCTGCGTTGGCACACGGATAGGGAGGAGAAGAAGCGAGAAGATGACGCAAATGATCCGGAGATAGATAAAAAAGACAAGATGCTGAGTCACCCTAAGGATGCGAGCCAGTGGTAAGCGTTGAACTTCGAAGAGCCAGAATTTGGGAATGATCCAAGGAACATCGTGCTGGGCACGAGCACCGATGGAATCAATCCGTTTGGCAGCCAGAGAAGCACACATAGCACCTGGCCTGTGTTTGTGTGGATGTACAACCTTCCCCCCTGGTTGTGCATGAAGAGGAAGTACATTCACATGAGTATGCTAATTGAAGGACCGAAACAACCAGGGAACGACATCAATCTGTATCTGGGGCTGCTGAAAGAGGAGCTTGAAACGCTGTGGAAAATGCCAGCCAATACGTGGGACGCCGCAGAGAAAGAATATTTCCCTATGAGAGCCGCGCTGCTCACGACGGTGCACGACTATCTCGGTTACGGATATGTCGCGGGGCAGGTGGTCCACGGATTTTCTGGATGCGTCAGGTGCATGGATGACACAAGGTATCGCCAGCTAGATAGAGATCCCGGGTCTTCGAAAACCGTGTTCATGGGACATCGAAGGTGGCTTCGCGACGATGACCCGTGGAGAAAACGCAAGGATCTATTCGATGGTGAAACCGAACCCCGTGGACGCCCGCGTACGAGGAGCGGCGAGGAAATAGACGAGCTGTTGAAAAATTGGAATGTCACATCCCTAGCTTCTGGTAATGCTCTAGGCTAGCTTCATGTGTGCATCATGTTTAAATTCAAATGAAATTTGAATTGAGGAATTTTCAAAAGCCTCAGGAAACCCCTAAAAATAACCAACATTTAAATCTTCTCAAATGAGTCCAAGAAAATGTTCCTGTTATTCCATGGAAATATTGGTAAGAGGTAAAATTTAAACCAATATTTTTGGAGTCACAGAGATATTTATTTTGGCCATTTGAATTAATCCAATAACTATTTGCTTTGGATTTATATTTAATATATATATTAAATATGACTCCAATAATTCTGGAAGTTTGTGAGTGGCTTTGTATGTATTTTAGCAAGCCACATAATAAACTACAGAATTTATTAAAATGATTTAGTTGCTAACTAAATCAAAACAGAGACAGAAAAAAATAGAAAACAGAAACTAATAAAGAGAGGGAGAGAAGGCCACCAGGCCACCTACCTAACTTACCTGGCGCCCACTTACCTGGCCCAGCACGGCCCAGCCCATCTCCACTCCCCCTATCGTCTTCCTCCTCGCCAGAAGGACCAAGGCGTGGCGCGCGCCCGAGAGGCCTCGGCCACCTCCTGCTTTCCCTGGCCACCTCCTGCTTCCTCCTCGACGCCCCGGTGACGCCATGCGCCTCCCTCGACCCTCTCTCACTCTCCCGTGTCTCTCCCTCCGTCCCTATCCTCCTCTGCTCCCTCTCTCTCGCCCGGACCGAACGGAGCCGCCGCCACCGACGAGCTCCCTCGCGGCCACCGCCACCCCCTCTCCTCTCCGACGCGCTCCCGAGCTCCGCCGGTCCTCCCTCGTCCTCCTCGTCGTCTCACGCGACCAGAAGAGCCCTTGGATGCCGCTAGCCTCGCCGTTCCCCTCCTCGGCCACCGAGGATCGCCGTCGTCAAATTCGTCGCCGTTCGGCCTTCCCCGAGCCCGCCGTCCACCTCTACGGGATCCACGTGAGCTCCTCCGTCGTTTCCCCCTCTCCCCTGACTCGTTTTCTTCCTCTAACACCGACAACCGTCGGAGCCGAGAGCTCTTCGCCGCCGGCCATGTCGCCGCCGTAGCCACGGTTGCCTAGAGCTGCAACCGAGCACGCAGCCGTGCTCAGTGCACCCCCAGGAGGCCATAGCACCCATCCGCACCCTCTGCTGTGCTTCCTAACGCCGACTCCGAGCTCACCCGAACTCCGGCCGCCGCCTTGGAGCTCGCCGTCGTCAGCTCCGGCCTCCCCACGACCCAGCAACCGCACCGTTCGACGCGCGGGAGCAAGGGCTCTCCAACGAGCCCAAGCACGGCCTCGGCCGTGCCCTGTAGCGTGTTTCCGACGGCCGCCACCGTCCCGGGCCTCGCCGGCGTCGAGACGCCGGCGGGATTGACCCTACTGACCAGGGGTTTGACCTCCCCTGGGTCCATGACAGGTGGACCCCGCCATCAGGTGATTAGCTTAATGCTAATCACCACCTAATCTAACCCCCTGACACTGACATGTGGGCCCTAGTGCCCCTAATCTTTAATTAAACCAAACTAACCCCCCCTGTCTAACCTGTGTCACTGACGTGTGGACCCCACACGTCAGATTTGACCTGGACAACGCCCGTTGACATGCTGACGTCACCGTGAAGTCATGCTGACGCGGTAATAGGTTTTCTGGATTTAAATTAATTCAGGAATTTCAGAAAATGCCCTAAACTTCAATAAATCATAGAAATTCAACCGTAACTCCAAATTAAATAAATTATATATGAAAAATTATCAGAAAAATTCAAGGAATCCATCTGTACCATTTTCATGCATGTTTGAACAATGGTTGTCCTCTGTTTTGGACAAAACAAATAAAGGGCATTTAAATAATCATATATGGAGTTGGAATTTGAATCATGTATTCAAACCAACTTCATTTAAATCATAGCTAGTGCATTAGCCCAAAACACATTCATATTGCCATGTCATAGCATGCATCATATTGTTGCATTGCATTGATTGTGTTTTTCCTTGTTTGCCGGTAATTGCCCCCTCTCGATAGACGTGATACCGACGATGTGATCGATGACACCGATGAAGAACTATATTATCTTCAGAAGTGCCAGGCAAGCAAACCCCCTTGTTCATTCCGATACAATCCTACTCTCTCGCCTGCTCTCTTTTACTGCATTAAGAAAACAACGATTCCACAGTAAATAGATGAAACCCACTAGCATGAGTAGGAGTTGTTTGAGCCCTGTTGTGCCTACTCATTCATGCTTGTTTGTCATGCCTGCTACTGCTTAGAGTTGAGTCAGGTCTGATTCATCGGGGATGAATCAGAGGTGTGTGAACATGTCCTCCTGTGTGTGAGCTAAGTGTGTGAACACGATTTGGTAAAGGTAGCGGTGAGAGGCCATGTAGGAGTACATGGTGGGTTGTCTCATTGCAGCCGTCCTCAGGAACTGAGTTCTGTGTTTGTGATCCATGATTCAGCTACTACCACGCATTGGGCCCGAAACCAATGGACCCTCTCGGCTTCTTGATCACCCTTGTCCTCTGTCCAGGAGTTGCAAGTAGTTTCTGGTGTTTGTAGTATGCTGGAGGCCGTGGGCAGCGCTGACCGGAGGGGTGGGCTGTGATGCGGTAGGCACGTGGCACGGTGTACCGGGCGCCTGTTTGGTGTCTCGGGAACCCTGTTCACATCGTTTGGGGCTGTGAGCGAAACTCCGGCCGGATCTCCTCATGGATGGAACCCGAATAGGCGATAAACCTGGACTAGAGACTTGAGTGTTTAGGCAGGCCGTGGCCGACACCCACGTTGGGCTTCCGCTTGAAGGTTGCCGAGTACATGTTGTGTAAACGGCGGTAAGTGGTGAGAGTGTGTGTGAAGAAGTACACCCCTGCAGGGTTAACATCATCTATTCGAATAGCCGTGTCCACGGAAAAGGACTTCTGGGTTGCTTATATCAGTTCATAGACAAGTGAAAGTGGATACTCTAAAATACGCAAGATAAGCGTGAGTGCTATGGATGGCGCTCTCGTAGGGAGACGGGAGCGGATCCATAGTGGTGTATTGATATGGTGAATATGTGGACTCGTGTGCGCCACCTCAAAATAGTTACTTGCAGTCGTAGTTTAGGATAGCCACCGAGTCAAAGCTGGCTTGCTGCAGTTAAACCCCACCATCCCCTTTGTTGATAATGATGCATATGTAGTTAGTTCTGATGTAAGTCTTGCTGGGTACATTTTTACTCACGTTGCTTAATTTACGTTTTTGCAGAGAGACTTCAGTCTCACTAGTAGTTCCACGTGGACTTCGACGTTTAGCTTGTTACCTCAGCTACGATCTTGTGCCCTCGGCAGGATCTGGTAGATAGTCAGGCTTTTCAGCCTTTTTCATTTATAGTTGGCTGTACTCAGACATGTTAGTCTTCCGCATGTGCTTTGACTGGTATGCTCTGGTTGTTGGGTCATGAGACCCATGTTTGTAATATCTCGCTCCTCGGAGCCTATTGAATAAATTACTGGAGTCGTAGAGTCATGTTGTGATGCCATGTTGTATTTGCACATATCGAGCATATTGTGTGTATGTTATTGAAATGCTTGGTATGTGTGGGATCTGACTATCTAGTTGTTTATCCTTAGTAGCCTCTCTTACCGGGAAATGTCTCCTAGTGTTTCCACTGAGCCATGGTAGCTTGCTACTGCTCCAAAACACTTAGGCTGGCCGGCATGTGTCCTTCTTCGTTCCTGTGTCTGTCCCTTCGGGGAAATGTCACGCGATGAATACCAGAGTCCTGTTAGCCCGCTACAGCCCGGTTCACCGGAGTCCTGCTAGCCCAGTGCTACAGCCTGGATTCACTCGCTGATGACCGACACGTTCGATGCTGGGTCATGGATGCCTGTCCCTGTAAGTTAGTGCCACTTTGGGTTCACGACTAGCCATGTCAGCCCGGGCTCCTTATCATATGGATGCTAGCGACACTGTCATATACGTGTGCCAAAAGGCGCAAACGGTCCCGTGCAAAGGTAAGGCGACACCCGTGGGAATACCGTGCGTGAGGCCGCAAAGTGATATGAGGGGTTACATGCTAGATCGATGTGGCATTGAGTCGGGGTCCTGACAGCGTTGGTATCAGAGCCTGACTGCCTGTAGGATTACCAAGCCAAACTGGTCGAAGTTGAGTCTAAAAATTCTTTAGTTATATAAGGGAATTGATTGTGGGATGGAACGTAAGGCTCTTTTTACTCCTTATACCTCATGGCCTTCTGATCTGAGTCTTCATCTTCTCTTCTACGGGGATTAAGAACTAGGCTATCTCTTCTTTCTATTAGGATCATGTGTTACTAATCAGTGGACTTATAAGATTGTTGGATTTAAGTCTCAGTTCAGTTCCTACTACTTCCGTATGTTAATTGTTGATCTCGAAACCTTGATATTGTGCTTCTGAGTGGTTATGCCACCATTTTTGTGAATGTCTCAAATCTTTTCTGAGCATTTACAGCCGTTATGCTGTCCGAGTCATCCTAGGTTTCTAAGTAGTCTGATGCATTTGCAAATCCTTTCTTCCCGTTTCAATGTTCCTTTGGGCCAGATTAACCACACTAATCAGTGAGTTGAGGTACTCCGTTACCTTGACATATATGTTGGAGATATTATTATGACCCTAGGTGTCTTAGGGGATCATCTAGTAATTTAGCCATGATTTGTGTTCCCAGTGTGATGATTGTGGCCATCATTCTCGAAAGCATCCCGTGATGCTACTTAGTAATAGGTATTCTGTTCCTGGGTTCTTGAACCCGAGATTCACTCTACCTACTTCATGTTGATAGTAATTGCTAGTGCCTTTGGGATATTAGTAACCTTTTCGATAGTCCTTGAAGTCCGTGGTATCTTCTTCTTCCAAATACCATGAACTACTTATGGCAGAAGTTCCTCGTTGAACTGAAATATCACAACAGGATTATTCTTGATGAGTTCTCCATTATATATTGTGGCTCTGCCAGTTCTACCTTTCTGCATGGGTTATCCAGAAGAAATATGTTGAACTTCGTTCGACATGCTAATCCATGCATCCACAACTCAGAAAATCATATGTTCTTTTGAGTTGTCCCATCTTAGTTGTTTCCGACCCTCGCCTATCAATTGATAGTCAAGAGTATGCGTGCATTCGTTCGTCGATGCCTATTACCCTTGTGGTCCGCCAAGCCATTCTATTTCAGAATGAATAGGAGAAACAAACTCCAGAATCTCATCCATATCTAGGATTGGGTCAAAGCAATTGTATTCCGCAGATCAAAATGCCAATCCAGCTTCTGGTCTGTTCTACCTTGAAGTATTACCATCTTTATATCAAGAATATCATGGGAATTGCACACCATCTTATGAATTCTTGACGCAGTAATACTTCTGATCATCATTGATAATTTCTCGGTTTCCGTGTTATTGTAACCGGAATGCCGACAAATGAATCATGGCGTGTGAAATCAATACTGCTAGCAACTCCATTGCTTGGTAGTTAAATGGACGATAACCTCATTCTTAGCATGTTGATTATTGAATCGTCACCCTAAGGTTGATTGTGCTACCCAGTCCTTATTTCTGGTGCACTCTCCGATCAGTGAGTTAGGATAGTGCCAATCCTTGCTTATTTGATCATATCGTCTTGCCCTGAAAAGTAAGATTGTTCTCGAGCTTAGTAACATACCGGTGGTTCATGATATTCCAAATTTCTTCTCGGAAGTATCACCAGGTTGTCGCCTGACCGCTATGTTGATCTCGTGATCAAGTTGGGTTCTTGTGAACCACCTTCTCTCCAAAAATCGGTGTTAGATATCCCTGAGCTAGTTGGTTAAGCTAGACAACAACTTGGAGAGTTGGAAGATAAAAGCTTTCCTGACTTAGTTCGTTCCAAAGGGATATTCTTGTGTAGGGTGTGCTGAAGAAAGATGATATCTTCATCGATTGGTCCTTGTGATCAGTTGCTGGACCTATTGTCTTATCAATCCTTTGATTTGAGTGTGGGCTATCGTCAAATCAAATCAGTACCAACGATGCTCGTAATGTTGTCTTATTCGTGGTTGATCCCTCGAGCATACACCATTACATCTTTGGTCTGACCAATGCTATCACCGTGTTCACTTAACTATGGAATTCCTTTTAAAAGGAAACCTAGATGAATTGTTGTTGAGCCCATTGGCAACATCCTTATCTCCTCCATGATGTTGTTGAACATTAAGCTAGTGTTGGAAACTTTTGAAAGCATTTTCTTCATGCTAGCTCATGAAGTATTTGTTTGATGAAAGGAGTGACTTCCTCTTATACACGTGCATTTGGTGAAAGTTGCGCCTCCGTGAATTTGAGAAAGATTGTTTTGTTTCCTTTGGAATCATCCCAAATCAGTCATGCACACGTGCGAAGTATTCTGTAGTCTGGAGACTTGCAACCTTCATTCTATATGTGTCCCTAGCACACTAAGCCACTGATTGACTTGTTCAAGGAAAAGAAGTCTATGCTTGGGATCTAATCCATGGACTTGTGTAAAGACTTTGATATCCTCGATGATGGTTCTCCACCTGAACTCGGTAGTGTTTAATTATAAGACTGCTACGTGGCCATGCTTGTCTGGGACAACATGTTCACATGTTTGTAGCAGAACCAGCTCATGTTTTGGAGCTTACTATCGTAATTCATTCCCCGAGAATCTCGCAACGTCATTTCGTTGATTTGTGTTGCAAACTTTTATTTTTCTTCCTAGACTTGATGGGTCTGGAATATCCTGACACCAACCAGATCTGAATCTCAGGCAGATATAATGGTTGGAACATTTCCCAAGAACTATAACACTGGTCCCTCGATAACCGGTAAAGTGGATGTCATGGCCAACACACCCAGCCGGAAGACCTCCTGTTGTAGTATCTTGATTTGAGGAAGTTGGCCACCTCCCCGTAGGGATTTCGTAGGATTTACTCCCTAGTTGCCCCTATGGATTCCTGTGTTCCGAAGTCCGACCTTTTTACTTGATGTTCTAGATATCAAACCATATCTATGAATGGGTCACACTAGCACATCAAGGAGAACATTAGAAGCGGAGTGCTAAATGTCTCTCGGTCGATCATCCAGATTTTATTTCCTTGGCCCCGCCAAGGGTGAAATCTGAGAAGGTGTTATCTTCCTTTGCATCTGCATCCTCCATCACCATTCATCATGGTAGCAAGTTGTGTTGCCAGGATCCTTGACACGGATATTGGTAAAACCTTGATGATTATGGAAATGCTCAAGTTCTTGAGAGCACGTACAAGCGCTACGTGTTATCATCGGCACTAACCGGGATTCCTCTCAGTTTCCTCGGCAATGCTATAACCATTCCAATAGTGGAATAACTCTCTATTGTTGAGCCTCTCCCCAGTTACTAGAATCATTCCCAGCATTTGCATTTTGTTCCCAGCTTGCACCGCCAATGTGCCATTCTACCATGGGTCCCTTCCATTTCCGGTGATAAGCAAAATTCATCCATTACGTTGTCTTCAACAAGGTAATCCACATCATCCATTCTGGCCCGAGTATGCCATTCTACCGACCTCCGCCAAACGATCGTTTGTGTTTGCCTTAGGCTGGTATAAAGAGATTCAATGATCCTTGAATCAAAGGTAATTCTTTTTGCCACTTAAGGGGATATTTCTACGAGTCACCTTCCCTAAGGTGCATCGTTTGGTATCATGGCAATTCAACTCCTCGCTACGTTGACAATCGTTTACCACCTTCTTAGGTGTGGAATTGATGTCTACCTAGTGAACCTTCGTCATCCGTTTCTTTCCACCCCTCTTAATGTGTATCTCGTGTCTCAACCCGAGAGATGGTTCTATGTCTCATTCCATGAGTTAATCCTGAGTTGTTCGTTCTTCGAGGAGATCGACCCTTCTAGAGTCTCCTTCTTCTCTCCAGGTCATGTTGGCAGAATTTCTCAGAGCAAGACTTCAAGACAATAATGGTGATTGAATCAACGTTCATTTGAAGTGCAACCTGGATCGTGAAGATTATGTTAGTTGGCGTTTTCCTTTCATCTTACCCTACGCTTGAATCTCGGGTCGAGATTCTTGTTTAGTGGGGGTGAGTTGTCACATCCCTAGCTTCTGGTAATGCTCTAGGCTAGCTTCATGTGTGCATCATGTTTAAATTCAAATGAAATTTGAATTGAGGAATTTTCAAAAGCCTCAGGAAACCCCTAAAAATAACCAACATTTAAATCTTCTCAAATGAGTCCAAGAAAATGTTCCTGTTATTCCATGGAAATATTGGTAAGAGGTAAAATTTAAACCAATATTTTTGGAGTCACAGAGATATTTATTTTGGCCATTTGAATTAATCCAATAACTATTTGCTTTGGATTTATATTTAATATATATATTAAATATGACTCCAATAATTCTGGAAGTTTGTGAGTGGCTTTGTATGTATTTTAGCAAGCCACATAATAAACTACAGAATTTATTAAAATGATTTAGTTGCTAACTAAATCAAAACAGAGACAGAAAAAAATAGAAAACAGAAACTAATAAAGAGAGGGAGAGAAGGCCACCAGGCCACCTACCTAACTTACCTGGTGCCCACTTACCTGGCCCAGCACGGCCCAGCCCATCTCCACTCCCCCTGTCGTCTTCCTCCTCGCCAGAAGGACCGAGGCGTGGCGCGCGCCCGAGAGGCCTCGGCCACCTCCTGCTTTCCCTGGCCACCTCCTGCTTCCTCCTCGACGCCCCGGTGACGCCACGCGCCTCCCTCGACCCTCTCTCACTCTCCCGTGTCTCTCCCTCCGTCCCTATCCTCCTCTGCTCCCTCTCTCTCGCCCGGACCGAACGGAGCCGCCGCCACCGACGAGCTCCCTCGCGGCCACCGCCACCCCCTCTCCTCTCCGACGCGCTCCCGAGCTCCGCCGGTCCTCCCTCGTCCTCCTCGTCGTCTCACGCGACCAGAAGAGCCCCTGGATGCCGCTAGCCTCACCGTTCCCCTCCTCGGCCACCGAGGATCACCGTCGTCAAATTCGTCGCCGTTCGGCCTTCCCCGAGACCGCCGTCCACCTCTACGGGATCCACGTGAGCTCCTCCGTCATTTCCCCCTCTCCCCTGACTCGTTTTGTTCCTCTAACACCAACAACCGTCGAAGCCGAGAGCTCTTCACCGCCGGCCATGTCGCCGCCGTAGCCACGGTTGCCTAGAGCTGCAACCGAGCACGCAGCCGTGCTCAGTGCACCCCCAGGAGGCCATAGCACCCATCCGCACCCTCTGTTGTGCTTCCTAACGCCGACTCCGAGCTCACCCGAACTCCGGCCGCCGCCTTGGAGCTCGCCGTCGTCAGCTCCGGCCTCCCCACGACCCAGCAACCGCACCGTTCGACGCGCGGAAGCAAGGGCTCTCCAACGAGCCCAAGCACGGCCTCGGCCGTGCCCTGTAGCGTGTTTCCGACGGCCGCCACCGTCCCGGGCCTCGCCGGCGTCGAGACGCCAGCGGGATTGACCCTACTGACCAGGGGTTTGACCTCCCCTGGGTCCATGATAGGTGGACCCCGCCATCAGGTGATTAGCTTAATGCTAATCACCACCTAATCTAACCCCCTGACACTGACATGTGGGCCCTAGTGCCCCTAATCTTTAATTAAACCAAACTAACCCCCCCTGTCTAACCTGTGTCACTGACGTGTGGACCCCACACGTCAGATTTGACCTGGACAACGCCCGTTGACATGCTGACGTCACCGTGAAGTCATGCTGACGCAGTAATAGGTTTTCTGGATTTAAATTAATTCAGGAATTTCAGAAAATGCCCTAAACTTCAATAAATCATAGAAATTCAACCGTAACTCCAAATTAAATAAATTATATATGAAAAATTATCAGAAAAAATCAAGGAATCCATCTGTACCATTTTCATGCATGTTTGAACAATGGTTGTCCTCTGTTTTGGACAAAACAAATAAAGGGCATTTAAATAATCATATATGGAGTTGGAATTTGAATCATGTATTCAAACCAACTTCATTTAAATCATAGCTAGTGCATTAGCCCAAAACACATTCATATTGCCATGTCATAGCATGCATCATATTGTCGCATTGCATTGATTGTGTTTTTCCTTGTTTGCCGGTAATTGCCCCCTCTCGATAGACGTGATACCGACGATGTGATCGATGACACCGATGAAGAACTATATTATCTTCAGAAGTGCCAGGCAAGCAAACCCCCTTGTTCATTCCGATACAATCCTACTCTCTCGCCCTGCTCTCTTTTACTGCATTAAGACAACAATGATTCAACTATTACTTGCTGCGGTAGCTGAACCCCTTTATCCTTTGCATGACCTGTCATTCCACAGTAAATAGATGAAACCCACTAGCATGAGTAGGAGTTGTTTGAGCCCTGTTGTGCCTACTCATTCATGCTTGTTTGTCATGCCTGCTACTGCTTAGAGTTGAGTCAGGTCTGATTCATCGGGGATGAATCAGAGGTGTGTGAACATGTCCTCCTGTGTGTGAGCTAAGTGTCTGAACACGATTTGGTAAAGGTAGCGGTGAGAGGCCATGTAGGAGTACATGGTGGGTTGTCTCATTGCAGCCGTCCTTAGGAACTGAGTTCTATGTTTGTGATCCATGATTCAGCTACTACCACGCATTGGGCCCGAAACCAATGGACCCTCTCGGCTTCTTGATCACCCTTGTCCTCTGTCCAGGAGTTGCAAGTAGTTTCTGGTGTTTGTAGTATGCTGGAGGCCGTGGGCAGCGCTGACCGGAGGGGTGGGCTGTGATGCGGTAGGCACGTGGCACGGTGTACCGGGCGCCCGTTTGGTGTCTCGGGAACCCTGTTCACATCGTTTGGGGCTGTGAGCGAAACTTCGGCCGGATCTCCTCATGGATGGAACCCGAATAGGTGATAAACCTGGACTAGAGACTTGAGTGTTTAGGCAGGCCGTGGCCGACACCCACGTTGGGCTTCCGCTTGAAGGTTGCCGAGCACATGTCGTGTAAACGGCGGTAAGTGGTGAGAGCGTGTGTGAAGAAGTACACCCCTGCAGGGTTAACATCATCTATTCGAATAGCCGTGTCCACGGAAAAGGACTTCTGGGTTGCTTATATCAGTTCATAGACAAGTGAAAGTGGATACTCTAAAATACGCAAGATAAGCGTGAGTGCTATGGATGGTGCTCTCGTAGGGAGACGGGAGCGGATCCATAGTGGTGTATTGATATGGTGAATATGTGGACTCGTGTGCGCCACCTCAAAAGAGTTACTTGCAGTCGTAGTTTAGGATAGCCACCAAGTCAAAGCTGGCTTGCTGCAGTTAAACCCCACCATCCCCTTTGTTGATAATGATGCATATGTAGTTAGTTCTGATGTAAGTCTTGCTGGGTACATTTGTACTCATGTTGCTTAATTTACGTTTTTGCAGAGAGACTTCAGTCTCACTAGTAGTTCCACCTGGACTTCGACGTTTAGCTTGTTACCTCAGCTACGATCTTGTGCCCTCGGCAGGATCTGGTAGATAGTCAGGCTTTTCAGCCTTTTTCATTTATAGTTGTCTGTACTCAGACATGTTAGTCTTCCACATGTGCTTTGACTGGTATGCTCTGGTTGTTGGGTCATGAGACCCATGTTTGTAATATCTCGCTCCTCGGAGCCTATTGAATAAATTACTCGAGTCGTAGAGTCATGTTGTGACGCCATGTTGTATTTGCACATATCGAGCATATTGTGTGTATGTTATTGAAATGCTTGGTATGTGTGGGATCTGACTATCTAGTTGTTTATCCTTAGTAGCCTCTCTTACCGGGAAATGTCTCCTAGTGTTTCCACTGAGCCATGGTAGCTTGCTACTGCTCCGGAACACTTAGGCTGGCCGGCATGTGTCCTTCTTCATTCCTGTGTCTGTCCCTTCGGGGAAATGTCACGCGATGAATACCAGAGTCATGTTAGCCCGCTACAGCCCGGTTCACCGGAGTCCTGCTAGCCCAGTGCTACAGCCTGGATTCACTCGCTGATAACCGACACGTTCGATGTTGGGTCATGGATGCCTGTCCCTGTAAGTTAGTGCCACTTTGGGTTCACGACTAGCCATGTCAGCCCGGGCTCCTTATCATATGGATGCTAGCGACACTGTCATATACATGTGCCAAAAGGCGCAAACGGTCCCGGGTAAAGGTAAGGCGACACCCGTGGGAATACCGTGCGTGAGGTCGCAAAGTGATATGAGGGGTTACATGCTAGATCAATGTGGCATTGAGTCGGGGTCCTGACATGGAAAGATTGCCCACTGCCGGGAAAGAAGCAAAAGGCGCCAGAGCCGGGAAAGAAGCGAAAGGCGCCAGAGCCGCTGCTGAAGGTATGGAAAACGAGGTCTGTTTTCTGGGACTTGCCGTAATGGAAGATCCACCGTGTGCCTCACAGCCTTGATGTCATGCATATCATGAAAAACGTGTGCGAGAGTCTGCTTGGTACCCTGCTCAACATGCCAGAGAGGACCAAAGATGGGCCGAAAGCAAGGGTAGACTTGTAATCAATGGGCATCAGGCAGGAGCTTCACGCTATATATGATGATCATGATGGTGATGATGATGATGAGGCGAAGCAGGACACGGAAAGTCGTCACAAAGGCAAAAAGGCCAAGAAGACCGGAAATGACTACCCTCCCGCGTGCTTCACTCTAAGTCAGGAGGAGATCAAGCAGTTTTTCACCTGCCTCATAGGAGTAAAACTTCCTTATGGTTACGCGAGGAAGATAAGCAGATACCTAGACCCAGCGAAGCTGAAGTTCAGCGGGATGAAGTCTCACGACTGTCACGTGCTGATGATGCAGATACTTCTAGTTGCAATCCGTGGGATCATGGACGCGCATGTCCGTGAAACCCTATTTGACCTATGCAACTTTTTCGATGTCATCTCTCGGAAGTCTGTTGGCGTGAGGCAACTCAGAAGGCTACAGGAAGAGATCGTGGTGATACTATGCGAGCTTGAGATGTACTTCCCGCCCGCATTCTTCGACGTTATGGTGCATCTGCTGGTCCATATCGTGGACGATATCATCCAACTCAGGCCGACGTTCCTGCACAGCATGATGCCGTTCGAAAGGATGAATGGTGTCATCAAAGGATACGTTCGCAACATGTCACGTCCAGAGGGAAGCATAGCCAGGGGCTTTCTGACCGAATAGTGCATCTCCTACTGCACGAATTATCTAGGCATCGAGAACCCCGTTGGTCTGCCCGTCAACAGGCACCTCGGCAGGCTCGCTGGATGGGGTCACCGTGAGGGTCGTCGCGAAATGCATGTCGACTTCGAGGGTCGACTCGCCGACTTTGAAAGAGCAAACCTAGTCGCGCTACAACACATAGACGTGGTCGATCCTTGGGTGGTACAGCACAAAACCTTTATTAAGAAGACGTACAATGACCGAGGCCAATAGAGGACGGACGGAGATATACTCAAAGAGCACAACTCATGTTTCACGCGTTGGTTCAAGCAGAAGCTTCTGTCGTACCCTTTACATGAGGATTCTTCCGCGGAAGAACAACTCATATTCGCCTTGTCACAGGGCGCCGAGCACAACCTGATGACCTATGAGGCGTACGATATCAACGGCTACACATTCTACACCGAGACCAAGGACATGAAGAGCGATGGTTATCAGAACTCCGGGGTAACGATGGAATCCTACACCGGGAACGACAAGGACAGATACTACGGAAGGATCGAGGAGATCTGGGAGCTGTGCTACACTAGAGAGAAGGTCCCGATGTTCCGTGTCAGATGGGCCAAGAGCGTCCTAAAAGGAGACCGGTATTTCACCACCATGGTTATACCCGAAGCCAAATCCAAGACCGCGGGCGCAAACGTCACCGCGAAAAATGAGCCATGGGTACTGGCTTCCCAAGTGGACCAATGCTTCTTCATTACCGACCCGTCAAAGCCCAATCGTGTTGTCGTGAGGAGAGGCAAAAGGAAGATCATCGGAATGGATGGAGTAGCCAATAAGCAAGAATTCAACAAGTATGGCGACCCGAGGATCGAACATGACGACGATGATGAAGTAGCAGCATACACCACAAGAAGAAGCAGGACCACCCTACCTAAAGGACGCCCGTTCCACAAAAGAACTCCATTTGCGAAAAAGAAGGGCAAGAAGATTGTGAACAGATAGCTAGCTAAGATCGATTGTATTTAAATCGTAGCCTTCATTTCTCGATTGTATTTCATGGGAACTTTTTGAACTATCATGAATATTTTTAAATTTCATGGACACTCGATCTTGATCCCCCTCCATCTCGATCGCTATCCCACCTCGCCAGATCCGGTCCCCCTTGCCGCCGAGCACCCCTCGGTCCACCGGCCGCCGCCGCCGACCCCCCGCACCCTCGAT
>NC_041380.1:455500755-455520353 GCF_002162155.2 Triticum dicoccoides
CCGACCCCCCGCACCCCTCCCCTACTCAACCGCCGCCGCCGACCCCCCGCACCCCGCGCACCCTTCCCCGCTCCACCGGCATTACTGTTTGATGTAATTTTTTAAAAAATTATTACTGTCTTATAAAAAAATATTACTATTATGATTTAAACAAGTTTGAACATATTTAAACACAAATAAGTATCAAACAACATTTTAAATGGATAAAAAAAATTGTGGAGCCTGGGAATCGAACCCAGGACCTCCTGGTGTGAGAACTGGCTGCTGACCAGTCGAGCTAGTGGTGTGGATCAGTTCAGGTGGAAGATAACCTGTTGGCTCGAGCAGAAATAAAAAAAATACTAATGGCGCACCACGGTGGGGTGCGCCATTAGTATGGATATACTTATGGCGCACCGAGGGGTGGTGCGCCATTAGTATTGTGCCCGGCCCCATCCATATTCCCCTCCCTCCCCGGCCCCTTCCTATCCCCTCTCTCTCCCTCGCCCTCGCCCTCGATCCCCTTCCCCTCTCCTCTCCCGACGCTGCTGCCCCGCCGCCTCGACGCTGCCCCGCCGCCCCGACGCTGCCTCGACCCCGCCCCGCCGCCCCGACATCCTTGGTGGGAGCCCCTACATTGCCGGATTCGTCGTCGTCTTCAACCTACAGTCACCGGTGCGTCCGCGACGATTGTCGCTGTTCTGCTGCTCCTAAGCCACCAACGGGCCATCGTGTGCCTCCTCGGTGAGGCACTCAACCATTCCCTTCTCCTTCCCGTGCGGAACCGCCATCGTATTCGTCGCTCTGTTCGAGGCCGAAGCCATCGTCCACCATGGCCACGAGCTCGTCGTGGCCGTGCTTTTTCCCCGCGTCTCTGGCCGCCCCAGTTCACCCCCTCGCCCGTGTGCACCTGCCCACGGCCGCGCCCCGCCCGCTGCCTTGCAACAACTGCTGCTGTGCGCGCCTGTAGCCGCCACTGCCGTGTCTAACAGCTGCTGCTGCTGCTAGACATTGAATCGTGCTGCTTCCTTCTTCAGTTAACCCAAGTGTCATTTTTTTATAGTTTCGTCAGAATAAAAATGTACAAGGAGTCATTCTGTCCAACTCTGCTGAAAAATAGTTTTCTTGAGTTTTGATCATCAAGAGGACTCATCTTGTAAACGAACTCGTGCTGATAGTTGCAGCTTGCATTAGCTATAGTTTCAAGTCTTGTGGTTGTGATTACTTGACTACCTTTTTGGTTTTCTGGAAACACGCAGTGAATAATTTCCCATACTGAGTCATCCCATATATCATCAATGACAAAGAAGTACCTAGAAAAGTTTAACATCAAGCATGCACTCTACTCTTTTGTGTGATATGGGACTTGGGACTTGGGAATTGGTTCTTTCTTACTATAGTCTTGCTGCTATAGTATGGCTCTGTTCTTGGTGGAGTACAATTTGGTATAAAATGAAATGCAAGGTTGCTGATACTGTAACCCAGATCACACAGATCAATTTTTTTCAATTTATGCAACTGTAAGAGTACCAACCAGATTACACAAATCATTTTTGATCTGCAAGGTTGTTGTTGCTGTGATGGAGTAACTCTGTAAGATGGAGTACATGAGTACTGTAGTAGTAACTCTTGATTAATTATGGCATTGTGTGTCATAATTTGCTAGGTTGCATGGCATGTGCTGGATGAAGCTTATGGTGTAGTATCTTAATTGACTGATGTTGATGAACCTTTCCTGTACATATTTGGTTTGGTTGATTGCCTGGCATGAGCTAGATGAAATGATCTATTTCTCCTGATGTGAAATGATCCCTTTCTCCTGAAATGTTGATTAATTTCCGTTTCGGTTGAGAATGGGGTACTCCTAGGTCAAGAAAATTAGCAAAGGTCATGCCCAATTTTCTTGACCTAGAAGGTGCCCGATTCTCAACCGAAACTTTTATTTGTGAGCCTTGAGAAGATTAATTGGTTCCACAATGCAAGCCAACTTTTATTTCTCTTGCCTAGTTCCACTAAGATGTGTTATTGCAAGCTATTAATTATTTTTCAGTTGTGAGCCTTGAGAAGATTAATTTTTTCCTATATTGTAGCTTTAACAGTTTTTAGTGTTCCATCTTTCTAGTCTCCTATGTTGAATAGAGACATACAATTTTCAGTGTTAAATCAATTGTGTGATCTCTTTTTCTATGTTTCAAGGACTGCCCAATACAAGTAAAGCAATTCCATCCGCCTCGCCCTCTCACCACGGCCACAGAGGCTCCTGGATCTGGACTAGCCGCCGCCGGACAGCAGCAGGTCAGTAAGCCTCTCTCTCTCTCCATTCATGTACCTTCCCCTGGCCTGCTGTGACTCACTCAACCCCCATTTGCATCTAGGCAGGCGGCATCCGTCACCGGCAGGTAGGCGACATCCATCACCGGCAAACCTCCCACGCACCGTGCCTCGGACGCACAGCAGCAGGTCAGACCCCCCCTCTCTCTCTCTCTCTGGCACGATGAGTTATAGGATCAATGCCTAAGTTTTGTTGAGCACACAGATTTCTTTTCTGTAAGCATTGGTACTATGTGCTTCCCATAGTTGGTATAAGATGATTTAAGCTTAACAAACAAAATGCACACCAAAACACCCCCAATTCAAGCTCCTTGAATTCTTAGAACTATGGATACCCAGCTCCACTAATTCATGGGCCTGTTTGCGAGAGCACCAGCTCTAAATAAACTGTTAACATCAGTTGGATGTTCAAGCAATTGGCATGCCATGGCATAGAGGTACAGAAATCTTACACAGGGTCAGCACCAGCTTCCAGTAACAGTTTCAAGCATTGAGCAAAAATTTGCTTAAGTAATTCTAACTTTCCAAGGCCTAACACAACAAAAATGAATACTGCAGGCATGATACCTCCACCAGGAGCTTGACACATTTCAGTGAGGGAGCAGTTATAGCAACGAGAAGAGGGGTGTCAACACCACTGGGTAGTTTCTTGTTACACTGGCAAAAACAGATTACACACAATTTACTATACTAAAGTAAGATGTAGGAAAGAGCAAACAAATAGAAGGAAGAATGCATTTGTTGTCCTGTGGCCTTCTGTAAAAGAGAAAGGGAAAAAAATCAATAGCATTGCAAAAGCAAACATGTATCAACTGAAAGGAGGAGAAGTAGTTTATTTCATAGAGTAAACATTAGCACTATTTGACAGTAAAAGGTTTTAGCTAATTTGAAGTAACTGAAAGCAGCAGTACATCATTTTTATTGACAGTAAAATGTTCAAAGAAACAGATATGTAAAACCCCCATAGTTATGTCTTTCGTACAATATGCCATGAAAAGGTGTGCCATTTTCATAGAAGAGCAAACCGGCCTGCCTTTCGGCCCTTTGGTTGCAAGTGCATTTCACTCAAATCACTCAGTAAGTGATGGCATTCCTTGTGAAATGTTCAAATTAGCTAAAACTTGTGCATATGTAAAAGGTTCAGTAAGTGATGACAGTAAAATGTTCAAAGAAACAGCTGAAACTCCTCTACCGGTGGTTGCACTTGTCTGCAGGATATGTAAAACATTTTTATTGACAGTAAAATGTTCATTTAGTTTCAGTAAACAAATATTGCCAAGCATGACATGGCCTTTGTGATCTCCTACTCCTGAATTTTCATGTCACTTGTGCTATTAGTAGTTTTTTGACAGTAAAAGGAATTTTCATGTCACTTGTGCTATCAGTACACTACAAGTGAATTTTCATGTCACTTGTGCTATTTATGTGGTCTGAAACTTGTCAAGTGATGTTGCTGCTGCTATCTGCGAGTTGCGGCTGCTAGTTGTGATTTTGTCAAGTGATGCTGCTGCTACTTGTGATTTTCTAAAATAACCCCTTTCTCCTGAAACGTTGATTAATTTCCGTTTCGGTTGAGAAATGGGGCACTCCTATGTCAAGAAAATTAGCAAAGGTCATGCCCAATTTTCTTGACCTAGAAGGTGCCCGATTCTCAACCGAAATAAAAATTAATTTGCTTTAGTGGTTGGATTAGTTTAGTATTTTTTTCACACACTCAGACACCCTTCTTGCCATGTGTGTGAGAGAGATAGTGAGA
The DNA here is from genome assembly GCF_002162155.2 of Triticum dicoccoides. Lineage (NCBI taxonomy): Eukaryota > Viridiplantae > Streptophyta > Magnoliopsida > Poales > Poaceae > Triticum > Triticum dicoccoides. Next base: position 455,504,822 of record NC_041380.1, read on the forward strand.
GGAGACAAGAAGAAGGGGGTTAGGAAGATGTTGCCTGCTCATCAAAGCTAACCATCTCCCCCTTTTCACCCCTTTTCCTTTGTCTTTTGTGGGTTGCAAGGAAGCTGCTGTCTTAGCTAGCTTAGCTTGTGCACAAATCCCAGTGTTACAACCTTGTATCTTTGCAGCAACCAACTTTCTAGACACGCCCCTGCATCATGCAACAGTGCCTTCAAGATCCAAGGCAATATCACAAACATCATAGGCAATTTGACCAAACTCACAACCTTGTATCTTTGCAGCAACCAACTTTCTAGACACACCCCTCAAGAACTAGGTTACCCTGAGAACGTGGACTTGGACCTTAGCAACAACATACTAACAGGTTCTATCCCAAAACACCTAGGCAATATCACAAACATCTCTCAATTGTTCCTTGATAATAACCAACTTTTTGGCGACATTCCTCGAGAATTAGGTTATTTGGTCAACTTAGAGATCTTGTTCCTTGACAATAACCAACTTTTTGACCAAACTTTGTTCCTATTTATAGAGAAACATGGCCAACAACGATGAGGCCGGGGGTTCGGGCGGCAAGAAATTCTGGGAGCTGTCCCAGGAGATGGAGGAACAACCTCACTTGTATGAGGACGCCGCCTTCCCCACCGATCCTGAGACCACCGATGGTACCGCCGAGGATGACCCCACTGATGCCACCACTGATGGTGCCGCTGAGGATGCCACCACTGATGATGGCAGCGCACGCACAGATGGCAGCCAACCTAAGAGGCAACGGAAGGACCGGCACCCGACCGTGCTCCGCACCCTCAAGGAGGAAGTTACTGAAGTGGACTCCAACGGGAATCCAACGGCGCCCGAACGAATAGTCAAGGGGTACTCGCTTTAGCTCGGGTGCATTATCCGGAGCACCGTCTCGATCAACACCGAGAACCTCAGGCATCCTGACCGAGGGAATTTGTGCAACCTCCTCTTCACGAAGCTGCACGAACGATACAAGTTCCCCGCTGAATTTGAAAACACAAGCCTCAAAGGGAATAAAGTGAAAATGCTGCCCTCACGAAGATGAGCACGGCCCTGTCTACTTGGAAAAGCAATGTGAAGAGAATGATCGAGAAAGGTGAGAGTTATGAGAATATCAAGGAGAAAAATCCTTCGATCACCGAAGATGACTACAATGACTTCAAGATCAATTGCTCAAGCACCGCAAGCTCCGAATCAAGTAGGTGGGGGAAAGAAATGCGGGAGTTGAACTTAGGGGAACACACACTCGGTCTCGGCGGTTATAGAGTGGCGGAGCCTATATGGGACAAGGAGGAGGCGGACCGTGCCGAGCAAGGCCTACCGCCCCTCTTCGATAAATACGGTGACAAGCAGACCAGGAACTTTGTCAGGGCCCGGTACAAGAAGGACCCAAAAACAAAGGAGCTTACCACGGATCCGAAGACCAGGGCGCTTGAGCTTGTTCTGGTAAGGAATACACCCCCGCGTAATTAGCTCCATATGGTTGCATTCTAATTAATGAAGCCAAATTTCTAAATGGTTCACATTCCTTCTGCAGGCGACTGAAAGCAGTAGCGCGGGGTCGACTAAGAGCAACCCTTGGGACACCACTCTAAATAGGGCGTTGAATGTAATGAAGAACAAGGATAAGCTTAGTAAGCCGACGTCAGCTGGTTGTGTGGCCGGCAAAGGCTTGTCGACAAAATGGTCGTCATACTATAACACTGGTGGGCGAAAGGAGAAAAAGACCAGCTCGGAAAGCCAGGCGCGCGAGGTTAAGAACTCAGGGCACAGGTGGCGCGGATTCCGGAGATTGTCCAAGAGCAAGTGCAACAACAACTCGGAGCGACGATCACCGCCATTGTGCCTACCTTGATCCAGGGGATTAGTGCGTGGATTGCGGGCGGCCAACAGGGGCCGCCCCCGATTCCTAGCTTCACGGCCAGCAACTCGCAGAACGCGATGGCGGGGCCATTGGTGTCTCCGGCGGAGGCGGCATTGGTGTCTCCGACGCCGGCACGGGAGCTTAATGCACCCGGGTGTACGTCGGCCGGCACCTCTGCAGCAAGCGGCCCCTCTGTCAACTGCACGCCCGCCGTTGGCGGTGCCTCGACATTAGCCGAGCTCGACGCCATCATCACGGTAACTAATTAAGCCTCTCTCGGCCGAGGACTTCATCTCCTTGCCTTTGACTGGGCATCCCTGACGCCCTACATGTTTTCGCAGGGCGCCGCCGATGTTCCGTGCACTCTCCTGCACTTCGTGAACAACGAGTTGGTCGATGTCGCCAAGGGCAAAATCGTTCAACCGGGCAACCCCTTGTTCCACGGTACCCAGATGCCACCCAACTTGTTTAGGGTTCAACTGGTTCGGGTGCTGCCAGGCTACGACGAGTTGTTACCTCCGATTCGACCCATCGGGGCCGACGATGATGACGTGATGACCCTCAGCGCCTGCCTGAGATGGCCCCTGCTTTGGCCGAAGGGCCAGATTCGTTTGGGGGCGGGGGACACCACCCCAAAGACAACACCGCCAGTCGTGCCGGCGCCAAGTCGGCCCCATGGCAAGACCGCCGCAACGGTGCAGGACATCCCTATGCCACTGGATCCAAACATGCATATGGCACAGGATCAGAACGACGACGACGATGATACATTTGCCAACGTCGATCAGTACTTTGCCGATCATGGGTTCGGTGGCGACTTCATGGGGCCTCCTTCTCAAGAACCCAACCCAACAAAAGACGTGCGCGATCTAGCTGGTACCGCGGAGAAGCCAAGTTGCAACAGGCGTCGTCTGCAGTTCAGCTCTCAGGAGATGCCTCCAGCTGCCGACTTCACCGAGCCTCAGATAGGCGAGGTGCGAAATATGATCAGCCCCAACACACTCAAGAAGGCAGTCTGTGAGCAGAACTCGGTCCCATTACAGGAGAAGAAGAAGGCACGCAAAAGAAAGACTAACAAGGGTGCGGGCCAGCCGGCACCGAGTACGATCCGTGCTCAGGACGGGCCACCTTCACCTGAGGATATCTCGAGGAGGGTGCATGTGGCGGGTAGGCCGATGCTACCGAGAAATATGCTCGATGCTACAACCGGTGCTATGCGGAGTCTGCATGACAGTGTTCTTTCTTTGGAGAAGCGGCGTCTCGGAGAGAAGGATGTGGCATACCCGGTTTTCGCGGCCAAGGTGCCAGAGGGCAAGGGCTTTGTGGATAACTCCATCGGGGGTACGATCGTCCTGCGGTTTGATGACATCCACGCTATGTTGAATCTTCATCCGCTGCACTACACCTTCGTTCGGCTATTTTCGCTGAGTATGGAGATGCGGATCATTCGCGACAAGACCCCGGACATCGTGATATTCGACCCCTTCTACATGCATGCCAAGATCTTGGGCAGCGCTGGGGACCAGCAAGTCGCGAGTTCTTACCTCGAAGGCGTCATTCTGGCAAACCAAGATAAGGATAACTTCCTCGTGCCTTACTTTCCCGAGTAAGTCCTCCCCTCAACCGCCCCGTAACATATGAATTCTTAGATTTCGATCGTTTTTCTTTTAACATTCCGTGTTTTCTGCAGTGACACACGTTGCACGCTCATCCTCCTAAGCCCCAAATATTCCATGGCCACGTATTTCGACCCGGACCGTCAGTCGAACGTAGACTACACAAATGTCAAGAAGGTTCTTGATGATGTTCTCCCCGGCTACGTCAAATCTGGAGGCACCTTCACCAGGCCTATTCGTAAGTACGGCAAGCACGTGTTCTCCCACAATACGACGTTCTGCTGCGTCAAGCAGCCGCCTGGCAGTCAGAAGGGTGCCTACTACGCCATCCATCACATGCGGGCGATCGTACGGGACCATCATCACCTTCTGCTACCGAGTAGACTCAAAGATTGGGCCGCGAGCGTGTCGGCAATCCAGGACGCGGACATCAGACAACAATTCTTTCACATCCAGTCGGAGTTTGCGGAAATCATCCATCAAGATGTCCTTCGTACCTCGGGGCAGTTCTACCTCAGAAATCAACCGTCCAACAGTGACATCGACACAATCCTACAAATGCAGGCTGACAACGCCCGTTCTTTCATGACTCCCACGATAGACGGCGGCTTCATCCACGCTCCGGTCCCTTGAGTCGAGTCGAAAGCAGTGATGCTGTGTCTAGTTCTGAAACATCGATTGGCTCATGTTGTAATTAAACTTTAATGAACTTGTAGTATGTCTCTTTGGTTTCGAGAGTCGTTCAACTTAAGATGTAACCGATGCTATTAATGTCTTGCTTTTCTCTTCCGATCGTTCTATTGCATACTTATATATTGCTTATGTATTGTCTGTGAATTGGTACTAACGTTTCGTTTGGCTACTGCATAGCGATGCCATGGTATGTCGTGTACAAGGGTAAGGTTCCCGGAGTCTACGACGACTGGGAGGAGTGTCGGAGACAGGTTCACCGATTCAACGGTAACAGTTACAAAGGGTACGCCACTAGGGCCGAGGCCGAATCTAGATACACCCGCTATCTAGCGGGAGAGGGGAGGGAGCGTTGGAGGAACCGGATGAAGACGAGTTTCATCGTGATGATGCTCATCGTGATGACCGCAGCTCTCTTCTATGTGATGGTAGTTTAGATGATCGATATCGACTTGTAATGTGAAGACAAACTCGCGGTTTCGAGACTTGTAATATAATGTTCTATCTTTGTTCGGTCTTTTCAATTCGGAGACTAATATGATGAATTGTATTCGGAGACTAAAATGATGAATTATATTCAGAGACTAATCTTCTATTGTATTCGATGAATCTGTTGTTGATGTGTGCTGTTTATATTTTGTCCAATTATACATTTTGTAACCTGTGCAAAAAACAGAAAATAAAAAAATAAAAAAACCTAATATTCATACTAATGGCGCATCACACCATAGTGCGCCATTAGTATGCCAAAGGATACTAATGGCGCATCATTAGACAGTGCGCCATTAGTATGCCGAACTTACTAATGGCACATCTCGTTGTCGTGCGCCATTAGTATGCCAAAGCACCTGGGTATACATGGCCCCCTGGGAGGCATACTAATGGCGCACTGTTGTATATACTAATGGCGCATCTGAGGTGCGCCATTAGTATACCAGATACTAATGGCGCACCCGTGGTGCGCCATTAGTAAAATATACTAATGGCGTGCTACTAATAGCGCACCACTAATGCGCCATTAATGGCCAAATTAGGTGCGCCATTAGTAGGCCTTTTCCTAGTAGTGGAATGACGCCTTTAAAGGTCGTTTTTGTGGGTTTGATCCTTGAGGGGTCTATACCCATTTTGCGCACTGTGTCCTGATAAAGCAGGTTCAGGCTGCTGCCGCCATCCATAAGGACTTGAGTGAGATGAAATCCGTCAATGATTGGGTCTAGGACTAGTGCGGCGAATCCGCCATGACGGATACTAGTGGGGTGGTCCCTGCGATCGAAGCTGATCGGACAGGAGGACCAAGGGTTGAACTTTGGGGCGACTGGCTCCAATGCATATACGTCCCTGAGCGCACGCTTCCGCTCCCTCTTGGGGATGTGGGTTGCGTATATCATGTTCGCCGTCCGCACTTGCGGGGGAAACCTCTTCTATCCTCCGGTGTGCGGCTGCTGGGGCTCCTCCTCGTCATTGCTATGCGGCCCCTGGTCCTTGTTTTTGATGATTAACTTGTCGGCCTGCTTGAACACCCAACAATCCCTGTTGGTGTGATTGGCTGGCTTGTCTGGGGTGCCGTGTATTTGACACGAGCGATCGAGTATACGGTCCAAGCTGGACGGACCCAACGTAGTTTGTTTGAATGGCTTTTTCCGCTGACCGGGTTTAGAGCCTTTGAATCCGGCATTGACTGTCGTATCCTTGGTATTTTCGCTGTTAATGCGGCGCTTATGTTTGTTGCAACATGACCTGCTATTGTCGTCCTTGGTATCGGAGGTACCATGGTTCTTTGATATGTTATTACTGCGAGCCAGCCAGCTGTCTTCTCCCGCACAAAAGCGGGTGATGAGCGTCGTGAGAGCTGCCATAGATTTCGGCTTCCTGACCAAGGTGCCGGGCTAGCCACTCATCTCGGATGTTGTGTTTGAAAGCCGCTAAGGCCTCTGCATCCGGACAGTCGACGATTTGATTTTTCTTTGTAAGGAACCGAGTCCAGAATTGCCTGGCCGACTCTTCTAGCTTCTGAATTATGTGGCTCAAGTCATCGGCATCTGGTGGTCGCACATAAGTGCCCTGAAAGTTGTCGAGGAATGCGGCTTCCAGATCTTCCCAACAGCTAATGGAGTCCGCTGGCAAGCTGTTAAGCCAACTCCGCGCTGATCCTTTGAGCTTTAGTAGGAGGTATTTGATGGCATGTAAGTCATCACCGCGGGCCATGTGGATGTGGAGGAGGAAATCCTTGATCCATACTGCGGGATCTGTTGTGCCGTCGTATGATTCAATATTTACAGGTTTGAAACCTTCTGGGAATTGATGATCCATTACTTCGTCTGTGAAGCATAAGGGGTGTGCGGCGCCTCTGTATTGGGCTATATCGCGACGCAGCTCGAATGGGTCTTGCCCGCTGTGTTCGGCCCGGTCGGATTTGCTTTTACTGTATCCGGCGTGACGTTTATCATCTCGCAGAGTTGTGCGCCCTCGTGATCCGTAGATTGATCTTGCATGCTTTGCTTTGTCCTCCAATATGTCTCGCAGGTCTGGCGTATCTCCCCATGCCTTTTTATTTGAATGGCGTCGGGGTGGAGGCTGAGTTTTTGGCTGGAATGCCTCTCTATCGCGGCCACGAGGTGGCCGATCAGCCGTAACATACGCTTCTTCCTCTAGTCGGGGTAGTAACCTGCACTTTGGGTAATTCTTGGAGGGGCGCTCGAGTTTATATTCCTCGACCGTGAGGACTTCAGTCCATCTGTCAGCTAGCATATCTTGATCAGCTTGAAGCTGCTACTGCTTTTTCTTCAGGCTATTTGCCGTGGCCATAAGCCGGCGCTTGAAGCGTCTTGTTCAACGGGATCCTCTGGTACGGCGAATTCATCATCGCCGAGGCTTGCCTCATCTTCGGAGGGGGTCATGTAATTGTCATCCTCCTCCTCTCCGTCTGCCGCTCTCTCAGGAGGGCTGGCTCCTCCATCCTCCTGCTCTACATCTTGCTGGAGGGGATTGTTGTTGTCTTCGGCACTATCCGAAGTGTTATTATCTCCTGTGCCGGTATCACCACTTTTGCTTTGGCGGGACATAGAGCGGCGCCGCTGACGTTGGCGCTTGGGTTGATTCTTGGAGGGGTCATCCTCCGTTATCTCGTCGACATTGCCTTCTTTGGGTGTATCCACCATGTATATGTCATATGACGAGGTGCCTTTCCAGTGCCCTATAGGCGCTGGTTCATGTTCATCTCCTACATAGTCGTCCATACCGTCGATGTCTTCAGAGTTGAAGTCGAGCATGTCAATTAAATCATCGACAGTGGCTACGAAGTGGGTGGTGGGTGGGCATCGAATTTCCTCGTCGTCCGCATCCCAATCCTGTTGGCCATAGTCCGGCCAGGGCTCTCCTAACAAAGAGAGAGACTTTAGTGAATTCAGAATGTCGCCGAAGGGCGAGTGCTGAAAGATATCTGTGGCGGTGAATTCCATCATCGGCGCCCAATCGGATTCGATTGGCAGGGGCGCGGACGGTTCGGAGTCCAGAAAAGAGTCCGGCACCGTGGAGTCACGGGCTTCGCAGAGGATTAGGCTGGTGTTCGGCTCGATCGCCATTGAGACTGCAGCCCCTGAGGCGGTGTCTAGCCACCCGTCCTCGATTGGCGCAGTTGGCTCTGGGCTAAGGGTCGGAGCTGATGCGGGCGCGGCCTCTGGGGTACTGTTCGGCGGCAGAGTTAGGTCATACCCATCGTGACAGTGCAGCATGCCCGGCTGTGGCTCGAATCCGTCGAAGATCAAGTCTCCGCGGATGTTGGCCGTGTAGTTCAAACTTCCAAATCTGACCTGATGGCTAGGGGCGTAGCTTTCAATCTGCTCCAGATGGCCAAGCGAATTAGCCCGCAGTGCAAAGCCGCCGAACAAGAAGATCTGTCCGGGGAGAAAGGTCTCACCCTGGACCGCATCGTTGTTGATGATCGGAGGAGCCATCGGGCCTAAAGGTGACGACATAGAGGAACTCTCAATGAAAGCACCAATGTCGGTGTCAAAACCGGCGGATCTCAGGTAGGGGGTCCCGAACTGTGCGTCTAGGCCGGATGGTAACAGGAGGCAGGGGACACAATGTTTTACCCAAGTTCGGGTCCTCTTGATGGAGGTAAAACCCTATGTCCTGCTTGATTAATATTGATGATATGGGTAGTACAAGAGTATATATACCATGAGATCAGAGAGGCTAAACCCTAGAAGCTAGCCTATGGTATGATTGTATGTTGTCCTACGGACTAAAACCCTCCGGTTTATATAGACACCGGAGAGGGTTAGGGTTACACAAGGTCGGTTACAAAGGAGATATCCATATCCGTATTGCCTAGCTTGCCTTCCATGCCAAGTAGAGTCCTATCCGGACACGAGACGAAGTCTTCAATCTTGTATCTTCATAGTCTAACAGTCCGGCCAAAGGATATAATCCGGCTGTCCGGAGACCCCCTAATCCAGGACTCCCTCAGTGCTAGTGAAGATGTTGATGGAGATTGACCCCCTCCTGATGAGAGGATCGTCGGTGATGACGATGGTGATGATTTCCCCCTCCTATAGGGAAGTTTCCCCGGCAGAACAGCTCCGTCGGAGCCCTAGATTGGTTCCTCCAAGGTTCCACCTCGTGGCTGCGGAGTTTCGTCCCGTGAGCTTGCCTATTATTTTTTTCCTCGACGAAAGACTCCATATAGCCAAAGATGGGCATCGGAGGGCCACCCGTGGACCCATGAGGCAGGGGGGCGCGCCCCCACCCTCGTGGACGGTGGGTGGCCCCCTTCTGGTACTTCTTTCGCCCAATATTTTCTATATATTCGGAAAATAATTCCCGTGGAGTTTCAGGACTTTTGGAGATGTGCAGAATAGGTCTCTAATATTTGCTCCTTTTCCAGCCTAGAATTCCAGTTGCCGGCATTCCCCCTCTTCATGTAAACCTTGTAAAATAAGAGAGAATAGGCATAAGTATTGTGACATAATGTATAATAACAGCCCATAATGCAATAAATATCGATATAAAAGCATGATGCAAAATGGACATATCAACTCCCCCAAGCTTAGACCTCGCTTGTCCTCAAGTGAAAGCTGAAATAGAAAAATATGTCCACATGTTTAGAGATAGAGGTGTCGATAAAAATAAAATACGGACATGAGGGCATCATGATCATTCTTAGAACAACAACATTTTTTTTTCATATGATCTCTTATGCTAAAGTAACAATTCAATCGAACTTTCAAGTATGAATCATAAACTTCATTGAGAACCAACAAAATCTAATCTCAATCATTGAGGCAATTGCAATTTATCATAACATCAGAAATAGTCAATAAGAGCTTTTCAACAAGTCCACATACTTAACCATCATTTATTCTTTCACAATTGCTAACACTCATGCGATATTTATGGTTATGAAGTTTTAATCGAACACAGAGAAAGATTGGGGCTTATAGTTTTGCCTCCCAACCTTTTACCTCAAGGGTAATGTCAACTATAATAGTTCATGAAAACTCACATCCAATTAGCTATATGTATGAGGATCTTTCCAACACATTATGCTTGCCAAAGGATAAAATATAAAAAGGAAAGGTGAAGATCACCGTGACTCTTTGCATGAAGTATAAGACAAGAATAAAAGATAGGCCCTTCGTAGAGGGAAGCAGAGGTTGCCATGTGCTTTTATGGTTGGATGCACAAAATCTTAATGCGAAAGAACGTCACTTTATATTGCCACTTGTGATATGGACCTTTATTATGCGGTCCGTCGCTTTTATTTCTTACACATCACAAGATCGTATAAAGCTTATTTTCTCCACACTAATAAATCATACATATTTAGAGAGCAATTTTTATTGCTTGCAACGATGACAACTTACTTGAAGGATCTTACTCAATCCACAGGTAGATATGGTGAACTCTCATGGCAAAAGTAGGTTAAGGATATTTGGAAGCACAAGTAGTATCTCTACTTGGTGAAAAGAATTTGGCTAGCATGAGAGGGGAAGCCAAGCTCAACATGTTGGATGATCCATGACAATATAATTTATCTTAGATGTAAGAAAACATAACCCAGTACATTGTCTTCCTTATCCAACGTCAACTCTTTAGCATATCATATTTTAATGAGTGCTCACTATCGTGGTTCTAACTCTGACAGTGATGTAGGGGGGTGTGTATGGAGAGGCTAGATCTTAGCTATGGAGGAGTTGTAAGAACACGAGGATTACGAGTTCAGGCCCTTCTCGGAGGAAGTAACAGCCCTATGTCTCGGTGCCCGGAGGCGGTCGACTGAATTATTTGTGTATGAATAACAGGGGTGCGAACCCTTGATACTGAGGAGGGGGGTGGCTTATATAGAGTTCGCCAGGCCCCTCCAGTCCTCAGTAATGCAGGGTTTAAAGTACATTAAGACTGGGGGTTACTGGTAACGCCCCTAATAAAGTGCTATGATGTCCATAAAAGCTATTTAATGACCGACCGTTTGTGTGTAGGGTGACTTTAGATCTCCTGGCAGTCGAGTGGTTGGATCTTTGTCGAGTGATTGCTTCGTGGTCGAGTGTCTTGAATCCGTCGAGTGGGATACCTCCAAGTCGATTGAAAGGTGACTTCTTCTAGGGATGTCCTTGGGTAGGGTGCTTAGGACAGGTCCATGCCCCTACCCTAGGTACATAGCTTCATCATTAGCCCCCGAATGGATCGAGGTTCGAGTGGGGAAGGAGTTGGGGATCTTTCCGACTGGTTCTTCATGTTATATGAATGTCTTGTTTTGGATCAATTGTCACGGATGACGTTGTCAACTTCTTTCAGTCGCCTTGATCCATTCTTGGCCTCTTGTCGAGTGAATTTCTTTACTTGTGAAGTTCCGAGTGACGGTGTGAAAGGGATCTTCTGTTTGACGAGTTGTTCTGCGGCCCACGGATTTTGCGGGATTTGAATTTCGGGAAGCGCGCGGGACGGGGGCGGCCGCAGTAATCGGATGGGATAGGACGGAAGCTCCTCGATCCCCGCGCCACCTTTTTCGCCACATACCGCGCGCGTGCCTGTTGCGGGATTTGACGGGATTGCCTGGGCCTACCAGTTAGCCACTCGGAAGCGACCTCTTATAAGCTGCCGGCTCGGGACCCCCGAACAGTGCGCCTTCACTTTTCCCCCTTCCTTCACAAGATCCTCCGCCACCTCCGCTCTCACCTTGGTGTCGTAGGTCTGTTCGAGCTTCGCCGGCGACGATGGTGAAGGAGAAGACGTCGGCTCTGGAGCGCGCGAAGAAGGCGGCGGTGCAGGGGAAGGGGAAGAAGTCCGCTCGGGGCGGATCTTCCTCGAGGACTGCCCTGCCCAAGGATTGGATCCAGGGAGATTGGATGCCATCGGCGATTCGGCAGGATGATCTCGATGATCTGGTCGAGGGGGGATTCATTCCCCACGAATCTGCGCGTCTCCCGGGGAAAGAAGTCGAACCCCAGCCTCTTGATGGTGAGTGTGTCCTCCTCACCACCCATAACGATCGTGGATTCTCTCTGCCTCCTCATCCTTTTTTCCGGAGCTTCTTGAACTTCTTCGGAGCGCAGCTCCATCACTTTACTCCCAATTCTATTGTGTATCTTGTTGCTTTCGTTTCCTTGTGTGAAAACTTCTTGGGTTGCTGCCCTCATTGGGGACTCTTCAAGCACATCTTCACTTGCCGCTCTCAGTCGGTCAAGAAAGCCAAGTCGAGTGACGAACGGACACAGGTGATCCAGTTGTGCAGGGGCCTGGTGATCCAGATGAGGGGAAAAAGTTCCTTTCCGTCTATCACTTTTCCCGAGTCAGTCCATGGGTGGCAGTCGACTTGGTTTTACTGTAAAGACCAGGTGACCCCAGGACAGCCGACTGGGCTTCCCCCTTTTTCTCTGAATCAAGCACAAAAACCTGCCTCTCTGAAAGTGACGCCGGAGGAAAAGGCGCAAGTCAAGGTGCTGGTCGGTCGAGTGGTTCAGCTTGTCCGCGAGGGTGTGACTGGCATGGACTTGTTGGAAGTCTTCCTTCGAAGGCGCATCCAACCGCTTCAGGATCGTGACCACCCGATGTGGCTGTACTCGGTTCTCGAAGACACCACTCGGATTCACCCAGAGGAGGTCACTGACGAGATGTTGGAATGGTGGCTGTCGAGTATTACAGGGAACAAGGACAACCCCCGAGGAGCCAGGAGGATTCCTCCACTCGACCAAACATACGAAGTGGACAAGGTCTGACCTTGCGTTTCCGACTGTGATCTTGCTTTCTTTATTTGTTCTCTTTGGATCAGTCGATTGACTTTTGTCTTGTTTGCTGTCCTCTAGGCCATTACTGAGAAGTACTCGACACCCAATGGAGCACAGGAGCAGACCGAGGAAGGAGAGGCGAGCGGAGGCGAAAGTGGAGACGAGAGAGAACAGTGGGAATCTGACGGCGAAGGAGAGGGGGATGACGACGACGACTCCAGTGAAGAGGAGGAGGAAGAAGTCGAACCTCCCTGCTCGGAACGGCGATCCAAGCTTACACACGACCCTGAGCGGGAACGTGGTAAGGCGACTGTCCCTGTTGGGCAGTCGTCGCAGCGCCCTCGGACCTCATCTCCAGCGCCGACAGAAAAAGCTCCCAAGCACCCACGTGCGATGCCGTCCAAGCCGCCCAAGGCTCTGCCCAAGATGAAGATGACTGTCCCCACCATTTCTGGGTAATAGTAGAATTTGTTTTCCTTTGTTGAACGTGACGGACTCTTGGTCGACTCATTGAATAAGCTGACTGACTCTCAAAATTTGCAGTGCTGCCACCTCAGAAATCTACGCCAAGGACGATGATCAAGAGATGGAAGACGCTGTTACCTCCAACCCCGGTACGATTACTGATGCTCTGCTTTTAGTCGACTGACGATTTCTTATAATTTCGGTCGATTGGATTTTTCTTGTAGCTCCTCCTCATGTCATTGACCTCCCTGATGATGACGACGAAGTGCCGCTGAGGGCGCGAAGGAACACGAAGGCGCCGGCTGGAAAGACCCCACAAATTACTCCGGTGCCTGAGGCCGTAGTCCGGGAGGGTGGTGATACCACTCGGGCTTCTGTGACCTTCGCTGAACCTCTGACGAGTGTCCGGCCTTCGACGTCGACTGAAAATCCGCCTTCGCTTTTTGCCACACACCATGTCCCTGAGGACCAAGTGGGTGCCGCTAAAGAGGCTATACGCCAGGCGGGGATCATGATGGAGCAAGTGAAGGTGGTTCGAGAAGCCAGCCAAGCAGCTTATGACGGGAGTTCAGCTCTTCAGAGCAACGTCCAGGTCAGTCGATTCACCGCTTGTTCTGTTAGGATATGCTATCTGAAGAATCTCTTTTCTGAAGATCTTTATATCTGTACACCCACTGGGTGTGTCTATTAATCTTTTTGACGAGTGGGGGCGCGCTAAGTGCACCCACTAGGTGTAGTCTCTGAGACTACGGTGGACTGCTTGTAGTCGACTGTAGTCTTTATATTGTGTTGCTTTAGTTGAACTTCTTCACTCGGTCTGGTCAGGCCATGTCGAATGGAACTGTACACGGTCTACTGCGGGCAATTGATTTTTTTTTGGTCGAACCAGTGGGGGCACGCTGAGTGCACCCACTGGGTGTAGTCCCCGAGACTATTGTCGAATGTTTTTGATTCGGCTGTAGTCTTAGAAACGCCATCATTGTCTCTTGGTTACTCGGAAGCAACTTATCTTGGATGTCTGTCGACTGATTTTTTTTGCAGAAATCCTGCGAACTTGTGGCTCGCTACACTGAGTTGGAGAACAAATAGATCCAGCTAAACCTTGACTTGAAGCTTGCTCAGGAGAACTTGCAAAAGGCGAGGGACCAAGCAAAAGGTATGGCTGGTGAGCTTTTGTCGACTATCCTTTCTTTCTGGCCGTCCTCGATGTTGATCTCACTTGTTGTTTCGCAGACAAAATGGAGGAGGCTCTGAAGAAGAAGGATCAAGACCTTGCCGAAGCGCAGAAGGAGGCCCTGAACAAAACGAAGCTTGCTGAAGAAAAACTGGCTTCAGTCGGTACTCTTGAAAAGGAAAACTCCAGGCTGAAAACTGCTCTCGACGCGGCTAATCAAGAAGTCAGCCGTCTGAAGAATGACAAGATAGCTCTGAATGACAAGGCAAGTGAACTGGCGGGGAAGAGGAACGATCTGGAGGCTTATCTCGGTGGACTCGCCAAGAAGCTGTTCGTCATGCTCGAGGGTAATTACTCCGGCCCAACTGACTTGCAGTTACCAAACCTGCATAGAGCCACTAACTTATCCTTGAATTGTGTTTACAGAATTCTGTCAAAACTTCGAAGAGGAGACCAGTCGAGTGGAGATAGACTTGGACCCCATCAATTCTCCAGTGAAGGACGAGGCTGCTATGAACGTGCTCGGACTGGAATCTCGTGTTGCCGGCATTGTTGACTATCTTGCTCGGTTGAAGGTTGCGATGTCGCGGATCGACACGTCGCTCTGGCCTAGGACGACGCTTCAAAATGACCTCGAGTCCCTGATGACTCGACTGAATGAAGTCCCAGGTCGAGTGGCGGAATGGAAGAAGTCTTCTGCTAGATGTGGCGCTGACGTCGCTCTGTCTCTGGTCCGCGTCCACTGCAAGGAGGCGCGAGAAGAAAAGTTGGCCGCCATCCAAGTTGCCAATACCATGAAGCACAACTTTCAAGACTTCATGGAGACTTTCATTGTTGCTGCCACTCGCATTGCAGACGGGATCGACTTGGACGAGTTCGTCGCCCCTTCCAGTCCTCCGCCTGAGGAATAAAAACTTTTATGCTTCATTTTAAATTTGCCTCGGAATGCCGAGTGGATTTTGTAACCGTTAAACTCTGTCGAGCTGGAGGCTCGAGTACTTTGATCTGCGGTCTAGGACCTTTGGATCTTATGTGAACTTGATTTATCGTTGAATATCTTCATGAATTATCTGTCGAGTGGAACTTGTTCTTCACTCGAAATAACTTTGTATTTGTGGTGCAGCTCCGAAGGACAAGGTAGCAGTCGATTTTCACCTCGTCGTCCTTGCGGATTGGGATGTGTTCCGTACTTAGGCGAGCACTGGGCTGCAGCTAAGCCCCCGAGTGGAAGGTCTGCTCTCCACTCGGTAGGATTTTAAAAACTTAGGCGAGTACTGGACTGCAGCTAAGCCCCCGAGTGGGAGGTTTGCTCTCCACTCGGTAGGATTTTTTCAAACTTAGGCGAGTACTCTCCTGCAGCTAAGCCCCCGAGTGGGAGGTCTGCTCTCCACTCGGTAGGATTTTTTCAAACTTAGGCGAGTACTGGGCTGCAGCTAAGCCCCCGAGCGGGAAGATTGCTCTCCACTCGGTAGAA
>NC_041380.1:455520688-455548220 GCF_002162155.2 Triticum dicoccoides
GAGGTCTGCTCTCCACTCAGTAGGATTTTTTCAAACTTAGGCGAGTACTGGGCTGCAGCTAAGCCCCCGAGCGGGAGGATTGCTCTCCACTCGGTAGAATTTTTTCAAACTTAGGCGAGTACTGGGCTGCAGCTAAGCCCCCGAGTGGGAGGTCTGCTCTACACTTGGTAGGATTTTTTCAAACTTAGGCAAGTACTGGACTGCAGCTAAGCCCCCGAGTGGGAGTCTGGCTCACCACTCGGTAGGATTTTTAAATACTTAGGCGAGCACTGGGCTACAGCTAAGCCTCCGAGTGGGAGTCTGGCTCACCACTCGGTAGGGTTTTTAAACACTTAGGCGAGCACTGGGCTGCAGCTAAGCCTCCGAGTGGGAGTCTGGCTCACCACTCGGTAGGATTTTGAAACACTTAGGCCAGCACTGGGCTGGAGCTAAGCCTCCGAGTGGGAGTCTGGCTCGCCACTCGGTAGGATTTTTAAACACTTAGGCGAGCACTGGGCTGCAGCTAAGCCTCCGAGTGGGAGTCTGGCTCGCCACTCGGTAGGATTTTTAAACACTTAGGCGAGCACTGGGCTGCAGCTAAGCCTCCGAGTGGGAGTCTGGCTCACCACTCGGTAGGATTTTTAAACACTTAGGCGAGCACTGGGCTGCAGCTAAGCCTTCGAGTGGGAGTCTGGCTCACCACTCGGTAGGATTTTTAAACACTTAGGCGAGCACTGGGCTGCAGCTAAGCCTCCGAGTGGGAGTCTGGCTCGCCACTCGGTAGGATTTTTTTTACAAACTTAGGCGAAACGGATTCGCAGCTAAGCCACCCACTGGGGGATTTCACACGCAAACAAAAGCGACAACAATTATAGGAAAAATTGTAACACTCTTGTCTTTGATAAATAGACTATAGAAGTTTTTCTTATTACATCTCATCCGAGTGAGAATTCAAGTGTAAAAGGGGCGGAGCAGTTCTGCATTCCAAGCTCGTGGCTCATCGATCTGGCGATCGACATTGTAAAGGTGATACGCTCCATTGTGGAGGACTCTGGTGACGATGAAGGGACCTTCCCAAGTAGGAGCGAGCTTGTGTGGTTTCTGTTGATCCACCGGAGGACCAAATCTCCTTCTTGGAAGGCTCGACTCTTCACATTTCTGGCATGGAATCGACGCAAGTCTTGCTGATAAATGGTTGATCGGATCATAGCCATTTATCTTTCTTCTTCCAGGAGGTCAACTGCGTCTTGCCAGGCTTGTTCTGCTTCATCTTCGGTATAAAGCTCGACTCGGGGTGCATTGTGAAGTAGATCACTCAGTAGGACTGCTTCCGCTCCATAAACCAGAAAGAACGGAGTTCTTCCAGTCGACCGATTCGGGGTGGTCCTCAATCCCCACAGAACTGACGGAAGCTCATCGACCCAAGCGCCTGCTGCGTTCTTGAGATCACGCATCAGCCGAGGCTTTAGTCCTTTAAGAATCAGACCATTTGCCCTTTCTGCTTGTCCATTCGACTGGGGGTGGGTGACCGATGCGTAGTCGACTCGTGTGCCTTGAGAGGCACAAAAAGCTCTGAACTTGTCTGAATCAAAGTTTGACCCATTGTCGGTGATGATGCTATGCGGGATTCCATATATGAATGTTAACTCCCAGACGAAACTGATAGCAGTGCAAGCATCAAGATTCTTGATAGGCTTAGCTTCAATCCATGTGGTAAACTTGTCGACTGCCACAAGCACATGTGTGAAACCGCTCCTGCCTGTTCTCAATGGGCCAACCATGCCCAGTCCCCAAACAGCAAAGGGCCAGATGAGTGGAATGGTCTTCAGGGCTGATGTAGGCTTGTGCGACATGTTGGAGTAGAACTGGCACCCTTCACACTTGTCGACTATCTCTTTTGCCATTTCATTCGCTCTTGGCCAGTAAAATTCCGCTCGGTATGCTTTAGCCACAATGGTCCGAGAGGACGCATGATGACCATAGGTCCTCGAGTGGATATCATCAAGGATTATCTGACCTTCTTCTGGTGTTATACACTTTTGACCGACTCCAGTCGCGCTTTCTCTATACAACTGTCCCTTTATGACGGTAAAGGCCTTGGATCGATGGACGATCTGTCGAGCCTCTTCTTCGTCCTCCGGGAGTTCCTTTCTCAGGATATATGCGATGTACGGTATCGTCCAGTCGGGGGTGATTGCCAGAACTTCCATGATTAGGTCGACCACTGCCGGAATTTCAACTTCAGTCGGATCTGTGGCACTCTTTGGCTGTGGGGCTTCATCTGTAAAAGGATCTTCTTGGACTGATGGCGAGTGGATGTGTTCAAAAAACACATTGCCAGGGATGGCTTCTCTCTTGGAGCCTATCTTTGCCAAATCATCAGCCGCTTGATTTTTCAGTCGGGGGATGTGATGAAGCTCTAACCCCTCGAATTTCTTCTCTAACTTTCTCACTGCATTGCAATAACCAGTCATAGCTGGACTTCTGACGTCCCACTCCTTCATCACCTGATTAACCACCAAATCTGAGTCGCCATAGACCATGAGGCGACGGACGCCGAGTGAAATGGCCATGCGCAACCCATACAAAAGTGCTTCATATTCTGCTTCGTTATTGAAGGAATCAAAGTGAATCTGGAGAACATATTTGAGCTTATCTCCTCGGGGGGAAACCAATACTACCCCAGCACCGGAACCATTCAGCATCTTAGATCCATCGAAGAACATGGTCCAGTGCTCCGAGTGAACTTGAGTCGGAAGTTGCTGTTCAATCCACTCGGCGATGAAATCTGCAATTTCTTGGGACTTGATAGCTTTCTTTGCCTCAAACTTGATATCTAGGGGAAGAAGTTCAATCACCCATTTGGCCACTCGACTAGTTGCATCTCTGTTGTGCAAAATCTCTAATAGTGGAGCGTCGCTGACGACTATAATGGAATGATCAGAGAAGTAATGTGCAACCTTCTTCGTGGTCATATAAATCCCATATACAAGCTTCTGGTAATGAGGATATCTATGCTTTGAAGGAGTCAAAACTTTAGAAACATAATATTCTGGGCGCTGAACTTTGAAGGCCTTTCCTTCTTCTTCCCGCTCGACCGTAAGTACTGTACTGACAACTTGTCCTGTGGCTGCAATGTAAAGCAGCAAAGGCTCCTTGCTGATTGGGGCAGCAAGCACCGGCTGGGTGGAGAGAAGAGCTTTGAGCTCTGTAAACGCTGCATCAGCTTCTGGAATCCACTCGAACTTGTCAGACTTCTTCATCAGTCGGTAAAGAGGCAATGCCTTTTCACCGAGGCGAGAGATGAATCGACTTAAAGCGGCCAAGCATCCTGTAAGCTTCTGGACGTCATGCACACGCACAGGACGTTTCATCCGGAGTATAGTACTAATTTTTTTAGGATTGGCGTCGATCCCCCGTTCGGAAATGAGAAAACCGAGTAACTTCCCACCTGGAACTCCGAATGTGCACTTTGATAGATTGAGCTTGATATCAAACCTCCTGAGGTTGGCAAAGGTTTTAGCAAGGTCAGTCAGTAGGTCGGAACCCTTCCGTGACTTGACCACAATATCATCCATGTATGCCTCCACATTCCGACTGATTTGAGTGAGCAAACACTTCTGAATCATCCTCATGAACGTGGCTCCGGCATTCTTGAGGCCGAACGGCATGGTGACATAACAGAAGCACCCGAATGGAGTGATGAAAGTTGTTTTGATCTCGTCGGGCCCGTACAGACGGATCTGATGGTACCCAGAATAGGCGTCTAGAAAAGACAAACGCTCACATCCCGCAGTCGAGTCGACTATCGATGCGGGGGAGAGGAAAATGATCTTTCAGGCAGGCCCGATTGATATGCTTGAAATCAATGCACATGTGAAGTGACTTGTCCTTCTTGGGGACCATGACAACATTGGAGAGCCACTCGGAGTGGTAAATTTCTCGGATGAACTCCGCTGCTAAGAGCCGAGCCACCTCCCCGCCAATGGTCTTCCTCTTTTGGATGGCGGACCGTCGAAGATGTTCTTTCATAGGTTTAAATTTTGGGTCGACTCGCAGACGGTGCTCAGCCAGCCCCCTGGGAACTCCAGGCATGTCAGCACGCTTCCATGCGAGGATGTCCCAGTTCTCACGGAGGAACTGGATGAGCGCTTCTTCCTATTTGGAGTCGATCGTCGTTGAGATGTGAGTCGGAGCAGCATTTGGATTTGTCGGGTGAATGTGAACTGCCTTCGTTTCACCGGACGACTGAAAAGCTGATTCTGAAGCAAGCTTCTTAGCTCGTAGCAACTCACTCGGATCTGCAGTCTTCTGATACTCTTGCAGCTCGACCACTGCCATCTGAGCGTCAGCAATCTTTGAGCCTTTCTAAAAACACTCTTCTACTTTCTTCTGATTGCCTATAACAGTGATCACACCTTTGGGACCAGGCATCTTCAATTTGAGATACACATAACATGGTCGAGCCATGAAGTGTGCATAAGCTGGCCTGCCCAAAATAGCGTGATAAGCACTTTGGAAATCCACAACTTCGAATGTCAACTTTTCCTTGCGGTAATTCTTGGAATCAACGAAAACCACATCAAGAGCAATTTGGCCGAGTGACTCGGCATTCTTCCCAGGAATGACTCCATGGAAACAAATGTTACTGGTACTGAGCCTGGAAATCGGAATGCCCATCCCTTTCAATGTTTCTGCATACAGTATGTTCAAACCGCTACCTCCATCCATCAGGACTTTGGTCAGTCGAGTGCCTTCGACAACTGGGTCGACCACCAGAGCTTGCCTCCCAGGGGAGGCAATGTGCGTAGGGTGATCAGACTGGTCGAATGTGATGGTAGTCTGGGACCACTTCAGATAATTGGGTGTTGCCGGAGCAACCATATTTACCTCACGGTTAATAACCTTCAATCGACTTTTGCTCTCAACATCAGCAAAAATCATCAGGGTGGAATTGACCTGGGGGTACCCATCGTCACTATCTTCCTTGTCCTCAACTTTGTCCGACTCCTTTTCCTTATCTTTGGACTACTTGCCCTGAAACTGCTGGATCGGAAGCCGACACTGTCGAGTGGTATGCTTTGGGTAAATGAGTTTACCCTCTTCATCTTTCTTGGTGTGGATGTGACACGGTAGATCCAAAACATCATTTCCATCTTGGTCTTTAACTTTCTTGGGGTTCCAAGGTCCTTTGGGTTTTCCCTTAAATTTTCCCTGGGTTACGGCCAGGGCCTCCCCAGGAGCGGCTGGCTCGGCTTTCCGCTTCTGTTTCCGACTGGAATTTCCTCCGGTTTCCTGGGCGACTACTTTATGCTTGCCACTCCAGAGTCGATCCTCATCTTCACCATTAGCGTATTTGGTGGCAATCCCCATCATCCGATTCAGAGACATCTCTCTGGTTCGACCGAACTTCAGATTCAATTCTCTGTACTTAACGCCTTCTTTAAAGGCACAAACTGCTTGATGTTCTGGTACATTTTCAACTGTGTGATGCAATGTGATCCACCTCTAGATTTAATCCCTCAGAGTTTCATTCGGTTTCTGCATGCAAGACCGCAATTTCGTAAGGCCTGCAAGTCGCTTGCATGTTCCTTCAAATGTGGTGACAAACACTCGGGAGAGATCCTCCTAAGTGTAAATGTTGCTGGGTGCTAACTGATTCAGCCACGCTCTGGCCGAGCCTTCTAACATGAGAGGCAGGTGCTTCATGGCTACCTCATCATTCCCACCGCCAATCTGGAAAGCCACTCGGTAATCTTCGAGCCAAGTATCGGGCTTGGACTCACCGGTGAACTTACTAACTCCAGTCGCCAACCTGAAGTTGGGAGGAATTACAGCGGCTCTGATGGCTCGACTGAAACACTCCGGCCCTGAAACATGTACTCTGCTACTGGTAGGCGCATCTCTGTCGTGGACTTCTCGGTGAGCTCTATTCCTGTCGACCAAACCTTGAATGAGAATGGATCTCGCATCAAAGCATGGTTCCCTGTGGTCGACTGGAATTCTCCGCCCAACACTATGAGGGCGTCTGTCATCCTGCTGTCGAGGCACATATGATCCACTCCTTGGGGGAGGGGTTGGCACTCGACGTCGATCATCACGATCGAATCGGTGATCATACTGCTCATTCCTTCTGTACTGATCACACCGGTCTCCACGTCCCTCACGCCTCGGAGGCGATCTTGGGCTGTGAGCCGACTGGACTGTATCCGCTGCAATGGATCGACTGTCGATCCTGTTCCGCGGCTGAGAAACAGCGGAATTCTGGTCTCCCGCTGCCCGGAGCAACGCTCTGATTTGCAACAAGCCTCTGCCAGCCTCTGACTGGGAGGGCTGAATCGACTCTGCTATACGGGCCGCAGCCACCAAATTCTGAATCGGAGTACGATATACCTGCGGGGGCGGAAAGAGTTGACGTCGACTGGATTCTGGAGCCCGTTGACGCGCTCGCTCGTCGAGTATTCGCTGGAGATTCTCCAGTCGAGTGCGCTCGGCCAAGTTATCCAAGCGCGCGTCCTCCAAGGCTCGGGCCTCGAGGGTTTCTCCAACGATAGGAGTGTGGAGTGCATCCATGTTCCGGCGGCGAAGCTCCTCCCGCTGCAACGACGTGAGAGGCTCGGGGAGATACTCCTCGTGAGGACGCGACGGGTCGCCCCCATCCGCGCCTCCGTCAGCGCGGGGGAAACCGGGAGGACTGTGTGGCCCATCGATCACCAGAACCTCTGCAGCTGGGTCACTGCTTTCGCATTCGGATGCGGCCTCTGCGGAGCCATTCGATAGGTCAAACGGGTCATAGAGGGATTCGTCGGGCTTGATTGTCGCGACTTGTGGGGTGGCCGACTGGCGGGCCACCACATGCCTCACGCACCTCTGAAGCCTCGACCAACCGGAGCGCTTGCGCCGGCGAGAAACAGGGCGGGGAGATGCCACAGGAGCCGACCGATACTGGGTCGACGGCTGCCGCAGGAGGACACCACGGACGCATGCGCGAAAGTGCGTCGCCCCGCGGACGGGGAGCGCGTCGACGTCGAGTGGAGCCTCCTGAAGCCAAGCGGAGTCGTCGGCGATGAACGTGAGTGCGCCGAGATGGATCTCGCGGCCCTCCACCAAAGCTCCGCCCGAAACCATGATCAAAGAGATCGGAAAAAAATGCAATTTCTCCAACTAGGCGCTAAGACTCCTGGCCCCATGGTGGGTGCCAACTGTCGTGGTTCTAACTCTGACAGTGATGTAGGGGCGGGTGTATGGAGAGGCTATATCTTAGCTATGGAGGAGTTGTAAGCACACGAGGATTACGAGTTTAGGCCCTTCTCGGAGGAAGTAACAGCCCTACCTCTCGGTGCCCGGAGGCGGTCGACTGAATTATTTGTGTATGAATAACAGGGGTGCGAACCCTTGATACTGAGGAGGGGGTGGCTTATATAGAGTTCGCCAGGCCCCTCTAGTCCTTAGTAATGCAGGGTTTAAAGTACATTAAGACTGGGGGTTACTGGTAACACCCCTAATAAAGTGCTATGATGTCCATAAAAGCTACTTAATGACCGACCGTTTGCATGCAGGGTGACTTTAGATCTCCTGGCAGTCGAGTGGTTGGATCTTGGTTGAGTGATTGCTTCGTGGTCGAGTGTCTTGAATCCGTCGAGTGGGATACCTCCAAGTCGATTGAAAGGTGACTTCTTCTAGGCATGTCCTTGGGTAGGGTGCTTAGGACAGGTCCATGCCCCTACCCTAGGTACATAGCTTCATCACTCACAATCATAAAAGATGTCCAAGATGGTATATTTATATGTGAAAATCTCTCTTTCCTTATTACTTCCTATTAATTGCAACGATGACGAAAACTATGTTTGTCAACTCTCAACAATTTTTATTCATCATACTCTTTATATGTGAAGTCATTACTCTCCATAAGATCCATATGATCTTTTTATTTCTTTTTATTTCCTTTTCTTTTATTCTATTCCCTCGAGATCATAGCAAAATAATCAAGCCCTTGACTCAACACTAATCTTTATTATATAAGGCTCACGAACTCGATTACATAGAAGGATCATAAGGCAAAACTAAAGAACTAGATCATACTAAAACTTTATTCTACTAGATCAAGATATTACCAAAAGGATCGAACTAAGAAAAACGGTAAAGATAAAAGTGATGGTGATACGATACCGGGGCACTCCCCCAAGCTTGGCAGTTGCCAAGGGGAGTGCCCATACCCATGTCTTTATGTTTCCTTCCTCGGAGGTGGTGATGATGGAGTTGTTGATGATGTAGGCTTGTCGTCCATCTTCCAAGGCATAGGCTCACCATCATAGAAGGATGATCGAGTCTCTGGGATCCTCAAATCTGCAGCCAAACTCATCCTCTTGAATCTATATTCATACTCACCGTTTTGGTTTTGCAGGTCATAGATCTAGGCTTGGAGGCACTTGATTTTCTCGTGAAGCTTGAAGATGGCCTCCCCAATGTTCTTGTCATCCAGCTTGTGGTTGTTGGTGAACTCCATGATCATTATATGATTGGAGTCGAGTCCACGTTACACCATCTCCTGGCACTTGAAAATTTCTTGCTCCAATGCCTCGAGCCTTGTTTCCATGCTTCCGGTCCTCCTTGGTCCCTCAGTATCGCGGATATGCAGCAACCCCTCACGCATCTCAATGGTTTGAGGGTGTTGCAGCACCTCCGCGAGGTAGGGGTTGATGACCTTCTCGAAGAGCTTCTCCTCAGGGCCACTTGAAGATGCCATGGCGATCTAGATCTGTCAAAAAAACAGCTCGAAACAAAGACAGAAGATATTTGCGTGATACAGTGGTCAAAACCTTCGGGAGATTATATAGTGAATTTTTACCGACCAAAAGAAGTATCGTGCAAGAAAACGGAGTCCGGAGAGCACACGAGGTGCCCACGAGGCAGGGGGCGCACCCAGGGGTAGGGCGCCGTCCACCCTTGTGGAAGCCTCGTGTCCTTCTCGGACTACTTCTTATTTTCCTATTTTCTTAAATATTCCAAAACGGAGAAAAATGCCATTAGAACTATTTTGGAGTCGGTTTACTTACCGTACCACGTACCTATTCATTTTCGGAGTCTGAAACATTCTAGAAAGTGTCCCTTATGTATTCCTCTGGGGTTACGGTTTCAATAACATTAGTTTCAACATTTATGAGATTACCTGAGATATAATATTTGATTCTTTGACCGTTCACCACCCTCGGATTTGTGCCTTCGAAGTTGTTGATTTTTATGGCACCGGAACGATAGACCTCCTCGATGACGTAAGGACCTTCCCATTTAGAGAGGAGTTTGCCTGCAAAAAATCTTAAACGAGAGTTGTATAGCAATACATAATCACCTACATTAAACTCACGATTTTGTATCCTTTTATCATGCCATCTTTTAACTTTTTCTTTAAATAGTTTGGCATTCTCGTAGGCCTGGGTTCTCCATTCATCAAGTGAGCTAATGTCAAAAAGCCTCTTCTCACCGGCAAGTTTGAAGTCGTAGTTGAGCTATGTAATAGCCCAATATGCCTTATGTTCTAGTTCAAGAGGTAAGTGACATGCTTTACCATAAACTATTTTATACGGAGACATACCCATAGGATTTTTATATGCAGTTCTATAGGCCCATAATGCATCATCAAGTTTCTTGGACCAATTCTTTCTAGATCTATTAACAATCTTTCGCAAAATTAATTTAAGCTCTCTATTGCTAAGTTCTACTTTACCACTAGAGTGTGGATGATATGGAGATGCAATTCTATGATTAACATCATACTTAGCAAGCATTTACGAAAGGCACCATGAATAAAATGTGAACCACCATCAGTCATTAAATATCTAGGGACTCCAAACCTTGGAAAAATAACTTCTTTAAGCATCTTAATAGAGGTTTTATGATCAGCACTACTAGTTGGAATAGCTTCTACCCACTTAGTAATGTAATCGACAGCAACTAAAATATGTGTATACCCATTAGAGGAAGGAAACGATCCTATATAATCAAAGCCCCAAACATCAAATGGTTCAATAACAAGTGGATAATTCATAGGAATTTCTTGACGTCTACTAATATACCAATTCTTTGACATTCATCACAAGACAAGACAAACTTACGGGCATCCTTGAAGAGAGTAGGCCAATAAAAACCGGATTGCAATACCTTATGTGCAGTTCTGTCTCCAGCATGGTGTCCTCCATAAGCCTTGGAGTGACACTTGCGTAGGATCTGTTCTTGTTCATGCTCAGGTACACAACGTCTAATAACACCATCTACTCCTTCTTTATAAAGATGTGGGTCATCCCAAAAGTAATGTCTTAAATCTTAGAAGAGCTTTTTCTTTTGCTGGTATGTGAAACTAGGTGGTATAAATTTAGCAACAATATAATTAGCATAATCAGCATACCATGAAGTAGTACGAGACTCTTTATCACCGCTAATTGTTCATCAAGAAAGCTATCATCTAATAACACCATCTAACCTAGACAAGTTGTCTGCAACGGGTTTCTTAGCTCCCTTTCTATCAATAATATGAAAATCAAATTCTTGAAGCAAGAGAACCCATCTAATCAGTCTAGGTTTAGCATCTTTCTTTTCCATAAGATATTTAATAGCAGCATGATCAGTGTGAACAGTTACTTTAGAGTCAACAATATAAGTTCTGAACTTATCCCAAGCAAATACAACTGCTAAAAATTCTTTTTCAGTAGTAGCATAATTTCTTTGGGCACTACCTAGAGTTTTACTAGCATATTGGATCACATTTAATTTCTTATCAACTCTTTGTCCTAGAACAGCCCCTACAGCATAATCACTAGCATCACACATAATTTCAAATGGTAAATTCCAATCAGGAGGCTGAACAATAGGTGCAGAAACCAAAGCTTTCTTAAGTATTTCAAATGCTTCTACACAATCATCATCAAAGACAAAAGGAACATCTTTTTGTAAGAGGTTAGTTAGAGGCCAAGAAATTTTAGAGAATTCCTTAATGAACCTCCTATAAAAGTCGGCATGACCAAGGAAACTTATTATACCTTCAATGTCCTTAGGACACGGCATCTTTTCAATAGCATCAACTTTAGCTTTATCAACTTCAATACCTCTTTCAGAAATTTTATGTCCCAAGACAATACCTTCATTAACCATAAAGTGGCACTTCTCCCAATTCAAGACAAGATTAGTTTCTTCACATCTCTGCAAAACTCGATCATGGTTGCTTAAGCAATCATCAAAAGAAGTTCCGTAAACGGAGAAATCATCCATGAATACCTCAACAATCTTTTCACAATAGTCAGAGAATATAGCAGTCATACATCTTTGAGAAGTAGCATGTGCATTGCATAAACCAAAAGGCATACGTCTATAAGCAAATGTACCAAAAGGGCAAGTAAAAGTTGTCTTTTCTTGATCCTGTTTTGATACAGGAATTTGAGAGAAACCAGAATAACCGTCTAGAAAGCAAAATTGTGTGTGTTTGGATAATCTTTCTAGCTTTTGATCAATGAAAGGTAAAGGGTAATGATCCTTTTTAGTAGCTTTATTTAATTGCGGAAATCAATTACCATTCTATAACCTGTAACAATTCTTTGATGATCAATTCATATTTATCATTAGGAACAATAGTAATACCTCCCTTCTTAGGGACACAATGGACAAGACTTACCCACTGACTATCAGCAACGGGATAAATTATACCTGCCTCTAGAAGCTTTAGTATTTATTTTCTTACCACTTCTTTCATCTTAGGATTTAACCATCGTTGGTGATCAACAGCTGGTTTAGCATCTTTCTCCAATTTTATTTTGTGCGGGCATAAAGTGGGAATAATGCCCTTAAGATCATCAAGAGTATATCCAATAGCAGCACGGTGCTTCTTCAGAGTTTTCAATAATTTCTTTTCCTCATGCTCTGAAAGGTTAGCGCTAATAATAACATGATATATCTCTTTCTTATCAAGATAAGCATATTTGAGAGTATCAGGTAAGGGTTTAAGCTCAAACACGGGATCACCCTTAGGTGGAGGGGGATCCCCTAGGATTTCAACAGGCAAGTTGTGTTTCAAAATAGGTCCCTCTTTAAATAATACTTCATCTATTTCCCTTCTTTCATTCATAAACATATCATTTTCATGGTCTAGCAAATATTGTTCTAAAGGATCACTAGGAGGCACAGCAATAGAAGCAAGACCAATAATTTCATCTTTACAAGGCAACTCTTTATCATGGGGTTGTCTACGAAATTTAGCAAAATTAAACTCATGAGACATATCCCCTAAACCAATAGAAACAATATCCTTATTGCAGTCTATCTTAGCATTAACAGTATTCAAGAAGGGTCTACCAAATATAATGGGAAAAGTCATCTTGTGGGGAACCAATAATAGGAAAATCAGCAGGATATTTAACTTTCCCACACAAGACATCAACATCTCTAACAATGCCAACTGGTGAAATAGTATCTCTATTGGCAAGCTTAGTTGTAACATCAATTTCTTCTATCTCAGCAGGTGCAATATCATGCATAATTTATTTGTATAAGGAATGAGGTATTGCACTTGCACTAGCACCCATATCACATAAGCCATGATAGCAATGATCTCCTATTTTAACAGAAATAACAGGCATGCCTACAACAGGTCCATGTTTATTTTTAGTATTAGGTCTAGCAATTCTAGCAGATTCATTGCAGAAGTAAATAACATGCCCATCAATATTATCGGCCAAGACATCTTTAATCATAGCAACACTAGGTTCAACTTTAATTTGCTCAGGGGGTTTAGGTGTCTTAATATTACTTTTGTTAACCACAGTTGAAGCTTTAGCATGATCCTTTATTCTAACAGGGAAAGGTGGTTTCTCAATATAAGCAGTAGGAACAACATGATCATTATAAGTGATAGTATTTTATTCAACTCTAATGGGTGCAACTACTTTTACTTCAATGGGAGGATTATACTTAAACCACTTCTCCTTAGGGAGATCAACATGAGTAGCAAAGGATTCACAGAAAGAAGCTACTATCTCAAAGTCAAGTCCATATT
Source organism: Triticum dicoccoides (assembly GCF_002162155.2). Classification (NCBI taxonomy): domain Eukaryota; kingdom Viridiplantae; phylum Streptophyta; class Magnoliopsida; order Poales; family Poaceae; genus Triticum; species Triticum dicoccoides. Next base: position 455,533,707 of record NC_041380.1, read on the forward strand.
TAGTGCTAAATTCACGGAAAGCATCGGTATCCAAAAAAGATTTAACACAATCAAACTTAGGTGTTATACCTGACTCCTTACCTTCGTCGAGGTCCCAAGCTTCAGAGTTGCGTTTATTTCTTTCCAATAAATCCCATTTGAATTCAATAGTCTTCATCATAAAAGATCCAGTACAAGAAGTATCGAGCATGGAGCGATTACTGAGAGAAAGCCGAGCATAAATTTTTTGAATAATCATTTCTTTTGAGAGCTCATGATTGGGGCTTGAATATAACATTGACTTAAGCCTCCCCCAAGCTTGAGCGATGCTTTCTCCTTCGCGAGGCCAAAAAATATATATAATTACGATCACGATGAACAAGATACATAGGATAAAACTTCTGATGAAATTCCAATTTCAATCGTTGGTAGTTCCATGATCCAATATCATCACATAGCCTAAACCATGTCAATGCATCTCCCTTCAAAGATAAAGGGAAGACCTTCTTCTTGATAACATCCTCGGGCATACCTACAAGCTTAAAAAATCCACAAACTTCATCCACATAGATTAGGTGCAAATCGGGATGTAATGTTCCATCACCTGTGAAAGGATTAGCTAGTAGTTTCTCTATCATACCCGAAGGAATTTTGAAGTAAACATTTTCATTAGGTTGAGGAGCAACTCTTTTCTCTACTGGTCGAGGTGAAGATACCCCGAACAAGCCCCTCAAAAGATTATGTTCCATAGTAACAAGTGACAGTAAATTTGAGCACACTATATAAGTTTTTCCTTACCAAATTCCACCTACCAAAGGCGCTTCACTACCCGGCAACAGCGCCAGAAAAGAGTCTTGATGACTCACAAGTGTAGGGGATCTATTGTATCCTTTTCGATAAGTAAGAGTGTCAAACCCAACAAGGAGCAGAAGGAAATGATAAGCGGTTTTCAACAAGGTATTGTCTGCAAGCACTGAAATTATTGGTAACAGATAGTTTTGTGATAAGGTAATTTGTTACGAGTAACAAGTAATGCAAGTAAATAAGGTGCAGCAAGATGGCCCAATCCTTTTTGTAGCAAAGGACAAGCCTGGACAAACTCTTATATAAAGGAAAGCGCTCCCGAGGATACATGGTAATTATCGTCAAGCTAGTTTTCATCACATTCATATGATTCGCGTTCGGTACTTTGATAATTTGATATGTGGGTGGACCGGTGCTTGGGTACTGCCCTTACTTGGAAAAGCATCCTACTTATGGTTAACCCCTATTGCAAGCATCCGCAACTACAACAGAAGTATTAAGGTAAACCAAACCATAGCATGAAACATATGGATCCAAATCAGCCCCTTATGAAGCAATGCATAAACTAGGGTTTAAGCTTCTGTCACTCTAGCAACCCATCATCTACTTATTACTTCCCAATGCCTCCCTCTAGGCCCAAACAATGGTGAAGTGTCATGTGGTCGACATTCACATGACACCACTAGAGGGATGACAACGTACATCTCATCAAAATATCGAACAAATACCAAATTTACATGACTAATTATAGCAAGACTTCTCCCATGTCCTCAGGAACAAACGTAACTACTCGCAAAGCATATTCATGTTCATAATCAGAGGGGTATTAATATGCATAATGGATCTGAACATATGATCTTCCACCAAGTAAACCAACTAGCATCAACTACAAGGAGTAATCAACACTACTAGCAACCCACATGTACCAATCTGAGGTTTGGATACAAATATTGGATACAAGAGATGAACTAGGGTTTGAGATGAGATGGTTCTTGTGAAGATGTTGATGGATATTGACCCCCTCATGATGAGAGGATCGTCGGTGATGACGATGGTGATGATTTCCCCCTCCCGGTGGGAAGTTTCCCTGGCAGAACAGCTCCACCGGAGCCCTAGATTGGTTCCGCCAAGGATCTGCCTCGTGGAGGCGGAGTTTCGTCCCGTGAGCTTACTTATGATTTTTTCCTCGATGAAAGACTCCATATAGCCAAAGATGGGCATCGGAGGGCCATCAGGGGACCCACGAGGCAAGGGGCGCGCCCCCACCCTCGTGGACGGTGGGTGGCCCCCTCTGGTACTTCTTTCGCCCAATATTTTTTTATATTCGGAAAATAATTCCCATGGAGTTTCAGGACTTTTGGAGATGTGCAGAATAGGTCTCTAATATTTGCTCCTTTTCCAGCCCATAATTCCAGCTGTCGGCATTCCCCCTCTTCATGTAAACCTTGTAAAATAAGAGAGAATAGGCATAAGTATTGTGACATGATATATAATAACAGCCCATAATGCAATAAATATCGATATAAAATCATGATGCAAATTGGACGTATCAGTGTCCACCATACCTACCTAGGGATTGAGCAAGATCCCTCAAGTAAGTTGTCACTGGTGCAAACAGGCAATAAAAATTGCTTCTAAAAGTGTGAGATCATTTAGTGTAAGAGAAAACTGAGTGTTGCACGAACTTGTGATGGTGAAGAATAAAAGCGATATAATGCATAATAAAGGTCACTATCACAAGGGGCAATGCAACGTGACGTTCTTATGCACTAAGGGGTTGAGCATACAAAAAAATGAGGGCATGGTAACCTCTGTTTCCCTCTGCGAAGGGCCTATCTTTTACTTTAATGTACTTACTTTTATGCAAAGAGTCAAAGTTTTCCTTCTACTCCTTTTTATTTTCTCCTTTGGCAAGCATCATGTGGTGAGGAAAGATCCAGGCACATATGTCCAGTTGAATATAGATAGCATGAGTTATTATTGTTGACATCACCCTTGAGGTGAATACGCTGGGAGGCGAAACTATAAGCCCCTATCTTTCTATGTTCCGGCTGAAACGTTTTGCTCATGTGTTCGCGGTGTGTATTAGCAATCATAGAAGACTATATGATGGTTGAGTATGTACTTGCCTAAAAGGCTCCGATATGTGACCCTTCTTGAAAAGATTATGAATTGTAGTTGCAAAGTTGACTGAGAATATAGTTTGTTGGTTTCTAATAGAGTTTTTGCTTTATACTTCAACTGTGTGATGAATTGTTACTTATTCATGAGAAGTATATAAAAGTCTTATGTTCAATTTTTTTGCTGTTATAATAATTTACATGATGCTTCTATGTATGTATTTTGTTTTTATCGACACCTCTCTCTCAAAGCATGTGGACATGTTTTTCGATTTTGGTTCTCAGTTGAGGCAGGCGAGGTCTAAGCTTGGGGGAGTTGATACGTCCATTTTGCACCATGTTTTCTTACTATTATTTATAATGTTTTTATCCATAATAATGCTTTTTGGAGTAATTCTAATGCCTTTTCTCTCATAATATGCAAGGTACACACAAAGAGGGAGAATTCCGACAGCTGGAAATTTGGACCTAGAAAAGCTACGTCTGGCCACCTATTGTGCACAACTCCACACAAGCTAAAACTTCACGGAGACTTTTTATGGATTATTTGAGGAATATTGGAGCAAATAACTACCAAAGGGGCCCACCAGGTGGGCACAACCCACTTGGGCACGCCCTGGTGGGTTGGGTTGTGCTCACCCAGGCCCACCTCCGGTGCCCATCTTCTGGTATATAAGTCATTTTGACGTAGAAAAAAAGGAGAGGACTTTCGGGACGGAGTGCCACCGTCTCGAGGCGCAACTTGGGCAGGAGCACTTTTTCCCTCCGGCGGAGCGATTCCGTCAGGGGAACTTCCCTCCCGGAGGGGGAAATCATCGTCATCATCATCACCAACAACTCTCCCATCTTGGGGAGGGCAATCTCCATCAACATCTTCAACAACACCATCTCCTCTCAAACTCTAGTTCATCTCTTGTGTTCAATCTTGTTACCGGAACTATAGATTGGTGCTTGTAGGTGACTAGTAGTGTTGATTACATCTTGTAGTTGATTATTATATGGTTTATTTGGTGGAAGATTATATATTCTGATCCAATATGTTATTTAATACCCGTCTGATCTTGAGCATGTTTATCATTTGTGACTAGTTACTTTTGTTCTTGAGGTCATGGGAGAAATCATGTGAACTTGATATGTGTTCGATATTTTGATAGTATGTATGTTGTGATTCCCTTAGTGGTGTTATGTGAACGTCGACTACATGACACTTCACCATATTTGGGCCTAAGGGAATGCATTGTGGAGTAGCAATTAGATGATGGGTTGCGAGCATGACAGAAGCTTAAACCCCAGTTTATGTGCTATTCCGTAAGGGACCGATTGGATCCAAAAGTTTAATGCTATGGTTAGAATTTAATCTTAATACTTTTCTCATAGTTGCAGATGCTTGCGGGAGAGGGTTAATCATAAGTAGGAGGTTTGTTCAAGTAAGAATAGCACCTAAGCACCGGTCCACCCACATATCAAATTATCAAAGTACCATACACGAATTAAGCCAACATGATGAAAGTGACTAGATGAAAATCCCGTGTACCATCAAGAACGCTTTGCTTATCATAAGAGACCATTTTAGCCTGTCCTTTGCCTAAAAAGGATTGGGCTACCTTGCTGCACTTTTGTTACTACTATCGTTACTTTCTCGTTACAAATTACCTTGCTATCAAACTACTCTATTACTTATAATTCAGCACTTGTAGACATCACCTTGCTGAAAACCACTTGTCATTTCGTTATGCTCCTCGTTGGGTTCGACACTCTTACTTATCGAAAAGAGCTACAATTGATCCCCTATACTTGTGGGTCATCAAGACATCAGGGGGAGAATAGGACTGTTCATCAGTCTCTGGATCCTCTTCTGAGGAGCTATCTGTAACCAGCAAGATGTCTGCTTCAGCAGTTAGCATTGTCTGCTCTGAATACCTTGTTTTCACTCCAGATACTTCCATCTTCGCTTCAAATGGCTAATGCACAGGAAGAGTAGTTGAATATACAAATGTTGTTGACAAATGGAACATGTAATACAAAAAAGGATAGCATGATATAATTCACATATATGATGATTAGCTAAACAACATGGCATTGCATAATTCACATATATAATGCCTTGCAGCAAGATAGCATTGCATAATTCACATATATAATGTCTTGCAACAAGATGACATTGCATAATTCACATATATGGTAATTAGACACTAAATAGGTAGCATTCACACAAAGCATGTCTAAACAAATCAAATGACATAGCAATGCAAGACACCATACGCACGATATGAGCAACATAACCCTGCCAAGTTAGAGCATACACCTCGGGGGGGGGGGGGAATAGGACTGGTCATCTGTCTCTGAATCCTCCTCCGAGGAGCTATCCATAACCAGCGATATATGCGCTTCATCTGATAGCATAGTCTGCTCTAAAGACCTTGTTTTCACTCCAAAATTTTCCATCACCGTGTCAAATGGCTGATGCACACGAACAGTAGTTGAATGTACTAACATTGTTGACAAATGTAATATGTAATGAAAAGAAAAGGATGGCCCGATATAATTCACATATAAGATGGCTGGCTAAGTAGGATGGCATTGCAAAATTCACATATATGATGTCTGGCTAAACAAGATGGCATTGCATAATTGATATATAAGAGAAAGAAACTAAAAAGATGGCATTCACGCAAAGCATGTCTGAACTAACCAGATGACATATTTGATGTATGAAGTAAGCAATGCAAGGCACCATATGCATGATATTACCAACATCAGCATGCCAAGTTAGAGCGAAGACCTCAGGGGGTAAATAAGAGTGGTCTTTTCCTTCTGAATCCCCCTTAGAATAGTTACCTTCCTCTTTATTACAATCCGAAATGATTGGAGGGGGGCTGCCTTTGCGCCCACCATGGAGTGACGTCTGCATGAAATTTTATTGCCACGCAAGGCTCGTCTCTTTTGCTCTACATGTTCAGTTCCATTGTGTAACATCCCAAATTTTCAATTTGGAATGTTATACACTAGATCATCATTGCATATCATATTTATTGCATTTTGGTTGATTCTAGAAATTTTTCGCAACTCAAGGACCCTCGGAGAGAGTTGGGGATTTCGTTAATTTCATATTTGAGTTGTCTCAAATTTTGAAAATAGGATCATTTGATTTTATTTATTTTATCTTCAATAATTTCTATTACAAAAATATGAGAGAGGGAATAAAATGACTTTCCCAAAATAAAGAAATATTGAGGATTTAATAAAAAAATCAAATAAGATTTTATTTGGTTTTATTTGCTATTTTATTTGAATTTAGGAAAAATGCGCGTTTTTAAACATTGCATTTAGGCCCCAAATAAATGTTCATCCTGTGCGGCTTGATTTTAGAAGCCGGGGAAAATTTATTTCGGGATTATTGGAGTCCGTTTAGTATTTCTTTTGTTTGTTTTTCTGCGCGGAATTAATTAAAAAAATGCGAACCGACTCCGGGCCGTACCCGAGCGGCACTCCGCCCGGGGGGCCTTTATAAGCCGCCCGACCTGAGCCGCCGAAGCCCATCAACCGCCGCAGCCCGCCCCGCACCCAAACCCTAGCCGCCGCCCCCGCCTCGATCCGTGCGCCGCCGCCGCCCGCCGCCGGAGCCGCCGCCGCCGCCACCGACCGCACCCCGAGGTTGACCCCGCCGCCGTTGTTTTAGAAAAACCGTTCCATTTTTCCGTCGTTTTTTTTAGATTCGTTTTTTTAGATCGGTTTTTTCCGGATTAGTCTATTTAGTGAGCGTTCGCTCGTTCGTTCGTTTTAACGAACGTGTTCGTCATTTAGATCCAGTTAACGAACATTCGCTAGACTGTTCGTCATTTTCTTTTTCTCGGATTAAATCCGCGATTTTTCTGATCGCGATTTCTGATCCGATTTTCGTTTTAGTATAACTTTTCGCTCGTTTATCGGAATCAGGCGATTCAAGAGCCTAGAGTTTCATCTCGAAACCCTCTTTCTGTTTAACCAACTTAAACAAGTTTTTGTTTATGTAAAAATTTCCCTAGATCCAGAATAGTAATCGAAACCTATTTCTTTTGCCATTTGTCTTTCGTTGATTTGTTCGATTTGATTCTTTTTGCCAACCGATGTTCTTAAGTTGAACTTTTTGGTTAGATCTCTTATTTGAGTTTTACCTGTGCATTAGTTGAGTACTTATTGTATGTTTGTTTGTTTGCGATAGAGTACCCGGAGTGCGCCGCTTGTTACTTCGAATCACTAGGTTTCCCGGATCATCAGCAAGGCAAGTAACACTTTGATCATACCTTCTACTACCCAGTTTTATTGCATTAGACCAATCTCTACACATTGCATGAGTAGGATCTAATTAAATTGTGGGTTTGGGAAGTAGTTGAGGTAGTACCTATTACCTGTTTATTATCAAACCTTTGGGAGTTACTTCTATGTTTGCTTACTATTGCTATGCTATGCTAGTAGACATGGATTGGGTGAGTGATATCCATGACAGATGTGAGATTTTTAAATCAATGGTTTATCTAAGGTGGCAACTTAAATACACATCTGGGTGGATTGAGGTACCTGGGTATTCCAGGATTGCCTGTTTTCTTTTGGACTGCCACCCAGGCTCAAAGGGATCATGAGATTATTCATGCTAGAAACTTCCGTGTGCAGCCACAAGCTACTATGGGCTCTAGCATAGTTGACTAAGTCGTGCGAACTCTTACAGTGGTAGACTAGCAGATGTAGGGGATGTAGGTGGTACAGTCTACCCATCGTAAGGTGCTAGCACTTCTGAAAGACTATGTCTCGGTCATCCGTTTCTCAAACACCATGTAGTGCGAGAATCCCAACGGAGGAGATCGGGTCTTGTGGGGAAAAGTGCGCAACCTCTACAGAGTGTATAAACTAATCATGGTTAGCCGTGTCCCCGGTTATGGACATCTTGAGTATCTACTACTTGGATTACCATGTGAATCTCAACATGTTACTATAAAAATTAAGTTTGACGGGTTTGTTTAATAATGTTTAATTGGGATTGAGAATGCTGTCAACCATTCTCAATGTTTAACAACCAACATGATAGTTAAATAAATTTATTCCTTTGCAGTAGGGAAAAATTGGCTTTTCGCAAAACTGTAACCATAGAGATTTCCACCAGCCAAATATGCATATAGTATAGCCGTTTCATTCCATTACTCTCTATGTGTTACCTTGCCAGCATATTCCATGTGCTGACCCGTTTTTGGGATACAACGTTAATGTTGCAGACTTTTTAGACGATGATTAAGGAGTTTTAGGTCATGGTTCTATACTCAGTGATGCCGTTGGAGTTGATGGACTCACTTATCTTCCAAGCCTTCCGCTGTTATCGTTATTAGATGGCCTTAAGCCATATTTATTGTAATAAGTTCTCTATTGAGGCACTCGATGTAATAAGTGTGTGATTGCTACTCTGTTATAAATCCTTCAAGTACTATGTGGTGTCAGCATTACTGATCCAAGGATGACACCGGAGCACAGAGATTGGACCGTTTGAGGTCTGGTCGCTACGAGATGGTATCAGAGCACATGCTGACTGTAGGACACGACCACTAAGCTAAAGACCTAGATCACTACTCACTCTCTTCTCTTCTGACCTCTCATCTTTTCTACTCTTTACGATGGCGGATGCAAGGAACAAGTTCACGCAACCAGATGAAGATACACCCTTTGGACGTCACTTGAAGGAAGTCACTAGATACCTGAAAATAGGAGTACCAAGCTTCACCAGAACCTACAACACCACTTTACCTGAAGAAGAGCGCTGGATGATTCAAGTTCAAGTTCCAGGAAGGACGTTCATGCCAGTCACTGAGCCCATAGATTTTTCTTTTGATGCACCAACTTGGAGTCTAGGAAAGAGCATGGAAGCTCACATCGCCATGGGACGCATTGGAGAAGTCTACCGCAATGATCTCAAGGATACTATCTACCAGATTTGTGGACGCCAAGATGAGCACTGGGAGATGATCAGCACCAGAAAGGATAGATCAATTGCAGCTTTTATCCAGCAGTTAAACCAGTACATTCGATGTCAGGAGAACCAGATGTGCGCCGGCATGATAGACCTGAAGAAGGCAAGGACAAGAATCATGGAACTGGAGGAAGAACTCAAGGCTACACGTGAAGATTATGAAGAAGAAATTGAAGTATTAGTGGATAAGAATGCCGACCTAACAATGAAGATCGGGATATTTATGGGAGGCCCTACACAAGTAGATGAAGACGAAGAACCCAAGGAGATTCACCTGGAAGACTACATCATCATCGACGACACCGACTCGGATCCAGATGATAGCGATGATGACTATGTTGATGAAGCCGGAGCAGATATCATGGAGTCTGCAACCGAAGAATATTTCTAGTAGACCACCTCATCAGTAGTAGTAGTCCACCATGTAAATACAGTAGTCCGAGCACTTTTGCGATAGTTAGATCGATTGTATGCCCTTGTTTGATTGAATGAAGTGAATTGTTTGCTTTTGCCTCATGTGCATATGGGTAGTGTTTTCTCTTTAGACCCCCTCTATTCTTAAATCTCATCTTTTCTAAACCCTCAGATGCCTCCGAGACATGACCCCAGATTTACCTTTCCACCGGAGCTCACTCAGTTGATCCAGCAGCAGAACACATTGATGCAGTTGCTAGTCCAGAATCAGAATCATGGGAACAACAACAACAACCCACCACCACCACCACCTGTTGATCACTTAGCCCATTTTCTTAGGCTAAATCCGCCGGTGTTTTCCAGTAGCACCGAGCTGATAGTAGCAGATGATTGGCTCCGCAAAACAGCTAGAGAGTTGACCACAGCAGGATGCACAGATACGGAGAAGGTCAAGTTTGCCGCACATCAGCTTGAAGGACCCGCAGCATCATGGTGGGAGAATTTCACAACCACTTTCCCTGTCGACACTGTCACATGGGACCAGTTTCAGCAGGCTATTCGAACTGCCCATGTTTCAGCAGGAGCTATGGCCTTGAAGAAGCGAGAGTTTCGCAATTTGCGCCAAGGAGGACGGACAGTTGGCCAGTATGTGGAGGACTTTAGTAAATTAGCACGTTATGCCCCAGATGACGTTGCTACAGATGCAGCTAAGCAGGAGAAGTTTCTGGAAGGACTGAATGATGAGTTGAGCATGCAGTTGATGGTAGCAACCTTCAACAACTACCAGGAGTTGGTAGATCATGTTCTTATGATTGAAGGGAAGCAGCAGCAAATTGAAAATCGCAAGAGGAAGTATGCACAAGGAAAGTACAATTCAGGAGCTCAGCAGAAGCCACGATTTACCCCTGGACCGGGAGGACATTTTCAGCATACCCATGGAGGAGGTAGCTCACACAATCACACTGGCCCCAGGAATGGTAATGGTAATGGAGGAAGAACGGCCAGAACCGTACCAACCCGTCAACCCCAGCCAAGAAAGACCTGAGCCAAGTCACTTGCTTTAAGTGCCAGAAGACCGGGCATTATGCAATGAATGTCCTGAATTACAAAATGGAAATAGCAATGGAAGCTCTGGGAAGAAGCCAAACCCTTTCAACAGGGGACAGGTGAACCACGTTAGTGTGGAGGAGGTTGAAGAACAGTCGGATGCAGTAATCGGTAAGTTTTTGGTTAAGTCATTTACTGCACTCGTTCTTTTTGATACTGGTGCATCGCATTCATACATATCTAGGGGATTTGTGGATAAGTATAAACTGCTAACCCAAGCCCTTAGGTCACCCATGTTAGTAACCTTGCCTAGAGCGGAATATACGGCTAGTCTATGGTGTGATCGGTTACCATTAAGGATTGGTAACTATGTTTTCCCCTCAGACCTAATAGTATTGGAATCCCAAGGATTGGATGTGATATTAGGCATGGATTGGTTATCAAAGTATGAAGGGAATATTGAATGCGCTAGTAAGTCAATTTTGCTTACCACCCCAGAAGGGAGAAGGATCAAGTATGTATCCCGACATGTGCCAAAGAGGACTCAAGTAAATTGCTTAACAGGAGTTGTGCAGGAGGAAGTACCAGTAGTAAAGGATTTCCCCGAAGTATTTCTAGAAGAGTTGCCAGGCATGCCACCGGATAGAGATATTGAGTTTTTGATTGAGCTATTGCCAGGCACAGGGCCAATATCAAAGAGACCATATAGGATGCCTGCAAAGGATTTGGTGGAAATTAAGAAGCAAATTAAGGAGTTACTAGATAAAGGTTATATTCGCCCAAGTTCTTCACCTTTGGGATCGCCAGTACTTCTAGTGGAGAAGAAGGACAGATCATTAGGGATGGTTGTCGATTATCGAGGATTGAATGAAGTAACAATCAAGAACAAGTACCCACTACTGATGATCAATGATCTGTTTGATCGATTGCAAGGAGCTAAGGTATTTTCAAGATTGAACTGCGATCAGGATACCACCAGTTGAAGATTCGGGAACAGGATATACCCAAGATGGCTGTTACCACCAGGTATGGGCTGTATGAGTATACCGTTATGTCATTTGGTCTGACTAACGCACCTGCATAATTTATGAACATGATGAACAAGGTGTTTATGGAGTTCTTGGATAAGTTAGTCGTAGTGTTCATTGATGATATCCTGGTTTACTCGAAGAATGAAGAGGAGCATAAGGAACATTTGCATTTGGTTCTTGGAAAGCTCAGAGAACACCAATTATATGCCAAGTTTAGCAAATGTGAGTTTTGGTTGAAGGAAGTTGGATTTCTCGGACACGTTATATTCGGAGAAGGTATAGCAGTAGATCCCACTAAAGTTGATACCGTGACCAAGTGGGAAGCACCAACCACCATGGGAGAGATCCGGAGTTTTCTTGGACTCGCAGGATACTACCGGAGGTTTATTGAGAATTTCTCAAAGATTGCGAAGTCTATGACAGAGTTGTTGAAGAAGGATACCAAGTTCATATGGACGGAGGAATGTGAGGCTAGTTTTCAGGAGTTGAAGAAACGCTTGGTTACTTCACCAGTGTTGATTTTGCCAGACCAGACCAAGGATTATGAGGTGTATTGCGACGCTTCACGCTGAGGACTTGGAGCAGTGCTTATGCAGGAAGGGAGAGTTGTTTCGTATGCCTCACGACAGCTTAAGCCTCATGAGTTGAATTATGCTACGCATGATTTGGAGTTAGCAGCCGTAGTGCATGCACTGAAGACTTGGAGACATTTTCTGATTAGAAACCATTGCAAGGTTTATATGGATCATAAGAGTTTGAAGTATATTTTCACATAGAAGGAGTTGAATCTCAGACAAAGGAGATGGTTGGAGCTCATCAAGGATTCTGATATGAAATTGCATTATCACCCCGGAAAGGCTAATGTAGTAGCTGACACATTAAGCCGTAAGAGCCATGTCAACACCCTAACGATGGGAGAATTACCAAGGGAGTTAGCCGAAAATCTTCGAGAGTTATGTTTAGAAATAGTCCCGAGAGGCTATGTAGCAGCATTGGAGATTCAGTCTACATTGATGGATAAAATCAGAGAAGCCCAAAGGACTGACAAGGAGATTGCTTCTATTAAGGAGAAAATCGACAAAGGAAAAGCTAAGGGATTTCGTGAGGATGAGAACGATACCTTATGGGTTGAAGACCGTGTCTATGTACCAAATGATCTGGAGATTAGAAAGCTAATTCTTCAAGAGGCCCATGATTCACCATATACAATTCACCCTGGAAATACTAATATGTATTTCGATTTGAAGGATATTTTTTGGTGGACCAGAGTGAAGAAGGATATTGCGGAGTACGTAGCAGTTTGTGATGTATGTCAGAGAGTGAAGGCAGAGCATCAGAAGCCAGCAGGATTGCTACAACCATTGCCGATACCCGAATGGAAGTGGGATAAGCTAGGCATGGATTTTATTACAGGATTTCCCAGAACACGTTCAGGCTATGACTCGATATAGGTTGTAGTCGATCGTTTGACAAAGGTAGCTAATTTCATTCTAGTGAAGACTACCTATACCAGTGCAAAGTTGGCAAAGATGTACATGACCAGGATCGTATGTCTGCATGGAGTTCCAAGGAGCATTGTATCAGATAGAGGAACCCAGTTTACTTCAAAGTTCTGGAATCAGTTGCATGAGACTTTTGGAACCAGACTAGAGTTTAGCACAGCTTTCCACCCGCAGACAGATGGACAGACTGAGAGAGTCAACCAGATCTTGGAGGATATGCTCAGAGCTTGTGCGCTAGATTACGGATCTAGTTGGGATGAGAATTTGCCATATGCAGAGTTCTCTTATGACAACAGCTACCAATCCAGTTTGAAGATGGCCCCTTTCGAAGCCTTGTACGGAAGGAGGTGCAGGACCCCATTGTCCTGGGATGAAGTTGGAGATCGCCAGTTGTTTGGACCGGATTTGATAAAGGAATCTGAACAGAAAGTGAAATTAATTCACGAGAGGCTAAAGGTAGCTCAATCCAGGCAAAAGAGTTATGCAGATTCTAAACGCAAGGAGACAGGTTACGAAGTCGGAGACCGAGTTTATCTTCGAGTATCACCACTTCGAGGAGTTAAGCGCTTTGGAGTTAAGGGAAAGTTAGCGCCATGTTTTGTAGGCCCATACAAAGTGTTGGAACGTATGGGAGAAGTAGCCTACAAGTTGGAATTAACCGAAGGACTGACAGGAGTTCATGACGTGGTTCATGTATCCCAGTTGAAGAAGTGCCACGCAGAGATGGCTGACATACCGCTGAGGGATACGGTACCACTGGAAGCCATTCAGTTGGACAGTGATTTGACCTATGAGGAGAAACCAGTTAAGATTCTAGAGTATGCCAGTCGATTCACCCACAGCAAGGTTATCAAGTTTTGCAAAGTTCAGTGGAGCCACCACATGGAGGATGAAGCCACTTGGGAACGAGAGGAAGATTTGCTGAAGGACCACCCTCACCTATTTTCTATCCAACCGGAATCTCGAGGGCGGGATTCATCTTAAGGGGGGGTAGGTTTATAACATCCCAAAATTTCAATTTGGAACACTAGATCATCATTGCATATCATATTTATTGCATTTTGGTTGATCCTAGAAATTTTTCGCAACTCAAGGACCCTCGGAGAGAGTTGGGGATTTTGTTAATTTCATATTTGAGTTGTCTCAAATTTTGAAAATAGGATCATTTGATTTTATTTATTTTATCTTCAATAATTTCTATTACAAAAATATGAGAGAGGGAATAAAATGACTTTCCCAAAATAAAGAAATATTGAGGATTTAATAAAAAATCGAATAAGATTTTATTTGGTTTTATTTGCTATTTTATTTGAATTTAGGAAAAATACGCGTTTTTCAAAATTGCATTTAGGCCCCAAATAAATGTTCATCCTATGCGGCTTGATTTTAGAAGCCGGGGAAAATTTATTTCGGGATTTTTGGAGTCCATTTAATATTTATTTTGTTTGTTTTTCTGCACGGAATTAATTAAAAAAAACGTGAACCGACTCCGGGCCGTACCCGAGCGGGACTCCGCCCGGGCGGCCTTTATAAGCCGCCCGACCCGAGCCGCCGAAGCCCATCAGCCGCCACAGCCCGCCCCACGCCCAAACCCTAGCCGCCGCCCCCGCCTCGATCCGTGCACC
>NC_041380.1:455548864-455566932 GCF_002162155.2 Triticum dicoccoides
GCCCGCCGCCCGCCACCGCCGCCACCGACCGCACCCCGAGGTTGACCCCGCCGCCATTTTTTTAGAAAAACTGTTCGGTTTTTCCGTCGTTTTTTTTAGATTCGTTTTTTTAGATCGGTTTTTTTTCGGATTAGTCTATTTAGTGAGCGTTCGCTCGTTCGTTCGTTTTAACGAACGTGTTCGTCGTTTTCTTTTTCTCGGATTAAATCCGTGATCTTTCTGATCGTGATTTCTGATCCGATTTTCGTTTTAGTTTAAATTTTCACTCGCTTATCGGAATCAGCCGATTCAAGCGCCTGGAGTTTCGTCTCGAAACCCTCTTTCTGTTTAACCAACTTAAACAAGTTTTTGTTTCTGTAAAAATTGCCCTAGATCTAGAATAGTAATCGAAGCCTATTACTTTTGCCGTTTGTCTTTCGTTGCTTCGTGCGATTTGATTCTTTTTGCCAACCAGAGTTCTTAAGTTGAACTTTCTGGTTAGATCTCTTATTTGAGGTTTACCTGTGCATTAGTTCAGTACTTATTTTATGTTTGTTTGTTTGCGATAGAGTACCCGGAGTGCGTCGCTTGTTACTTCGAATCACTAGGTTTCTCGGATCATCAGCAAGGCAAGTAACTACCCAGTTTTATTGCATTAGACCAATCTCTACACATTGCAAGATTAGGATCTAATTAAATTGTGGGTTTGGGAAGTAGTTGAGGTAGTACCTATTGCCTGTTTATTATCAAACCTTTGGGAGTTACTTCTACATTTGCTTACTATTGCTATGCTATGCTAGTAGACGTGGATTGGGTGAGTGATATCCATGATAGATGTGAGATTTTTAAATCAATGGTTTATCTAAGGTGGCAACTTAAATACACATCTGGGTGGATTG
This sequence comes from Triticum dicoccoides, assembly GCF_002162155.2. Classification (NCBI taxonomy): domain Eukaryota; kingdom Viridiplantae; phylum Streptophyta; class Magnoliopsida; order Poales; family Poaceae; genus Triticum; species Triticum dicoccoides. Next base: position 455,549,743 of record NC_041380.1, read on the forward strand.
AGGTACCTGGGTATTCCAGGATTGCCTGTTTTCTTTTGGACCGCCACCCAGGCTCAAAGGGATCATGAGATTATTCATGCTAGAAACTTCCGTGTGCAGCCACAAGCTACTATGGGCTCTAGCATAGTTGACTAAGTCGTGCGAACTCTTACAATGGTAGACTAGCAGATGTAGGGGATGTAGGTGGTACGGTCTACCCATCATAAGGTGCTAGCGCTTCTGAAAGACTATGTCTCGGTCATCCGTTTCTCAAACACCATGTAGTGCGAGAATCCCAACGGAGGAGATCGAGTCTTGTGGGGAAAAGTGCGCAACCTCTGCAGAGTGTATAAACTAATCATGGTTAGCCGTGTCCCTGGTTATGGACATCTTGAGTATCTAGTACTTGGATTATCATGTGAATCTCAACATGTTACTATAAAAATTAAGTTTGACGGGTTTGTTTAATAATGTTTAATTGGGATTGAGAATGCTGTCAACCATTCTCAATGTTTAACAACCACCATGGTAGTTAAATAAATTTATTCCTTTGCAGTAGGGAAAAATTGGCTTTTCGCAAAACTGTAACCATAGAGCTTTCCACCAGCCAAATATGCATATAGTATAGCCGTTTCATTCCATTACTCTCTATGTGTTACCTTGCCAGCATATTCCATGTGCTGACCCGTTTTCGGGCTGCAACGTTAATGTTGCAGACTTTTCAGACGACGATTAAGGAGTTTTAGGTTGTGGTTCTATACTCAATGATGTCGTTGGAGTTGATGGACTCACTTATCTTCCAAGCCTTCCGCTGTTATCGTTATTAGATGGCCTTAAGCCATATTTATTGTAATAAGTTCTCTATTGAGGCACTCGATGTAATAAGTGTGTGATTGCTACTCTGTTATAAATCCTTCATGTACTGTGTGGTGTCAGCATTACTGATCCAGGGATGACACTGGAGCACAGAGATTGGACCGTTTGAGGTCTGGTCGCTACACATTGTGTATAATAACTGACATGCATTAGGAATAAAACATAGTGAGCTTATGTAAGAAGTGCATGCAGAAATCCAGAGTGATGGTAGCAACCTGTGGATAGACCCAAAACCAATGATAGCAGGCAGATAATGGCTTTAGTTAAAAAATATAGATAATGGCTTCTTTACTATTTGTTTCCCACCCAACATGAAACTCATAGTAGACACCAGAGATTAACCAGATAGTAGATAGGTACTATTGATTGCGGCCCCGATATGTACCCCACAACCATTTAAAAACTCAAGTTTGACCATTAGTTTGGAGCTGACTTAGAGTCTAATTGGTGAACAGTATGATAAAGTAGTATGTAATATTAAGCGATGCATAACGTAAGCAGACACGAAAGAGTGCGACCTCTCTTGCGGACCCGTGTAGTCCTTGAGGTCATCTGCTTGGTTGATGATGGTAGTGCAGTTGTCGTGGCTGCCGGCGGCGGGGAAGAAGACCTGAGGCGGCGAAAGACAGTCTGGAGGCCGGATACCTGCTGTGGTGGACACTTATGTCGTTGGAGTAGCTGAGCTCGGGTGGACGACGGCGCAACAGGAGAGGGACAAACCACACAAGGTTTTCTTTGACACCTATCTGTAAGAGAAGTAATTCCGTAAGGGCTCATTTGAATTGAAGGATTCTAACAACACAGGGATGGGAAATACACAGTAATAGGATAGGAATGCACGTGCAAGACAGAGAATTTAAAAACACATGATTTCTGCCAATCTGGGTGTTTGGTTCACAAGAATTGGAATATCACAGGATGCAAAGAAGCATGGTGAGATTAAGCCACAATAAAATGTACGGTTATAATGCTATTATGGTACTATCTCTTAGTCTTGTGCTTCATTAATAGGAATATGGAAAGGAGGACAAGTGGATATTAAAATTCCTACGGTTTTTCTTACAAGGAGACACTAAAGGAACAAATCCTACAGTTTTCCTTTGCTCCATTCCATTGAACCAAATGCATGAATAGTAGTACAATAGGAAACTTTCCAATTCCTATGTTTTTCCTTTAGTTTTCCTTTCAAGCACTGGCGATTCTAGTAGGCAGGTGATAACCCACAAGTATAGGGGATCGCAACAGTTTTCGAGGGTAGAGTATTCAACCCAAATTTATTGATTCGACACAAGGGGAGCCAAAGAATATTCTCAAGTATTAGCAGCTGAGTTGTCAATTCAACCACGCCTGGAAACTTAATATCTGCGGCAAGGTATTTAGTAGCAAAGGAATATGATAGTAGTGGTAATGGTAGCAAAAGGTAACGATAGCAAAAGTAATGTTTTTGGTATTTTGTAGTGATTGTAACAATAGCAACGGAAAAGTAAATAAGCGCAGAACAATATATGGAAAGCTCATAGGCAATGGATCGGTGATAGAGAATTATGCCAGATGTGGTTCATCATGTAACAGTCATAACCTAGGGTGACACAGAACTAGCTTCAATTCATCAATGTAATGTAGGCATGTATTCCGAATATAGTCATACGTGCTTATGGAAAAGAACTTGCATGACATCTTTTGTCCTACCCTCCCATGGCAGCAGGGTCCTAGCGGAAACTAAGGGATATTAAGGCCTCCTTTTAAAAGAGTGCCGGACCAAAGCATTAACACATAGTGAATACATGAACTCCTCAAACTACGGTCATCACCGGAAGTGGTCCCGATTATTGTCACTTTGGGGTTGCCGCATCATAACACATAGTAGGTGACTATAGACTTGTAAGATAGGATCAAGAACTCTCATATATTCATGAAAACATAATAGGTAAAGATATGAAATCATGGCACTCGGGCCCTAGTGACAAGCATTAAGCATAGAAAAGTCATAGCAACATCAATCTCAGAACATAGTGGATACTAGGGATCAAACTGTAACAAAACTAACTCGATTACATGATAAATCTCATCCAACCCATCACCGTACAGCAAGCCTATGATGGAATTACTCACGCACATCGGTGAGCATCATGAAATTGGTGATGGAGGATGGTTGATGATGATGATGGCGACGGATTCCCCTCTCCGGAGCCCCGAATGGACTCCAGATCAGCCCTCCCGAGAGAGTTTAGGGCTTGGTGGCGGCTCCATATCGTAAAACGCGATGAATCCTTTCCCTGATTTTTTCTCTCCGAACACGAATATATAGAGTTGGAGTTGAGGTCGGAGGAGCTCCAGGGGGCCCACGAGGTAGGGGGCAGGCGCGTCCCCACCCTCCTAGCTAGGGTGTGGGCCCCCTGGTCTTGATCTTTTGCCAGTATTTTTTATTATTTCCAAAAATAATCTCCGTGAAGTTTCAGGTCATTCCGAGAACTTTTGTTTCTACACATAAATAACACCATGGCAATTCTGCTGAAAACAGCGTCAGCCTGGGTTAGTTCCATTCAAATCATGCAAGTTAGAGTCCAAAACAAGGGCAAAAGTGTTTGAAAAAGTAGATACGATGGAGACGTATCAACTCCCTTTGTAGAGGGAAGCGGGGATTTGTAGAGGTGCCAGAGCTCGGTTTTGAAATAGAGATGAATAATATTTTGAGCGGTACACTTTCATTGTGAACATAACAACTAAGAGATGGCGATATCTTCCATGCTACGCACATTATAGGCGGTTCCCAAACAGAATGGTAAAGTTTATACTCCCCTCCACCAACAAGCATCAATCCATGCCTTGCTCGAAACAACGAGTGCCTCCAACTAACAAGAGTCCCAAGGGGAGTTTTGTTTGCAATTATTTTGATTTGATTTGCATAAAGCATGGGACTGGGCATCCCGGTAACCAGCCATTTTCTCGTGAGTGAGGAGCGGAGTCCACTCCTCTTGAGAATAACCCGTCTAACATGGAAGATACAGACAGCCCTAGTTGATGCATGAGCTATTCGAGCATACAAAACAAGATATTTATTTGAAGGTTTAGAGTTTGTCACATACAAATTTACTTGTAACGACAGGTAGATACCATATATAGGTAGGTATGGTGGACTCATATGGAATAACTTTGGGCTTTATGGAGTTGGATGCACAAGCAGTATTCCCGCTTAGTACAAGTGAAGGCTAGCAAAAGACTCGGAAGCGACCAACTAGAGAGCGACAAGAGCCATGAACATGCATTAAAGTTAATGAACATTGAGTGCAAGCATGAGTAGGATATAATCCACCATGAACATAAATATCATGAAGGCTATGTTAATTTTGTTTCAACTACATGCGTGAACATGTGCCAAGTCAAGTCACTTAAATCATTCATAGGAGGATACCACCCTATCATACCACATCACAACCATTTTAACAGCATGTTGGCATGCAAGGTAAACCATTATAAGCTCCTAGCTAATTAAGCATGGAATAAGAAACTATGATCTCTAATTGTCATCGCAAACATGTTTATTCATAATAGGCTGAATTAGGAATGATGAACTAATCATATTTACAAAAACAAGAGAGGTCAAGTTCATACCAACTTCTCCCATCTCAATCAGTTCATCATATATCGTCATAATTGCCTTTCACTTGCACGACCGAACGATGTGGATAATAATAATAGTGCACATGCATTGGACTAAGCTGGAATCTGCAAGCATTCAATAAACAAGAGAATACAAGGCAATATGGGCTCTTTTGTCAGATCAACAATAATGCATATAAGAGCCACTTCAACAATTTAATCATGATATTCTCCTATCGACCCCCAAAGAAAAGAAAAGAAATAAAACTATATACACGGGAAAGCTCCCAACAAGCAAAAGAAGAACAAGAAATCTTTTTGGGTTTTCTTTTTAATTACTACTACAAGCATGGAAAGTAAACTAACTAAAAGCTACAACTAATTTTTTGTTTTGTTTTTCTTAAGGTTTATTAAACACACAAGAAGAAAGCAATAAAAAGGAAATAAACTAGCATGGATAATACAGTGAAAAAGTATGAGCACCGACATCTAGCAATGAGTGTGTGAACATGAATGTAATGTCGGTGAGAAATACATACTCCCCCAAGCTTAGACTTTTGGCCTAAGTTGGTCTAATGCCACGGATGGCCTGGCGGATATCCAAAGTTGTAGTTGGGGTCGTACTGAGATGCAGAAGTCATTGCATCATGGGCTGCAGCTTGGAGGCGAGCTATCTCAGCCCTCCTCTTATACTCTTCTGCCTCCTCTCTGGTTATAAAATATCTCCCTTTTGCCTGAAAGTCAAAGAAAGTAGAAGCAGGGAGAGCGACGTGATAGGTGCATCGTCTGTCAAAGATTAGACGGTACTAGAGGAACTGATCGTTCCTCTCAACAAACTGATGACGAACCATAGCCTCATAATCTAAATAAGCAGGAGGCAACTCAATATCATCCTCATGTATGGTTATACCAAGAAAATTAGCTATGCGGGTTACATAAATTCCACCAAAGAAATCTCCATTAAATCTATTAATATGCAACCTACATGCAACAACGGCTCCCAAATTATAGGATTTATCTCCTAACACAACACTCCTAAGAATACCGAGGTCAGGGACACACATGTGACATGCTTCATCTTTACCGTTAATGCATCTACCTATGAAGAGAGCAAAATAATGTATAGTAGGAAAGTGAATGCTCCCGATGGTAGCTTGTGTTATATCTCTGGACTCTCCGATAGTTATACTAGCAAGAAAATCTCTAAACTCAGATTTGCGGGGTTCATTAGTACTACCCCATTGTGGAAGTTTGCAGGCAGTGGTAAAATCCTCTAAGTCCATAGTATAAGAATTTTCATAAAGATCAAACAGGACAGTTTGAGAATTGCGTGAAGATGAAAAATCAAACCTCCTCACAAAGGAACTAGTGAGATAGTGGTACTGACGGCACTTTTCTACCTCGAAGCTCACAAGATCAACATTACACAAATATGCATTAAATTCTTCCTTAATTCCTGCTCCATGCATGAAGTCCTCTGAAGGCCATTCACAAGACCGCACTGGAGCGTCCCTTGGTGGCTCATCATCGGCATCACGCGTTGCAAGCTTGAGTCCTTGTTTCCTTGAAGAACCACCTTGGTACATTTTCCTAAACATATTTCTTCCTGTGAAAAAATTCTGAAATCTTTAGTAACTTTCAAAATAAAAGTGAACCAAACTCAACAAAATTGATAGCAACTACTCCTACAAGTGCCTAGAGCCTATATCATGCATCAAAACTACTTGGAACCACATAAATTTGACATGCAAGCTCAAGAACATGGTCACCTAGGCAGCACAATTTGCAATGAATAAAGCACTAGATCAAAAACTAATTGGACCAGTGGAGGAGTCACATACCAAGGAACAATCCCCCAAAGCAGTTTTGTGAGAGGTGCTTTGAGCAAGGAGATCAAAAATCGCAGCAAAATGAGCTAGAACTCGTGCTTGAGCTGGATGGTGATTTCTTGGGAGGAAGAAGAAGTGTGTGGGTGCAGGAGTAAGTGGAGGAGGGCCACCGTGGGCCCACGAGGCAGGGGGTGCCCCCTCCACCCTCGTGGCCAGGTGGATGCCCCCTGCTTTGTTCTCAGTGCCAAATATTCTCAAATATTCTAGAAAAAATCATATTTAAATTTCATGGCATTTGGAGAACTTTTATTTTCGGGGTATTTTTATATTGCACGGATAATTCAGATAACAGACAAAAAATACTATTTTTACTTTATTTAATATAAATAACAGAAAGTAAAAGGAGGGCACAAAAGGTTGTGCTTTCTAACTTCATCCATCTCATGATCATCAAAAGGAATCCATTAACAGGGTTGATCAAGTCTTGTTAACAAACTCATTTCGAATAACATGGAACCGGAGAAATTTCGAATAACTCTATGTTACCTCAACGGGTATATGCATATCCCCAATAATTAGAATATCATATTTCTTCTTGACAGTAGGAAGAGGAAATTCAAAACCTCCAAAAATAATCAATGGAACTTTTCCAATAAAATTAATACTATGAACTTGAGGTTGTTTCCTCGGAAAGTGTATCGTATGCTCATTACTATTAACATGAAAAGTGACATTGCTTTTGGTGTAATCAATAACAGCTCTTGCAGTATTCAAAAAGGGTCTTCCAAGAATAATAGACATACTATCATCCTCGGGAATATCAAGAATAACAAAGTCCGTTAAAATAGTAACGTTTGTAACCACAACAGGCACATCCTCACAAATACCGACAGGTATAGAAGTTAATTTATTAGCCATTTGCAAAGATATTTCAGTCGGTGTCAACTTATTCAAATCAAGTCTACGATATAAAGAGAGAGGCATAACACTAACACCGGCTCCAAGATCACATAAAGCAGTTTTAACATAATTTCTTTTAATGGAGCATGGTATAGTGGGTACTCCTGGATCTCCTAGCTTCTTAGGTATTCCACCCTTAAAAGTGTAACTAGAAAGCATGGTGGAAATTTCAGCTTCCGGTATCTTTCTTTTATTAGTAACAATTTCTTTCATGTACTTAGCATAAGGATTCATTTTTAGCATATCAATTAATCACATATGCAAAAAGATAGGTTTAATCATTTCAGCAAAGCGCTCAAAATCCTCACCATCCTTTTTCTTGGATGGTTTGGGAGGAAAAAGCATGGGTTTTTGAACCCATGGTTCTCTTTCTTTACCATGTTTTCTAGCAACAAAGTCTCTCTTATCGTAACGGTAATTCTTTGATTGTGGGTTATCAAGATCAACAGCAGGTTCAATTTCTATATCATTATCATTGCTAGGTTGAGCAACATCATGAAGATTATCATTAACATTATCACTAGTTTCAGGTTCATTACCAGATTGTGTTTCAGCATCAGAAATAGAAATATCATTTGGATTCTCAGGTGTTTCAGCAATAGGTTCACTAGAAGCATGCAAAGTCCTATCATTTTTCTTTTTCTTCCTTTTAGAAGGACTAGGTGCATCTATATTATTTCTCTGAGAATCTTGCTCAATTCTCTTAGGGTGGCCTTCAGGATATAAAGGTTCCTGAGTCATTTTACCAGTTCTAGTAGCCACTTTAACAACATAGTCCTTATTCTTACTATTCAATTCATTGAGCAAATCATTTTGAGCTTTAAGTACTTGTTCTACTTGAGTGGTAACCATAGAAGCATGTTTACTAATAAGTTTAAGTTCATCTTTGACATTAGCCATATAATCACCCAAGTGTTCAAGCATATCAGCACTGCGTTTTAATTCTCTACCAAAATAAGCATTGAAGTCTTCTTGCTTAACCATAAATTTATCAAACTCATCTAAGCATGGGCTAGCAAACTTGGTGAATGGGATTTCAGCTTTATCATATCTATAGAGAGAATTTACCTTTACTACCTGTGTCGGGTTATAAAGACCATGTGTTTCTTCAATAGGCGGTAAATTAAGACCATGTATTTCTTCAATAGGCGGTAAATTAAGACCATGTATTTCGTCAATTGGAGGTAAATTCTTAACATCTTCAGCTTTAATACCCTTTTTCTTTCATGGATTTCTTTGCCTCTTGCATATCTTCGGGACTGAGAAATAGAACACCCCTTTTCTTCGGAGTTGGTTTAGGAATAGGCTCAGGAGTTGGCTCAGGAAGTGTCCAATTGTTTTCATTTGTCAACATATTATTCAATAAAATTTCAGCTTCATCTGGTGTTCTTTCCCTAAAAATAGAACCAACACAACTATCCAGGTAATCTCTAGAAGCATCGGTTAGTCCATTAAAAGATATCAAGTATTTCATTTTTCTTAAGAGGATGATCAGGAAAAGCATTAAGTAATTGGAGAAGCCTCTCCCAAGCTTGTGGGAGACTCTCTTCTTCAATTTGCACAAAATTATATATATCCCTTAAGGCAGCTTGTTTCTTATGAGCAGGGAAATATTTAGCAGAGAAGTACTAAATCATATCCTGGGGACTACGCACACAACCAAGATCAAGAGAATTAAACCATATCTTAGCATCACTTTAATGAGAACGAAAATATTTTAAGGATATAAAAGTAGCGAGTTCTCTCATCATTAGTGAATAGGGTGGCTATATCATTTAATTTAGTAAGATGTGCCAAAACAGTTTCAAATTCATAGCCATAAAAAGGATCAGATTCAACCAAAGTAATTATCTCAGGATCAACAGAGAATTCATAATCTTTATCAGTAACAAAGATAGGTTAAGTAGCATAAGCAGGATCATATTTCAATCTATCATTTAGAGTTTTTTGTTTAAGCTTAGCTAATAATTTCTTAAGATCACTTCTATCATTGCATGCAAGAAAGTCTCTTTTAGTTTCTTCATCCATAACATAGCCCACAAGCACAACAGGTAATTCATATTTATTAGGAGATCCTTCATAATCACTTTCATCAATATTATCAGTTTCAATAATTTCATTCTCTCAAGCCCTAGCGAGTTGTTCATCAAGAAATTCAGCGAGTGGCACAGTAGTATCAGGCATAGAAGTAGTCTCATCATAAGTATCATGCATAGCAGAAGTGGCATCATCAATAATATGTGACATATCAGAACTAATAGCAGAAGTAGGTTTTGGTGTCGCAAGCTTACTCAAAACAGAAGGTGAATCAAGTGCAGAGCTAGATGGCAGTTCCTTACCTCCCCTCGTAGTTGAGGGATAAATCTTGGTTCTTGGATCTTTCAAGTTCTTCATAATGATAAGCAGATATAAATCCCAAGTGACTCAAAGAATAGAGCTATGCTCCCGGGCAACGGCGCCAGAAAATAGTCTTGATAACCCACAAGTATAGGGGATCGCAACAGTTTTCGAGGGTAGAGTATTCAACCCAAATTTACTGATTCGACACAAGGGGAGCCAAAGAATATTCTCAAGTATTAGCAGCTGAGTTGTCAATTCAACCACACCTGGAAACTTAGTATCTGCAGCAAGGTATTTAGTATCAAAGTAATATGATAGTAGTGGTAACGGTAGAAAAAGGTAACAGTAGCAAAAGTAATGTTTTTGGTATTTTGTAGTGATTGTGACAATAGCAACGAAAAAGTAAATAAGCGAAGAACAATATATGAAAAGCTCGTAGGCAATGGATCGGTGATAGAGAATTATGCCGAATGTGGTTCATCATGTAACAGTCATAACCTAGGGTGACATAGAACTAGCTCCAATTCATAAATATAATGTAGGCATGTATTCCGAATATCGTCATACGTTCTTATGGAAAAGAACTTGCATGACATCTTTTGTCCTACCCTCCCCGGCAGCGGCGCCAAAAAATAGTCTTGATAACCCACAAGTATAGGGGATCACAACAGTTTTCGAGGGTAGAGTATTCAACCCAAATTTATTGATCCGACACAAGGGGAGCCAAAGAATATTCTCAAGTATTAGCAGCTGAGTTTTCAATTCAACCACGCCTGGAAACTTAATATCTGCAGCAAGGTATTTAGTAGGAAAGTAATATGATAGTTGTGGTAATGGTAGCAAAAGGTAATGATAGCAAAAGTAATGTTTTTGGTATTTTGTAGTGATTGTAACAATAGCAACGGAAAAGTAAATAAGCGAAGAACAATATATGGAAAGCTCGTAGGCAATGGATCGGTGATAGAGAATTATGCCGGATGTGGTTCGTCATGTAACAGTCATAACCTAGGGTGACATAGAACTAGCTCCAATTCATCAATGTAATGTAGGCATGTATTCCGAATATAGTCATACATGCTTATGGAAAAGAACTTGCATGACATCTTTTGTCCTACCCTCCCGTGGCAGCTGGGTCCAAGAGGAAACTAAGGGATATTAAGGCCTCCTTTTAATAGATTATCGGACCAAAGCATTAACACATAGTGAATACATGAAATCCTCAAACTACGGTCATCACCGGAAGTGGTCCCGATTATTGTCACTTCAGGGTTGCCGGATCATAACACATAGTAGGTGACTATAGACTTGCAAGATAGGATCAAGTACTCTCATATATTCATGAAAACATAATAGGTTCAGATCTGAAATCATGGCACTCGGGCCCTAGTGACAAGCATTAAGCATAGCAAAGTCATAGCAACATCAATCTCAGAACATAGTGGATACTAGGGATCAAACCCTAACAAAACTAACTCGATTACATGATAAATCTCATCCAACCCATCACCGTCCAGCAAGCCTACGATGGAATTACTGACGCACGGCGGTGAGCATCATGAAATTGGTGATGGAGGATGGTTGATGATGACGATGGCAACGGATTCCCCTCTCTGGAGCCTCGAACGGACTCTAGATCAGCCCTCTCGAGAGAGTTTAGGGCTTGGCGGCGGCTCCGTATCGTAAAACGCGATGAATCTTTCTCCCTGATTTTGTTTCTCTCCTAACACGAATATATAGAGTTGGAGTTGAGGTCGGAGGAGCTCCAGGGGGCCCACGAGGTAGGGGGCACGCCGAGGGGGGCAGGCACGCCCCCACCCTCTTGGCTAGGGTGTGGCCCCCTGGTCTTAATCTTTTGCCAGTGTTTTTTATTATTTCCAAAAATAGTCTCCGTGAAGTTTCAGGTCATTCCGGGAACTTTTGTTTCTGCACATAAATAACACCATGGCAATTCTGCTAAAAGCAGCGTCAGTACGGGTTAGTTCCATTCAAATCATGCAAGTTAGAGTCCAAAACAAGGGGAAAAGTGTTTGAAAAAGTAGATACGACGAAGATGTATCAGCAGTCATGAGCAGGGAAAAGCCTACACTCAAAAAATATTTTTGTGCTACTTCTACTACTTTGGACCCAGGCCACTGCCCTACTAGCTCAACTCCCGGGCCCATCTACAAATGCACAGCTCAAACACACAGTGATAAATAATGATGGCATTTAAGAAAGTCCATCATGGATAGCTAAGTTGCATGGTACCTCACTGCTTGTCATAGTAGGAGAAACTAATCGTATTTCACGTTACTACGTGTGCTCATTGGACTATATATATATATATATATATATATATATATATATATATATATATAACATGTAGAGTAAAAAAGCGATGCAACAAGTGTACAACCTCTTTGGTGAAGCCATGTCGATCTTAGCGTGATTGGGTTGGTCGGTGAGGATGCTCCGGCTGATTTGGCTATCGGAGGAGGGGAAGAAGATCTTAGGCGTCTGGAGATGGAGCCTGGGATACTGCTCTGCTGTGATGGACGGTTTCGTCGTTGGAGCAGCTCCAGTGAGTTGTACGATGGCGTGGTTGAAGCAGGACAAGAGAGACAACGTTAACCTGAGTGGAATTCTAATAGCATATCCAATAGATGACGTAAAATACATAACCACCAAGTGATAGATGTAAAATACATTAGCCGCTCATCTCTGAACATAACTGTCGAAACTGAATTTAACTGTCAAAACTGAATTTTGCTGTCGAAACTAAATTTTATTGTTGAAACTGAACGCACTAGTAGTAGAAAAGCAGCAGCAGCACCTGCGAGAGCCGGGGCAGGTGGTCGTGTCGTAACATCTCGAGTAGCAGCTGCTGGGGCTCAAGGGAGATCAGGATCTGTTGCTTGTGTAGCAGCAGCGCGCGCAAGAGTAGAGCAACAGCACAAGCAAGAGCAATAGCAAGAGCGAGAGCAACAGCGCAAGCAAGAGCGAGAGCGAGAGCAGCAGCGCGAGCAAGAGCAAGAGCAGACCAGGCAGGGGACCAAGAGCAAGCGCAGAGCAGAAGTGTGAGCGAGAGCCAAAGCAGCAGCAACTCCTACTGATGTGGACGTTGCCGCCGAGGGAGCGATGCCGTGGATGGAGTCACGCCATGTCGGCTCAGGACCGTGAGATCGAATCAAGAAGATAATGCGGTGATTAGTGTAGAACATCTTTGGTGACGTCGATTAGGCCTCAGCTTCATCCGAGGAAACGGTGATGATGCTACTCTTCCGATGGTGCAGGTGAAGACAACAGTGTGGGATGGAGGTGGCGTGAAAGACGAGGGGGACATCGGGGCAGCTCCTTGGAGGTGGAGGACGGGGTGGTTGAACCGGCCGGACGATGAGATCAATGACGGATCCTCATACGGTGTGGTGGATGAGGGACATCGAGGTGTTGCTGTGGACGACATCGTCGTCGAAGAGGCTCCAGCTGGGTGGCGGGCGGAGGAGGGTGTGGGGCTTCGCGGGTTTTCGCGGCATCAATGTACGAATGGATGGGCGGATGGGATGGGAGGGGGACCATGGCTTAGGGACGCGCTTGTCCAAAATATGGGGTAAGTTACGGAAGTACCCCTCCGATTTAAGCTAGGCGGTTCTTTCGGTTCAGGGGTATCACGGACATTTTGCATGTTGGGATTTCGCAGGAGGTGGGAGTTTTCGCATGCGTTGTAATTTAGGGATAGCAAGGCACAGGTTGAGATGAAGGGAGTTTTTGAAGAACAACAAGACAAAGATACATCTTAAATATTTCGGGGTAACAAGGCATGGGTTGAAATTTCCGGACAAGCGTAGCGTGTACTGTACCAAATCAATTCGCACTTCCGTTGATGAAAAAACAAAAACAAATCAATTCGCACCACACAAGAGAGTCTATTCTCATGTACTGTACCGAATCAATTGGCACTACAAATGCCATTGAAAACTTTGAATTCATGTTATGTTCAATTAAAATATTTCGCTTCGTGTATAATGCATGCAACCAGCTACTCAAATGAACGTTTTAGTGCATTCCAAACGTAAATACTACCGCTTCAATACGAACTAAATTTGAATTTGTTTCTCTATTTGAATAAGATCTACAATCATGATTGTTGTAAAGTTGAACCATTTGAATTCATTTCTCTATTTTAATAAGATCTACAATCATCATTATTGTCAAGTTAAACCATCGTTTGTGTATTATCTTCACAGCACACCACATGAATACTGTCGAGTTAGATATGAACTATGTGTACTATATGAATTCGAACTCGATTTTCTGAATCCACTTTATGTTGATTTCAAATCAAAGTACATTTCAAGCTCTAGCTAGATCTTCATAATCTAAACCATGTCTCATATGTATAATGTGTTTATCACATTATGTATGGTGCCCCGCCCCCAATGCCTACAAGTATTAAGATGTGAGTTGCAAACTCCACACATTACCACAAATTCAAAAAAATGTGAGATTGTTCGATATATAGTATGGTTTAGATTGTTTGATATTTAGTTGTGAGCTGCAAACGCCACACATTATCACAAATTCAAATAAAATGTGAGACTGTTTGATGTATAGTATGGTTTAGATTGTTTGATATTTAGCTGTGAGTTGCAAACACCATGCATTATCACATTATGGTATAACATGTCCAAAACCACACCACGCATGTCACCCCTATATTGATGCATGCATATGTTTATAATACTATGATCTCCTATTCAAATATGTGAATCCACTTTCATATCGAATTATGATCTTTGTTAGTCTCTTACACCCACACAATCCTCTAACCTTGGTATCTAGCACTAACTTTCTCTCATGCATGCACATGCCCTCCTCACCCTCCCCTCCCTCAGCATTCTATCCATCGCGCACATTCATTTCTCTACTCTTATAAAAGCAGAGTTGGTGACGTGGTGTGCCTGCCATCCTGCAATATATGTTGTATGATCTATCACTACTAGGGAAAACCTTATACACAGAATTTTAGCAGTAGCGAGGGTCAAAAAAGCACGCTGGTGCTAAGTAGCAGTAACTCGCCTGTGCAAACCGCACTGCAGATAAAGTTCTAGCAGTAGCGCGTTACGTCATAAACACATTACTACTAAAATTCCCACGACCCCGCCATGAAGCTAGTTCTAGCAGCAGCGCGTTTACTCGAACAACGCTACTGATAGGTAGTTTAGTAGTAGCGCCTTCGCCTTTAGAGCGCTACTGCTAAAACTAGCTATCTCCACCCCCACTACCACTCCTCTCCGCGATACACACTCACACACTCAGACTCACTCCCCCTCAATCCCCCCGTGCGCCGGTCCTCCCCCGCCGGCCGCCGTTGCCTACCCCTCTTCCCTCTGTGCCGCCGTCAACTCCTCCTCCTTGCTGGACTCGGTACCGCCCTCCTCCTCCATCCTCCCTCGACTCGCCGCCGGCCGGCCCCTCCTCGCTCTGCCTTCCTCCTCCGTCATACTCTCTTCTCCCTCCTCGAGTCGCCCCTCCTTCTCCCTCCTCCCTACTACATTTTGATTTAGTAGGCTAGTTCATGTGCAACATTTTGATTTAGTTGACTTAGTAGGCTAGTTGATTTAGTTGATTTAGAACATTTTGATTTAGTAGATTTAGTAGGCTAGTTGATTTAGTTGATTTAGTTGATTTAGTAGGCTAGTTGATTTAGTATGCATCATTTTATTGTTATTTTTTCAGTACATGGATATGTAGATGTTTTTGTTTTTTTGTAATAAGTTATTTTTTGGCAAAATGTAGGTGCCAATTTAGTTACAATCACATGCTACTATTTTTCTTTCCTGTGAAGTGGATCGTTAATCCTTTGCTCATACTGCTTTAGGAAAATGGCGCCGCCACCACCACCACTATGTCGACTGTGCAAGTCAAGGTGCGCCAGCAGCCTTGCAACTGGCAAGCTGTTCTGCATCTACTTCTAGCCGAGTTTTCGCCATGCGGCGGTAAGAAATTAGATGAAATGTAACAACTATTTTATTTTTAGTGTTGACATTACTACATTGTGTTATTTTGCTTTTTTACACAGATCGTCCCATGCAATGTGAGGTTGAAATTCAACAAGCTGACAGGAGACACTGTGACATTTGAGGCTCCTAGGGGCCCATACACTATGGAGGTCGAGAAAGGAAGTAATATGTCGCAGATTGGAGGAGATGGATGGGCCCGTTTCGTCGCCCACATGCGTCTTACTGGTGGAGAGTTGATCAGGTTCTCCTTCAGAGCAGAAAGACCCAAGCTGGCTGTCATATATCTCAACCTGGTGGAAGATGACGAAGATGATGAAGATGATGAGAACCCACTTCGTGAAGCCATCGTAGCTCAAAGAATGAGGCTGAGCGAGGAGGAGGTGCGCAACCTATGGGACAAAATTCCGCCACGTGATGACTTTGTCGGGGTGCCATTCGTGACCCGCCTGACAAGTACCATGGTCGATCGGCATGAAATGGTATGTTATACTGACTGTAGTAAGTTGATGATATACATATATATGCTTTATTGTTATACTTACAAATGCAAATTATCCGATGATATGCTTAGTGAATCCGATGATATGCTTAGTGTAGAGTCCAATGATAAGCTATGTGGAATCTAGTCGATGATATGCTATGTGGAATCTAGTAGATAATCCATATATACTTATTAGAAGAATTCATGATTAATTAGTACAAATGCGTAGTACTGTGTCTTTTGATAGTGTAGAAATGTAGACTTAATAGAAATATATTTGCAAGAGTATGTGCCAAGCTATTTATTAATTGATATGTTTTTCTTATTCAGAAATTGCCAAAGAACCTATCCACGAGTTGTGGTATCGAGCCTGATGAAGAAGGCTCAGCTGGACTACGCCTTACCGCAAGGGGCTCCGTCACCACCTGTACTTACCACATGGACACAGACGACGGTCGCACACACTTAAACTCGGTTGGTTGGAAGAGATTCCTCATTGGCAAGAATCTTCGTGTTGGACAGGCCATCCTAATTACTATCAGGAACACCCGCCGTCCAGGCTTGAGGATGATGATCGTCGTCGATATCATCTAGAACTACATATGTCTGTGTGTGGCTATATCATCTAGAACTACATATGATTATTACCATCGATATCATGTAGAACTACATATGATGATCGTCGTCGATATCATCTAAAACTACATATGATGATCGTCGTCGATATCACCTAGTACTGCTTGAGGATGCATGTTGAGTATATATGAAATTGTTATCTAGTACTCCCTCCATTTCAAATTACTCGTCGTGGTTTTAGTTCAAATTTGAACTAAAACCACGACGAGTAATTTGGAACCGAGGGAATACTACCTAGTACCTATAATGCTTTATGCCTTTATGAAATTGATATCTAGTAGTACCTAGTATCTCAAAATTGTAGTTTATTGAAGCTGAAATGGGGTTGAAATGATGAAAGATATAGCAGTAGCGCAGGGCTAGGAAATCGCTACAGCTAACTAATAGCAGCGCGTTCTGTAAAAGCGTTGCTGCTATAGTCAATAGTAGTAGCGCGGGTGAATGCAGCGCTACTACTAGGAGTTAGTTGTAGCGCCTTATTGGTAGCGCC
>NC_041380.1:455567252-455577522 GCF_002162155.2 Triticum dicoccoides
GCCTAAAAACCCGCGCTACTACTAGGCTTTTCCCTAGTAGTGTATATCTAATGGATAGGAAGGAAACTATGACAATTTACCTGCACCCCTCTCCACATTTGCAGATAAGGCTTTCCCTCGTTCATCCTTTTCTCCCACAAGATAAACTACTCATACAAATGCATCTTGATGCTTCGTGCAAAGCACGAGCATCTTGCTAGTTTTTTCTTTAGACCGTTCTCCCATGGTCTCCACAACCCCTTTCTGACACACACCGGTCGATAAAGCTCTCCAGCGATGTCTGTCGGTGTAAAACCGGCCGATCTTGGGTAGGGGGTCCCAAACTGTGCATTTGAGGAACGAAGGTAACAGGAGGCAGGGGACACGATGTTTACCCAGGTTCGGGCCCTCTTGATGGAGGTAATACCCTACTTCATACTTGATTGGCTTTGATGAGTATAGGGGTTACAAGAGTTGATCTACCTCGAGATCGTAATGGTTGAACCCTAGATGCCTAGCCTATATGATGATTATGATTGCCTCTATGGACCAAACCCTCCAGTTTATATAGACACCATAGGGACCTAGGGTTGTACAAAGAAAGGAATCTTCACATCCGAACACGAAGCTTGCCATCCACGTATAGGAGAGTCCCATCCGGACACGGGGGAAGGCCTTCGATCTTGTATCTTCTTGGCCCATCAATTCGGCCCATATCACATAGCTCGGACGCCCGGGGACCCCCTAATCCAGGACTCCCTCAGTAGCCCCTGAACCAAGCTTCAATAACGATTTGTCCGGCGCGCAGATTGTCTTCGACATTGCAAGGTGGGTTCCTCCTCTGGATACTCCAAAGAAGTTGGTCAAAAGAACTATGTTCGGCTCTGTATAACCGTCGCAACCCTGAACCACAAGAAGAAAAAAATACTTAAACAAAATAAGCCGCGTCTACTGACAGCTTTCTCGGTGAGACGTTATGTTCTGGCCTTATTATTATCTCGAACCATTTTTAGCATCCCGCTTCCCATTTTGAGGTGCGGTCCTTACTGACACATCTTGTGAAAGCAGAGATCATGTCCCCTTATTACAGGATTCTTATCAACATGGGTTTGGATAATCCAACCTTGCCGTTAGCACAACCCCTTGGGAATAGTCAAGTTTTAAGGCTCGTGGGGGGACGCTTGATATTCACTGCCATTATAATGAGATAAGGACCCATCTGTTTACCCCACGCCTTCTTCCTCCTCAGCCCATCCACCCTCAAGCTCCAGCGCCCAAGTTCAATTCTTTCCATCCCCAGCAAACACCCTAGCCATGTCCGGCTCTGGTGCTCAGGGCAAGTGGATGGTCTCCTCCGTCACGGAGGAGAACGTTAAAGAACTCCGAGAAGCGGGGTACCTGGCCGCGGAAACCGCCCACCGACTTCCTGCCGAAAAGTAGATCATCCCCACTCCAAAATCCAATGAGAGGGTAGTATTTATCCCCCACTTTGTCCGCGGACTAGGGTTTCCTCTCCACCCTTTTGTCTACGGACTCATGTTCTATTATAGGCTAGACTTTCACGATCTAGCCCCAAATTCCTTCCTCCACATCTCGGCATTCATTGTCGTGTGTGAGGCGTTCCTCCGTATCCCTCCCCACTTTGGATTATGGCTCAGGGTCTTCAATGTGAAGCCGAAAGTGGTCGACGGTCAACACGCGGAGTGCGGCGGCGCCATGGTGAGGAAGCTCCCTAACGTCACTTGGCCCAAGGGGGCCTTCGTGGAGACCGTGAAGAGATGGCAGCATGAGTGGTTCTATGTCACTGAACCTCGTGATGCCACATGGGCCGCCACTCCCGAGTTGAAATTTGGGCCTCCAATGCAGCTCACATCATGGGTTAAAAAAGGCCTGGATTGGGCATCGTCCAACAAGGTGATGATGCTGTAGAAGCGCGTCAAGGGCGTGATAGAGAAGAGCACCAGCCTCGCCGACGTGATCCAGGTGATGCTTTTCCGCCGGATTCTCCCCTGCCAGCGCCGCACTCTCCATATGTGGGAATTCAATCTGGCCGCCCCTCGGACCCTGCAGCACTTCTTCGACATGAAGCACGAAGACATCTGGAAGCTGCTCTTCAAGGCACAAAAGTCGTGGCCGAGAACGACCAAAGACCTCGGCCTCGGCCTCGACTGCGCTCACCCGACCACTCTAGTAAGTTTTCAGATTTCCAAACATAACCTCTACTTGTAGATTCAAGGAGTATGCTAAGCCTTCCTTTTCTCCTTCAGATCTGGATGAAGAAAGCGGAGCGGATCAAGTGTCCGGCTCCGTAGCCCGAAGACCCAGCTATCCCTCTGTTAACAAAGATGCTCGTTCCGACACCGTACCAGGCGCCGGAGAAGAAGGCCAAGATGAAGGGCAAGGAGGCCAAAAGTGGCCTCCGTCATAAAGGTACTTCTTACATCGCGTCCGAAGACACCGAGGTTCTCTCCTCCCACGAGGGAGACGAAGATGAGGAGGAAGAGGAGGAGAGCAATTCTTCCCTCAAGGGGGAGAAGAAAAGGGCGACGTCCGTGGACCTAGAAGCGGAGGCACCCAAGAAGGGGAAGATTTCCCTGTCAGATGATTCGGATTCGGACACTGAAGTCACCCCTGAGCGACGCCTGAGGCCGAAGCGCCCGGCCGAGTCGTAAGTATTCAAAGATACTATAGATACATCTGGCCTTTTTACAAATCGTGGGATAACATTTTATTCACGTATTTTCAGTCCGGTCCGTGATCCCCCCCAACAATCGTCATCTTTGGGAAACTCGTTGGTGCCGGAGATGATGGAGAGCGAAACGCCTCCCCGAGCCTCTCCGCCACGAGCTGCGGATGACACCGAGGTATTGTCCCAAAGGACCTCTCCGGGCCAGGGAAGGTGCGGAAGGCCGCTGAAACGACGCCACAGGGTGATGCCTCGGCTGCCGAAAACATGGGGGATACTACCCCCATGGAAATTGACGACGGGCGCCTAGATCAGCCCGGCCCCCAGCCGAATACCACTCCGGAGACCCACGTGGCTCCGAAGTCGAGAGAGTGCCCCCTTCAAGGGAAGGGGGAGTGTCGACTCCACCAGCGACCTCTATCAATCCGGAGGCACCGGATATGTTGCTGGAAGCACTTCAATGTGCTTCCATCGTGGAAGAGCGCCGTACCCTGATGGGTGCGGTGATTGAGAAGATTCAGTCTGCTAAAAGTGGTCTGAATGAAGCTTTCACTAGCCTGTTAACAGGTTTTGAGGTAAGTGATATAACATGCTTTATCCGCTTTTTGTATTGGAAGAATATGCCTGTATATAGATAGTAGCCCCTGAGACTCTATTTGGGTCATTTGAAAAAAGAGCCGGATAGAGGATCAAATAGTCGCCAGAGATAATGCGTTCATCTATTTTTGATAAATAGGCTTCACTGTTGGCGGCTTCAGCTAGGGATGCTGAAGTATCCGAATTCCAGTGGAAACTAAAGCTGGCTGACGATGAGATCGACCGTATTAACAAGTGGTTCGATGAGGCCCAGGGTATGATTTCTTTTTGAAAGTGACCCCTTTACAATCCTAAATTATAATGCAAACTCAGAGTTTAAGCTCATGTGCCACCGTTGATAATTTTTCTCAAGGGCCACCGTTGATAATTTTTCCCAAAGGTCAGCAAACTGCTCGATATGCGCGACGGACAGACCATTGGTGCCATCAATATTAGTGATCCACATGTTGTTGGTCATGGCTTGTTGGACCGTTGAGTTCTTCTTGCGAGAAAGGTTAAAGATGTCCGGCGCTATGTCACGGGGGCGCAAGCCATTGAGCCACGTCGAGTTCCAGAATTGCGTCGTTCGTCCGTTGCCGACAAGAACCGTGGTGGCAGCCGCAAAGAAGTGTCGATCATCCTCCGTGCACGGCGTCCCCATGCCAATCCATGGCTTGCTCTTGTCAGTCCATTCAAACCATAGCCATCGGAGCCGTAGAGCCTTGGCGAACTTATCTAGGTTAAGCACTCCGAGCCCACCCTTGTCCTTGGTCTTACAGATGAGCTCCCAGTTAACCTTGCATTTTCCTCCAGACACCTTGTCTGAGCCTGCCCAAAGATATGCACGGTGAATACTATCGATTTTCTTGAGGACCTCCACCGGGATGTCGAGAGGCGTGAGATGGTAGATAGCAATGGCAGTTAGGACGGCCTTAACAAGAACCACACGGCCCGCAGAGCCCACATGTCTTCCCTGCCAGGGAGGGAGCTTGCCCGCAATTTTATCTTCCAGGTACTGGAAGTGGATACGCTTGAGGCGCTTGACGGATAACGGAAGTCCAAGGTAGCGCATCGGGAACGAGGTGCGCACCGCCGGAAAATCATGAAGAACATCGTCAAGGTTGATGTTGTCGCATCGGATGGGAGCAACCAGACTTTGGCACAATTAGTGACGAGGCCAGACACCTCTCCAAAAGAGGCCAGGGTAGCAGCAAGGAATTGGACGTCTTCCTTAATGGGCTTCACAAAGATGGCGGCATCGTCAGCATAGAGCGAGGCCCGAACGGGTGAAGATCTACCACACAGAGGGTGTAGTTGTCCTTGGGCCGTGGCCTTGCAGAGGAGGTGGTGGAGCGGATCTATAGCCACGACGAAGAGAAGAGGGGAAAGCGGGTTCCCTTGGCGAAGGCCACATCCATGCTTCAGTGGATCATCTAAAACTCCATCGATCAACACCCTTGATGTGGCGGTAGAGAGCAAAGCTGAAACCCAGTCATGAAATCTGTCCGGGAAGCGGAGGTGTTTCAGCAGATCCATAAGGAAGTCCCAACATACAGAATCAAACGCCTTTTTAATGTCTAGTTTGAACAAGAGCGTCGGGGAGCGGTTGCGATGGAACTTTCTTGCCAAGTCCCTGACGAACAAAAAATTGTCATGGATGCTTCTCTTTTTGATGAATGCACTCTGGGCGTTGGAGACAAGATCATGCATGCGGGGGGCCAGAAAGTTGGCCATCATCTTAGCAATGATCTTCGCGATGGCGTGGATGAGGCTAATGGGGCGGAAATCCGAGATGCATTCCGCACCATCCTTCTTGAGGATGAGAGCAATGTTCGCCGAGTTGAGCCAGTTTAAGTTCGTGGAGCGCAGATTGAAAAAGTGATTGACAGCAAGCAAAACATCATCTTTTATAATCTCCCAACACGCTTTGAAAAAGGCCCCAGAGAAGCCATCCGGTCCCGGTGCTTTGTCACTGGGGAGATCAAAAATCGCCTTTTTCACCTCTTCCTCCGTGAAGGCAGCTCCAAGCTCAGTGAGATCGCCGGTCGGCACCGGGATGTTGTCCCAGTTGATGTCGATGCTGCACAGCAAATCATGTTTTCTTAGCTATACTGATTAACGTCGGTGAACTAAGATTAATCTGGATGTGTGCAAGTAAGATATGCATTGTTTAGCAAGAGGAACTGTAGTTATTAAATCATTTTGTAGCATCTGGACGGGAAAATGTTTTTGTCATCCGAGGAAGCTAAAATTCTTTCTCAGAAGTGCAGGGTTTCCTTTGTTTTTGCTTGGTCACGAAACTGCACGCCACTATGGCCTTTGTATACTCAATTGAAGAATGGATGTTTCCCGTTTACTGTACATCATGGTACGACTACAAGGCAACTCAAATTTAGTTTCAGTTCTCTTCAGTGTGGATCAGTAAGCTGTTTATCTTACTTTCACTTTTAAATTGTTTGCTCTATCACTACACGCATGTGGTCCTATCTACGTCATTTCTCTTAATTCTAAGATGTTATGAATAGGTTATGAGAGTGGATTTTCTACTCTCGGGTGTCGTACACCTGAGTTTGCAAACAATTGGGAAAACAAGATCAAACAAAGTTGAAAAAATCTGAAAATTTGAGACATCAGACTTTATCAAATATTCGAGCTTCTTGCAAAATTTCAGCCAAAAATAACATCAGAGGAGTTCTCGCCAAAAAAATAAAATCAATGTTCAAAGTTTTGTGCACTGTTTGAACAGTGATTTTGTTTTTTATGGTGAGAGTTCCTCGGGTGTTATTTTTCGCTCAAATTTTGCAAGAAGCTCAAACATTTGATTATAATTTGTCTCAAATTTTCAGATTTTTTTAGATTTTGTTTTATCATGTTTTTCAGTTTTTTTTTGAAATGCGGTGTACTACACTCGAGAGTTGTCACACCTTTCTATATATCTCATGATTTTGTGGCTTATGCCTTGGAAGCTTTTTGCCAATGCACAAATGCAAAGTCCTTCCATTTTCCTCCTGCACACCATCTCTCTCTGTATCCTCAGTCGCGTACTATAACATTTGACAACAAGTCAGTGTTGTGTTGGTCTCAATGGGCTGGCGCAGTACTATAGACTATGGCTAAAGGCTATGTTTACAAACATAAAATAATGATTCAAAGAAGAGGAGCAGACGGTGCTACGATATTTACCTCAAGGTGGTGAATCAATGAACCGAGGGACTTATTATTCGGTGAGGCCAGAGGGGTATTCCATTTCCTGCATTTCATCTTCAGTATGCTGACTCCAATCTCCAGAGTCCTTGATGCTTCTTTCTTAGTCCATTTAAATGGGTAATTGTTTTTACCAGTTGGTACATGCTTTTCTTTCAATATGCACTCTCACAATAATATACTTTTTCTGTTCTTCAATTTGATTTGTTGATGGTACAAGGGAATCATTGAAAAAATGTCTTCTCATCAAGGATTGGGCTGTGTTCTCATTATAGAACATAATTTATTATGTGAGGTATTTGCCATTTCAACATCTTGTCTAGGGTATATTTTTTTCCACTAAACTGAACTGCCTCGCAAACAAATTGTATGTAATACCCTCTTCTCCATAAATAAATGACATCTGCTTGGGCAGTAGGTCATGCTTGGCAGAATCGCCTCCTCCCGGTCTTCAGCACTCCTGCAGGAATTGAGCGCCAGTGTGGTCGGGACACACAGAACACCAACAAGCGACAAAAATGCACCACTCCATAAGTTATTTTGGCTCATGTTTCGCTAAATTTGAAAGCGCGGACCTGCATGTGTATATAACTAGATATACTTGTCCTCGTGGAAATTCAAGTTGCTATTCTTCATAGCATTAAACACAATGAATTTTACAAGAATATTGATAGAGGGGTTCTATAAAATTATTTATGACTTTATGATTATGTTTTTACTATAGTTTATGGTTCAATTTGTACCTTGCAAACTGGCAAGTAAATATCACTTATTTAAGAAACAGAGTGCTGTTAAAATGTGGCTGATTACCTTGTAAATGTTTTACAGGATTCAACGATATATGAGTATACTTCCATGTCTACTTGATCCTTTTATACAGAATATGCAGCCAGAGTTTGGGCAATGATCAAAACATCGCTTGGTTTACATGATGTTCATCCTACGGATTGGGGAGGCATGGTTTCCATCAAGGAGTGGTGGCGCAGCAACACTTACGGGAGGTCGCAATCTCGAAGGCCGCTTGTTTCCCATATTCTTAACCCTTGGGAAATCTGGAATGAGTGAAATGCTCGGGTGTTCCGCAACAATGCGACTCCGGTCGTTGTGCTTGTGA
Source organism: Triticum dicoccoides (assembly GCF_002162155.2). Classification (NCBI taxonomy): domain Eukaryota; kingdom Viridiplantae; phylum Streptophyta; class Magnoliopsida; order Poales; family Poaceae; genus Triticum; species Triticum dicoccoides. The sequence continues at coordinate 455,574,812 of NC_041380.1, forward strand.
CACGTCAAAGCGGAGGCATCATCGGGGTGCCTTGCCGGGCGAAATATTTGTGTAATATAATGCCGCGAGAGTAATTCTTAAAATCTTCGTCTTATTCAATGAAAATGACAAGCCTTTTGACATGTTTCAAACAAAATATGGACCCGAATAGAGTGAAATGTTTAATATGTGCATAGCATTTCTGGATTGAGAGATCTATTTACTTATGGCTGGTTTTTAAAGATGTCTTAGTCTTATAAAGTTGTGAAATTCTACGAGAAAAGGCTTGTGAGTGGAATTAATGAGTATGGTGCTTGTGAAGTTTCCTCCATAGCTCTTTTGCAATCAATCATTGGTCTGTTATTATGGGTAAATGGTTGTCCATATCCGAAATACACAATAGATTTTAGGTTGCATATATCTATGTCTTACAATCTATTTCTTTCATATTTTTCAGTTATTCCATTGTATGCATGCACATTGGAAGGCAGAAAGTAATGTTGGCTAGTCGCCAGAGAAGTAAAAAAGGCTAACATCTTGAGCTGTATGGAGCATGGTTGTTTTCTTGAAGTTTCTGGTGGAAGTAAAAAGGCTAACATCTTGAGCTGTATGGATCATGGTTCTTTTCTTGAAGTTTCTGATGGATTGTATACCATTGACTGAGAGGAATCGTTCATTCCATGAGAATGGGACAAGAGCATTGTTAGATGGAATTCGGCAGAGTGTAAGTACATATGAGTGGTGTGTTTTCATTGATAGAGGAAGGACGAGAGCATGACACTTCTACATGAAAAAGAAAGAAATGAAAACGAAAATTAAAAAGTAAAGAGAAGAATGCTATGATCTCATGATAAGATGTCGGTCACCAGCGAGCACCCACATGAGCAAACCTATAGTAGGTCCTAAGACACATAATATGTGATTAAGGGGCATAATTGGATTATGAGTTTGGACCAGAGATACTTTCTAAAGTATATGCATTGTAGCCACTGGAAAAAATAGCGCGCTAATAGCACGCTATAGCGTGTAGAGAATTGCTACGCTAAATTAACTTGTGTACAATGTCTCGCTAATAGCACGTTGTAGCGCGCTATAGCACATTTTTAGGGGCCACGCTATTTTCTGTAGTGTGCTATTTTTTCATTGTTGTAGCCCAGACAATAAGTTTGAGTTGTCACACCTTTTTATATATCTCATAGTTTTGTGGCTTATGTCTTCTTAAAGTATATGCATTATAGCCCGTAGAAACGCACGGGCGTTTTACTAGTACTCTCTTAATTTGCAGGGACTACACCCTGTGAAGCACGGTCGCTGAATAGACGTCCTCCCTCTGTCGTTTGCCTAAAAAACTATTTAATGCCTTGTGCTCAAAAGGGGGGGAGCTCGCCACTAAAAAAAAAGCTATTCCCTGTCTCTCTTGTCCCGCTTCTTTCCCAAACTCAACCTGCTCCCAGTACTCCCAATTCCCCTTTCTACCGTGACTCCTAAGTCCTAACCCTAGATCGTCGTCACAGAAAGACAGACCCGCAAAAGGAAAAGGGCACCACTAGGCGCCGGCGCACCGGCCGAAACTTTCGGCCGGTCAAGCCATAGCCGCTCGATTCGAGCCGCGCGGCGGTTGGATCTGGAGCCAAAAAAAATAAAAAATCGCCCCAGCTTCTTCTTCCTCGGGCCCCGTGGCGCATCTCCGGCGAGATCCCCTGCGGCTCGCAGCACGGCGCATCTCCGGTGAGATCCCCCGCGGCTCGCAGCACCGCGCAGCTCCAGCAAAGGCCCCCGCGGCACATCTCCGGTGAGGCCCAGCTCCAGCCCCGCGGCGCATCTCCGGCGAGGCCCAGCTCCAGCAACGCCCCCGCGGCGCATCTCCGGCGAGGCCCCCCGCGGCTCGCGGAGCCTCACGTCACCGGCCGCAGCACCCGTTGTAGAGTTCGTGTTGTTCCTCATCCTTAATTTGCCAGTCGCAGCAAAAAATTCCACCGGCCGTAGCAAAAATTCTTGACGGTTCCAGCAAATAATAAAACGTTGGTAGCAAAATTAGAAAAAATCGACGACGCTCCAACAAACCAAAAACCTGATGGTAGCAAAAATTGAAGCTTGTTCCAGCAAATCGAAACGCTAGTGGTAGCAAAAATAAAAAATCGAGCGCTGGTTCCAGAAAAATCAAAGAAGTCGGTGGTAGCAAAAATTGACACTGGTTGCAGCAAACCACAAAACGGTTGTAGCAAAAATAACTTGTGGTCCAGCTAGGGGCTTCTCCAGTAGTAGCAAAAAATGTAGAAGGTTGTAGCAAAAACAGTACAAGGTTGTAGCAAAACACACAAGCGCAGGGTCTCGACAATCTCATGAAAAAGGATGTAACAAACGACAGTGCCGGTAGTAGCAAAAAACCAAAACTATTGTAGCAAAAAACTTCAGCGTTAGTAGCAAAAAACTGCTACGGTTGCAACAAAAATCGTCGTTGTCATCATCGCGAGGTCGCAGCTCCGCCTGATGGATGTAGCAAAAAACTTCGCCAGTAGTAACAAAATCCAACTGCGGTTGCAGCTTCTCCTTGTTGTGCAGTTCCATTGAAGCTTTTCTGTCTATGGTTGAAGCTTTTTTCAACAGCTGTTGAAGCTGTTTTAGGTGACGGTTGCAACACTGGTATACGCGGGGGTGCATCCAGCCATGGCGGCAGGCAGCCATGGCGGCAGGCGAGGAAGCGCCTGGCCGCCGGCGATGGGGGTCGTGGT
>NC_041380.1:455577688-455584540 GCF_002162155.2 Triticum dicoccoides
GGCTTGAGGTAGGGGATGGATCTGGCCATGGCGGCAGGCAGCCATGGCAGCCGGCGAGGGGAGCCTGGCCGCCGGCGATGGAGGTCGTGGTGACCCAGTCGCAGCTCGGGAGGAGGGGGAGGAGGGAGGGGACATGCTTGGGGAGGCGCTTGCGCGAGTAAGAAGAAGTACAGAAGAAAAAAAATGTTCGCTTGAGGCTCACCTAGCATGCGTGGAAAAAGAGCGAGCGAGCGAGGGGAACCGGCCGAGCGTTCGGCCGGTGCGCCGATTCCAAACGATTCCCAAAGGAAAAACAGAATCACAGGAAGACATATACCGTCACGGGACGGGGAGAGTGATAACGCTCGTAATCCAGCAAATACATGACGAAGGCACCGTACGTGCCGTCGCGTGACTTCTTCGTTGGAAGCAGGCGCGCCTCGGTTGGACCTGCATGCATGGAAAGCGTATAGGACGTCTGACACGGGCGATTCGGCGGATCTACGCAGCAAATCGCTGCGGCCATGCGTTCGTTCATCTCTGTCAACCTCGGCCGCTTCTCGAAGCTCGCGGGTAAAACGAGCCAGCTCGCAGCCCAATTCACCCTCGATCCGACGTGCAACGAACCTCTGATGACAGCACGACCAGCTCACGTGTGCAGTGCACATACCCTGGTGGTACTGGTGCTGGCACGTACGACCTCCTGACCATGAGAAGAGGGAACTTCTAGGCGTCAGACGTCCGTAGAGTTAAGCGCGCCGTTCGTTCCCTCCCTCCCGGGACCAGCCACAGCCAGCGTCTTCTTTCGCCACCTTGGCTCGCATCGCATCCCGTGCGTGCGCGCTCGCGCGCAGCACAAGACACAACCAAACGACGCTCACGAGCCGGGGAATTTAACGGTGGCCGCATCCCCGCACGCGGCATGTGAGCCGAGGTGAGCCCGGCCCTCTTCCCTTTCGGCGCCTTGCCCGCCCGGACCGGCGGCCACGCTCGCGCGCATCTACTCACCGTCAGACTCAGACAACCCCCGATCCGTCGACTGGCTTTTACCCGGTTCATCCCAGCGGAGGCCACGGCGTACGTGCCCGCGCCTGCCGTTCACGTTCGTCCGTTCGCGCGCGCGTGGTCCCTCGCGCGACAAGGCCAGAGCACGTCCGAAGATGCCACCATGGCGACACGCCAGCGCCGCGTGAATTCACCTTATTCTACCGCATCGGCGCACCGGCGTTTGGTCCGGCGAGCTGCCGGGCTGTGTCAGGTGCGGTTACATTGCTTCGTGGGTTAAAGTACTGCTAGACCACGCTCAGGTAGATTCAGAGAAGAATGCCCACTTCTATACCCTTCTCGTGCGCCAGCCCCTCGTCTCCTCCCCTCACCTCCTATAATATCTCCCTCCGCGAGCACGCTACGCTTCCGCTACTCCGTTATCTCCCTGTACACTGCCCGCTCCACCACTTGCTCGAGCTGCTGGGTGCTGCTGGCCCGGCCGGCCACCGTCGGGCCGGGATGGCAGACGTGGCAGCGTTCGGTCCCTCGCCGCCGGCACCGTCTCCTCTCGCGGCCGCCGACGTCGCCGCCGACGCGCTCCTCGCGCCTTGGCCGCTGTCCCCGTGGGCGGCGCCCCTCCGGCCCGGCGGCGACGACGGCCGGTCGAACCCGCTCTTCGCGATACTGCCGCTCTCGGCGCTGGCGATAGGGCTGGTGCTGCTGGTCGCCGTGGCGCTCGTCCTGGTGCTGACCCGGCGGGCGAAGCTCAGGCTGCTGGCCGCCGGGGACAGCGTGGACGGTGACAAGCCCGGCGCGCCGGCGTCCAGCTGCGGCAGCAGCGTCCGGGGGTACCAGAACGGCAGGTGCTACGCCGCCACAGGTAAGCCGTAAGCGTGCGCTCGCTCGCTTAGCCAATGCAGCAGTGTGGCCTCGAGGAACGTTGGTGGTGATGGATTGGTGTGGCGCAGGGTGCATATACGGCGGGCGGCTGGGCCCGCTGGGGCTGGCGGCGGTGCAGCCGCGGAGCCGGGGCGCGCAGGTGTTCACGTACCGGGAGCTGGAGCGCGCGACGGACGGGTTCGGCGAGGGCAACGTGCTGGGGCGGGGCGCGTACGGCGTCGTCTTCCGCGGCCGCCTCGGCGACGGCACCCCGGCCGCCATCAAGCGCCTGCAGCTCGACCCCCGCCGCCAGGGCGAGCGCGAGTTCCGCGTCGAGGTAATTCATTCATTTGTTCAAGCTGCACATCGATCGGCTCACGTCTCGTCCAAGTCCATGTGCGCGGGCGGGCGTGCGCACGCACGCCGCCTTTGTTGCGCGTACCAACCTTAAGCTTAGTTTCTACACGCAAACGAACCACCAGCGGCAGCAGCAGCAGAGAGGAGAGGGAGCGGTTCGTTTGGGTACGTGGTTGCTGCTGTTTGTTGTTGAGGAGCGCCTGGGAATGGGATGGATCATGCACGGGTCGGGGGAGCTTGTGGCACGCGTACGTAACCAGGGAAGGGAAGGAAGGCATCCAAGTACGCATTCTGGTTGGGTCATTCCGTGGCCACGGGCGGGCGTTGGTGACAGACTGTTGGCGTTGTCTTTAGTTGGGGGAGTGAGAGAGACGCATCACCACCAGCATCAGCCAGGGGATGTGTTGCGGACTCAGCAAGGCGAAACCGCAGCAGAATAGCGGTGCGGGTGCCTGACTCGTACGTTCGTTTGGCGGATCATGCGCAACTTGCCGCGCCACGGGTGAAAGGGTCCCTTGCCTTGCTTCCCGACCGGGCCGGAGAGCCGCGCCGTGCCCTGTGCCGTTGCCATTCGGGCAGGGGAGCTCAGTGCCCTTGCAGTACTACTACGTGACTCTGCTAGCAAACCGTGGTCTTATCGCCCTGGCTCGCCGAACCATTTCAGACTGGTATAGCGAGACTAGACTAGGCACACAGTCACATCACAGGCTAATCAAGTTAGTTAACTTCTGAAAATCCAGCTCCACACAGTCTCTTGTAGCCTTGTCTCATCAGCCAAACCATGTTTTGGACTGGACTGCCATATTCAGTTTCCTGTGGGCAAATTGGGCGCTCCTGTAGCAGTTCACTGCGCCAATGTAGAATTGACTATGCTGTATTTTAACATCACGCATGGAATTGTCTGCAATAGCGTCTGTGGGTCTAGTTCGTTCACGGGCAATGCAATGCATATGCTGGTCTACGGCCGGTTGACTTGAAGGTCCCGGATCCACACCATTAAGATGAAGAACCTGCTAACACCTTCTGCCTCGGTCCATGCGTTTAATTGCCTAGCTAGCAGGGCCATCTTCTAGAGCAGCGGCTAAAGTCCGGGGGCGCACGCTGGCTGCTGCCTAGCTGTTGATACTATCTACGTACCTGCCGTTAACAAATCATACTGTAAGTGGTGATGACTGACACACCTGAGTGCCGCAATGTTGCTCTGTTGGGCCGATTTCATCCATGGATCCGGAGACGAACTGCACCCGCATGTGTCATGCGTGGGTGTGTGGGTCGACGTACGTTCTTGCTTCTTTTGCACTCTTTCCATGTTTATATACGCTCCTACCTACGTAGTACTCTTAATTAACAGTTTTGCTAGAACTCATCTAGATGAGATTAATTTGGTCTCATTCATCTTTTATAGCCATTGGATGTGATGCTATAAGATGCTATAAGATGCGTGTGTGCTGACGTGGATGTTATATGTTCTTATTTTTCAAGTGAATGAGACCAAATTATATCTCATCTAGATGAGTTCTATGTACTCCCCTTAATTAAGCCTGTTTAAGGCATTAACTTCAGTTTCCCCGATTTGGTGGTGTAACCCCATGAATAATGATCAGAGTGTTGATCGAGCCATGCAATGCAATGCAATCAACTATAATTAGCTACGGTTTATTATCACAGGTGGACCTGCTGAGCCGGATGCACTCGCCGCACCTGGTGGGCCTGCTGGGGTACTGCGCCGACCAGAGCCACCGGCTGCTGGTGTTCGAGTTCATGCCCAACGGCAGCCTCAAGGGCCACCTGCACCCCGTCGTCCCTGCCGCCGGCGCCGATGGGCAGCGGCCGGCGCTGGACTGGCAGACGCGGCTGGGCATCGCGCTGGACTGCGCCCGCGCGCTGGAGTTCCTGCACGAGCACACCTCCCCGGCCGTCATCCACCGCGACTTCAACTGCAGCAACGTCCTCCTCGACCACAACTACCGCGCCCGCGTCTCCGACTTCGGCACCGCCAAGGTCGGCTCCAACAAGGCCAACGGCCAGGTCGTCACCCGCGTCCTCGGCACCACCGGCTACCTCGCGCCAGAGTACGTAGACGAATTTCCCAGCTTCTGGTTAACAAGATCCATGGCTGACGATGCTGTTGCGTTGCAGGTACGCGTCGACGGGGAAGCTGACGACCAAGTCGGACGTGTACAGCTACGGGGTGGTGCTCCTGGAGCTGCTGACGGGCCGGGTGCCGGTGGACACGCAGCGGCCGCCGGGACAGCACGTCCTCGTCTCATGGGTCAGTGCACAACTCACCACACTGTTCAGCAGCGTACCGTCCCTCATGTGGTTTGTCTTAGCCACCTAGGATCCGTGCCATCGGCGGCAACCATGTGGTCGCCGAGATAGATGTTCGACACACAGCATAAATGCCGGGGGGGTGTTACATACATGATAATAGTGACAGTAGCGAGATTAGGACCAACAAGGCAACAACAACAACATACGTGGCGCTCTGGTTTGCTTGCTTGCAACGGAAGCAGGGGACACGAGCATAATAGAACACCCCTCTTGTGTAAGCAGCCGGGGCGCCCTGAAACATCGCGAAATCTGCATGCCATATTGCCATCATATCATCGGTCTTGCTAAGTCTCACTCGACCGAGACTTCGTTATGTCTGATTCTCATGACGTGGAAATCAAAAATGGTAAATGACTCCTGTGCGTGCGTTGTGATAACAGGCTCTTCCACGGCTGACGAACCGCGAGAGGCTCGTGCAGATGGTGGACCCGGCCCTGAAAGGCCAGTTCGCCGTCAAGGATCTCATCCAGGTGGGTGACCAGCGGCCCCCTCCGTGCATGATCGATCGATTTCCGCCATGGATGTGCAGCTCTGAGCTTCTTTTTTTTTTTGTATCGTGGACGCGTGTGGGTGCAGGTGGCGGCGATCGCGGCGATGTGCATACAGACCAAGGCGGAGTACCGGCCGCTGATGACGGACGTGGTGCAGTCGCTCATCCCCATCGTCAAGAAGAGCCCCTCCATGTCCTGCTCCTCCACGCCGGCGAGGCCCCTGCAGCACGTCGTCTACATGAGCCCAGCCGCTGCCACCAACACGTCCTAGGCCGCCACACGACACGATAGTACGACGACGACGGGTTGGATTTCTCAGCGAGCTGTTCACGTCAGTAAGGCTGACGCGTCTGAACTGAAGATATCAGATTTCTTTTTTTCTTTTTTGCGAGCCCTAAGTGGAAGATATCAGATTTCTTTTACATGGGTTTGCCCGAGCAAGTCCTCATGCTGTATAGAGCACCACAGGTCCTTCACTTCTTCAAGACATGCTGCATTGCAAGCTACCGTTGCAGGTGCACTACATGCGTCGTGATTAGTATATGTGTTTGGTCCATAATACATCATTGTTCTTTGTATAAAAATGTAGGAATACACATTAAATAAAAATTATAACTAATTATTAGTTTCCTTTTTGGGAGCACTCAGTTGAGTGTTGTTTGATGAAGTGTAAAATTCATGCACCACATTAAGTTTTTTTTAGTATAGTAGTACCACATTGTAGACCTTTTCTCTTTGGGTGCGGTTAGGTTTCAGTCGACTGAAATTTAACCAAGTCTCAGTAAAATGACATAACATACTAGAGAGAAAAAAACTGAAAAAAAATTACACAGATCTTAATATAAGATCTCACGGATATAGTATCGACTGAGACTTTCTCAGTCGGCTGAAACTTAGCAAGACTGTTTACCTATCGGTGAGAGTATTATGGAAACAAAACTCAACGAGGATGAATTGATGGACAAGAAAACCGGTATACACCACCAAGGCATGATTGTTTCCGGCTATGGTTGAAAGTAAGTGGTTTCCCCTTTTTTTGACAAACAATAACCCTCGAAAGAGGGGTGTACTTATATTATTAGCAACTAAGGCAGTGTACAGAGATCAAATTTCCTCTAGGAAATGAGATGGCTTCAAAAGCCATTTTGGATTTACATCTTGAGCCTTTGCTGCAAAGAAAGCTACAGTTATAAGGAATTCTACTGGAATTGGAGATGGCTTTCTTTGCAAGAATTCTACTGAAGATAGCTTTCTTTGCAAGATTATGAGCAATAAGATTCTTGAACCTAGGAGTATGGTAGTAAAGCGGTTTCTTGTTTGTCTTGAATGCATAAATAATACTCCTTCCGTTCCAAATTACTTGTCTTAGATTTGTCTAGATACAGAAGTATTTAACAGTAAAATAAGTCTAAATATATCCGTATCTAGACAAATTCAAGATAAATAATTCGAAACGAAGGAAGTACTTCGACTACATGAGCCCGCAGCAGCAGCGGCACGGACCAGCTGCTGGCAGCTAGCAAACGTCGAAAATCGCAACACGTACCTACGACGACGGGCAGGATTTTTCAGCTGGCTGCGCTGCACTGCACCTGCACGTCACTAGGGCTGCCGCGTCTGAACTGAATATATCAAGATATTTCTTAGGGCAACGATCTGTGTCGGTGCGCCCGCCCAACTGTTGGTCGGTCGCATCGCAGCCGTTGGATCGCGCGCGCGTGGGCTGTTAGATCCTGTCAATGAAAACGGTTCCTCCTTACCTTCTTCTTCCTTGCGCCGTGCCGTGTCCATCGCTCCAAGCGTTGCGCCGCCGCCCCTCCCCCAC
>NC_041380.1:455584684-455587171 GCF_002162155.2 Triticum dicoccoides
GTGCTTGCAACGCCCTCCGTGCAAGTCGCTGCCGTCATGGATCGAGCCCCACCACGCCGCCTCCGTCTCCGCACCCAATTGAAGCTTTTTTTCATGGCTGGTCGAAGCAAAACCGAGACATAGTTGTAGCAAAAAATATTGTGGCCGATAGCTGCCGGTTGTAGCTCACCGTGCAGGTCCCAAAACACGGCTGCCGTCATGGGAACAAATTTCAATGTTGGTTGTAGCAAAAACGTGGTCACGATTGTAGCAAAAAACTTCATGGCCGCTGCCATGCTCGCACCCGGTTGAAGCTTTTTTCCACGCTGATTGAAGCTTTTTTTTTCACGCTGACTGAATCTTTTTCCACCCGTGGACGCTCGTGCATGGGTTGAACGAACGACGACGACTGCCAATGAACGCCATCTAAACGGATGTAGCAAAAATCCTCGCAGGTTGTAGCAAAAAACAGGTACTGTTGGAGCAAAAACGTCGCTCACACAAGGACCACCGGCGTAGCATGCAGCATGCGACGAAGCCGGTTGTAGCTAAGTAGTGTGTCGGTGGTAGCAAAATGTGACATCGGTTGTAGCATGCAACAAAAAACACGACATTTACAAAATTCTTTCAGGACAACGCCGCCATCCTCGCAACTCGCGGTCACCTTGCTCGCCTCCGTGGATGACAAATGAAAAGCTGCAAACGGCGGTTACGAAAGCTATAACCGGCATTGAAAAAAGCTTCAAACTTCTTGTCTAGCTGCGACCTCCGCGACGATGATGATGCAGTTTTGCTGCAACCATAGTCGATGTTTGCTACAAGCGGTGATGGAATTTGCTACATCCATTTCACAGCTGGTGCTAGTGCTCCGCTGAGCTCCCACGCCCGCCCATGACCATCACCGCCGTGGCGCCGTTCCGAGAGGTGCCTGATGACGCAGTGGCCGAGATCCCTGCGCAATGCTCATCCTCGCTCGTGCGCGCCGCCATGGCCTGCGCCTCCTCGTATCATCCCCGCGATTCCTCCGCGGCCATCAGTCGACGGCGCGACCATGGCGATGAGCGCAGCCATGGAAACCGCACGGCAGCGTTGTCCCTGAGGGGCGCACGAACAACACAGGAGGCAGGAGCTGATCGCCGGCCTGGATCCATGGAGTTTCCTGCCTGGGCGAATGCGAGGAAGAAAGAGTGGATGGGGTGTTGGGGAGAGGATAAGGTACACGTGTTGCCTTCCTGGTGGCTAGCGCCAGCGAGGCGAAAGCGACCGGCCAGAGTGTTCCGTCGGCGCACCGCGCGTACCTTCATTTTTCGAAGACAAGCATTGCAAGCCATCCTTGCGCCGTGATTACACCATTGTATGGTTCTTTGATTTCTCTCTTTTGTATGATATAAAATGTAAACAAAAGGTAATATCTACACTACTATATAGTGTGTGAATAACTTTTACTATTGACCGTTGGATGAAACCCATCTAACGGCTGACAGGTGACAGATGAGAGTAGTATTGGCTGTTAGATATTCTATTCACTATAGTACTACACTAGATTTTGCCACATGTAATATCCAGAGGATTCTACTTGAGCTTAGACACAATCGTAATATGCACAAAGCTCAAAACAAAGATGCTTCTCCTTTGCTCTAGATTCTTCCATACTTCAATTCTCCAACTTTTTTAATAAGATATTCATTGTTCATTTTTATATCATTTACATTGCATAATATGAACAAAATGCAACCATTTCTCATTTATCTAGATTCTTCCCCCAATTTTTTTCTTACAAAATAATTGACATGTGTTTTTACTATATGATTTTTTGTTTGTTTTGTTTCAAATATGTGGCAACATCTCCCTAAAGTTCACTTTGTCTTTGTATTTGACATTAGTTTTGTGTAGTATATGCCACACAATCATCAAACATTCTATACTCATAATTTAATTTTAATGGATTGAGCGTTCAAACTTAAACCTATATCGTGTACTTCATCGTCCATGACTCCAAATTTATATCTTTTGCCTATTATGACGTGGTAAATCGGTATCCGTCCGCACTTCCTCTCACGTGCAAGGCACATGTAACTTACTAGTGATTACTAGTAGCTTCTTTTTGGGGGGCTCTCGAGTTGTTGATAGTTTTATTTTAGGCTTGTTGAGTGTTGTTTGTGACTTCTAGATTTGTAACAAGCCTCCTATTAGTGAGAATATTATCAAAGCAATGGTTGAGATAGAGAACATTGTCAGACAACTAATTTGCATAAATGCATGATTGTTTAACCCCTACAGTCGAAAATAAGTGGTCTTAGTACATTTTGCTATGTTTCTCTTAGTGCATAGTACTTCCTTTGTAAACACATTCTTTCTATTGAACGGACTTTACGAGCACAATCTTGTGGGAAAATAAAGATTGGAACTATAGTCAATCTACACAAAACTTACATATTTTAAGCCTCCTTGTTTGTTAGATTGCAATATGGGTTCGTATTTGTCAAGTGTTTTTTGTTATTCCTAAAT
>NC_041380.1:455587469-455703258 GCF_002162155.2 Triticum dicoccoides
ATTAAGTCTACAATTTAATAAAATGATGAGTATATAGGTATATGAGTGTTTGAGTGCCCACGTTTTCTGAATCTAAAGTTGCATACCCTTACCAACTCATTCCACTACCAAAATTCCCTTAGATAACATCATTGCTCATCATTTACAACCCAAAGAGAAAGGATTTCGTATAGTAGAGTTAAGAAAAAAGGGACCTTTACGACCTCCCTAATTATATGAAGCGCTTTTAAGAGAAAAGGACTTGCACTGGTGAAGAATCATACAAGGCCGCAATAAGATGCATTATTTCTATGACACGGTGTACCGCAATAATCACAAACTAGCATAAGAGGAAGCTCGAGAAAGAATCCAAAGGGATGTCTATATTTCCATCTTCTGAATTTCTTATATCATGTCATAGAGAAGTTCATATCAACATGGTTTCGATGGAGGGTAAGCTTCATATTGGACATCAGTACTTGAGTGTATTACAAAGATTATGGTTGCTTATGCCCGTTTTTTCTAGTTAGTAATGTTGCAAGTTAAGACAACAACTTTAAATGTTTTTTTAAAGATGTGATCATCTAAATACACAATGAACTTGAATTGATCAAAACGGGAGTTCAATACGTGCACGAGGGGTGCTCACGATAGCAATTGAGTCCACAACTGCCTCTTATGGTCGCATCAAACTGCATCAAAGCATTCATTGCATGGTTGTTGAGCCACATGGGGCATCAGACGACAACGTAATGATAATCCTATTTAAATGTTAGAAGAGAGATGGAATAGGATCATGATCTACAAAGAAGTCATCCCACATACCGAAGGTCAAGATAGGGGTAGAGCTTGGTCATTGCTAGGTCGTATCAAACTAATCCACATATCTAATGGATATAAGTTTTTGTACTTAGTTGGAATGACCTTATGACATCACTGATGTGTAAGATAGGATTTTCTTTAAGGTCATCATCTAACGTGTTTGATGCGGCAAGCATCCTTGATTCATGTGTGCTAGTGTATATGTGTTTGTGTCCTCATGCCAAGATAATATAAAGTATACAAATAACCATGACTGTAAATTACGTACCAAATGATTTAATGTTTATTTTCTTGGGACTACCCTTGCAGATACATGAGCTATGGTTATGTGTTTTTGACCGACAATACATCCCTGTACGATTTTCATTTTGTTTTTGTTTTGCACGAACTTCCTATACATCACAAAATGTGAGAAATGTTAATAATTACTTAATTTCTTTTTAGGAGCTCTCAGGGTTGTAGTGTTTGGGGAATGTAGTAATTTCAAAAAAAAATTTACGCACACGCAAGATCATGATGATGCATAGCAACGAGAGGGAAGAGTGTTGTCTACGTACCCTCGTAGACCGAAAGCGGAAGCGTTAGCACAACGCGGTTGATGTAGTCGTACGTCTTCACGGCCCGACCGATCAAGCACCGAAACTACGGCACCTCCGAGTTCTAGCACACGTTCAGCTCGATGACGATCCCGGACTCCGATCCAGCAGAATGTCGGGGAAGGGTTCCGTCAGCATGACGGCGTGGTGACGATCTTGATGTTCTACCGTCGCAGGGCTTCGCCTAAGCACCACTACAATATTATCGAGGATTATGCTGGAAGGGGGCATCGCACACGGCTAAGAGATCAATGATCAATTGTTGTGTCCTACTAGGACTCCCTAGTCCTAGTAGGATTCCACCTCCCATATGGAATAGGAAAATAGGAAGGGAAAAGGAGAAGGAAGGAAGGGGGCGCCCCCCTTCCCTAGTCCAATTCGGACCAGACCAAGGGGAGGGGTGCGGCCACCCTTGAGGCCCTTTTCCTTCTTTCCCGTATGGCCCAATAAGGCCCAATATGTATTCCCGTAACTCTCCGGTACTCCGAAAAATACCCGAATCACACGGAACCTTTCCGATGTCCAAATATAGTCGTCCAATATATCAATCTTTACGTCTCGACCATTTCGAGACTCCTCGTCATGTCCCCGATCTCATCCGGGACTCCGAACTCCTTCGGTACATCAAAAATCATAAACTCATAATATAACTGTCATCGAAACCTTAAGCGTGCGGACCCTACGGGTTCGAGAACAATGTAGACATGACCGAGACACGTCTCCGGTCAATAACCAATAGCGGAACCTGGATGCTCATATTGGCTCCCACATATTCTACGAAGATCTTTATCGTTCAGACCGCATAACAAGATACGTTGTTCCCTTTGTCATCGGTATGTTACTTGCCCGAGATTCGATCGTCGGTATCTCAATACCTAGTTCAATCTCGTTACCGGCAAGTCTCTTTACTCGTTTCGTAATACATCATCCTGCAACTAACTCATTAGTTGCACTGCTTGCAAGGCTTAAGTGATGTCCATTACCGAGAGGGCCCAGAGATACCTCTCCGACAATCGGAGTGACAAATCCTAATCTCAAAATACGCCAACCCAACAAGTACCTTCGGAGACACCTGTAGAGCACCTTTATAATCACCCAGTTACGTTGTGACGTTTGGTGGCACACAAAGTGTTCCTCCGGTAAACGGGAGTTGCATAATCTCATAGTCATAGGAACATGTATAAGTCATGAAGAAAGCAATAGCAACAAACTAAACGATCAAGTGCTATGCTAACGGAATGGGTCAAGTCAATCACATCATTCTCCTAATGATGTGATCCCATTAATCAAATGATAACTCATGTCTATGGTTAGGAAACATAACCATCTTTGATCAACGAGCTAGTCAAGTAGAGGCATACTAGTGACACTCTGTTTGTCTATGTATTCACACATGTATTATGTTTCCGGTTAATACAATTCTAGCATGAATAATAAACATTTATCATGATATAAGGAAATAAATAATAACTTTATTATTGCCTCTAGGGCATATTTCCTTCATGTAGAGTGTAGTTTATGACTTCTATATCTATTACAGTCATCATATCAATGGAAGTATAGTAAAAAAAGTGTGAGTGGATTGACGAACAATTGCTACGCACCCCTCCCCCGTCGTTTGAATAAGTGGTCTATGTAAATTTTGTTTGTTTGTTTATTTGTTTTGAGAGCACAATACTTTTGGACAAGGATGATTATGCATGCAAAGAAAGATGGAACTACATCTAATCTACATCTTTTCCAGAACCGCTCTACTATAGTCCTAGCATGCCTATTCATTATTTTTGCTATGTTTCTTGGACAAATAGAAGCAAGGAAAATCAATGCTTTCTCAGAGTGTGGTCGTTTCAATGAACTAGACATTAAACTTGAATTGGTATCAATAATACATCTACCATGGAGCTACCTCATTGAGGGCGAAGTGGGATGCTCACAACATTACATAGATGTCCATGTGCGCCTTATGGCAGGAGTATCAAATTGCATGAATGCTGCATCACATGGTTGTTGCATCACATGGCATGAGACGTTCGTATAAGTGCACCCCTATTTTAAGCATGAAGACAGATTGAGTAGGATCATAATTAACACAAGAACCCAACATCTATACTAGAGCCCAAACTAGGGGTAGAGCTTAGTCACTGCTATGTTTTACATAAGAACATTACATACGTAACATACACAACTTTCAAACTTAGTTGGATTGTCTCTTGCAATATAATTTTAAAACATAAACGTTGTAGGACTTGGAAAGAACACGATTTAAGATCACACAACTCTTTCCCACAATACATTACACTAGCACTAACTATCTCCATCTCGGGACATCCCAAGTTCCAAACTTTGTTTTTATCATTTGTGCCTTGATATTGATAGTTCCAGTCGGCTAAAAATCCCTGTTTTTGATGGTCAAACAAGATTTGATTGGAACATTGTATCAGCAATAATCTCACTGCCTCACCAAGTGTAATGTGTTCCTTGACTGGATGCTCAACCCAAAGAAATCTTCCACGTCTCACTTATGCATTTATGACTTAAATGTCGAATCCCTATCTTTTAGTTTGGTTTGAAATTCATGTCTTGCTCCTCCATGCCAGCAACAGGGAGGCCACACAACATAATGCCTAGATGAGCCTACTACAGCAACATGGGTCAACTACTAGCGACAATAGGTCTAGATCACGATCCTACCTCTGGAGCACTGCGTTGGTTTTTCCTTGAAGAGGAAAGGGCAGAGCAGTAAAGCAGCGTAAGTATTTCCCTCATTTTTTGAGAACCAAGGTATCAATCCAGTAGGAGACCACGCGCGAGTCACCTCGTACCTACACAAACAAATAAGAACCTCGCAACCAATGCGATAAAGGGGTTGTCAATCCCTTCACGGCCACTTGCAAGAGTGAGATCTGATAGAGATGATAATAATAAGATAAATATTTTTGATATTATTATGATATAGATTGAAAGTAAATAAAGCAAAATAAATGGTGCAAGAAATATCTTGTTGATGAAAGATTAATATGATGTAAAATAGACCCGGGGGCCATAGGTTTCACTAGTGGCTTCTCTCAAGATAGCATAAGTATTACGGTGGGTGAAAAAATTACAGTCGAGCAATTGATAAAAAAACGAATAATTATGAGAATATCTAGGCATGATCATGTATATAGGCATGATGTCTGAGACAAGTAGACCGAAATGATTCTGTATCTACTACTGTTACTCCACACATCGACCGCTATCCAGTATGCATCTAGAGTATTAAGTTCATAAGAACAGAGTAATGCCTTAAGCAAGATGACATGATGTAGAGGGATAAACTCATGCAATATGATATAAACCCCATCTTTTTATCCTCGATGGCAACAATACAACACGTGTCGTTTCCCTTTCTTTCACTGGGATCGAGCACCGCAAGATTGAACCCAAAGCTAAGCACTTCTCCCATTGCAAGAAAGATCAATCTAGTAGGCCAAACCAAATTGATAATTCGAATAGACTTGCAAAGATAAACCAATCATACATAAAAGAATTCAGAGAAGATTCAAATATTGTTCATAGATAAACTGGATCATAAACCCACAATTCATCAGATCTCGACAAACACACCGCAAAAGAAAATTACATCAAATAGATCTCCAAGAGAATCAAGGAGAAATTTGTATTGAGATCCAAAGAGAGAGAAGAAGTCATCTAGCTACTAGCTATGGACCCGAAGGTCTGAAGTAAACTACTCACACGTCACCAGAGAGGCCATGGAGTTGATTTAGAGGCCCTCCGTGATCAATGCCCCCTCGGGCGGAGCTCTGAAAAGGCCCCAAGATGGGATCTCTCGGCTACAAAAGGTTGCGGTGGTGGAATTAGGTTTTCGTGGTGCTCCTGGATGTTTGGGGGGGGGTACGTGGATATATATAGGAGGAAGAAGTACGTCTGTGGAGCAACGAGGGGCCCACGAGGGTGGAGGGCGCGCCCAGGGGGGGTGGGCGCGCCCCCTCCCGAAGGTTTCATTCTGTTTGATATTCCTTTTCGGCGAAACTCTAAAACGGGCAAAAAACAACAATTTGGGTTGGGCCTCCGGTTAATAGGTTAGTCCCAAAAATATAATAAAAGTGTAAAAATAAGCCTAATAATATCCAAAATAGATAATATAATAGCATGGAGCAATCAAAAATTATAGATGCGTTGGAGACGTATCAGCATCCCCAAGCTTAATTCCTGCTCGTCCTCGAGTAGGTAAATGATAAAAAAAGAATTTTTGATGTGGAATGCTTTCTAACATATTTCTCAATGTAATTTTTCTTTATTGTGGCATGAAGGTCTGAAGTAAACTTCACAAGACAAAACTTAAAGTAGAAAATCTTGTGAGCTCCGTTAGCGAACGAAAACAAAACACCACTACAAGGTACTATAATGAACTCATTCTTTATTTATATTGGTGTTAAACCTACTGTATTCCAACTTCTCTATGGTTTATAAACTATTTTACTAGCCATAGATTCATCAAAATAAGCAGACAACACACGAAAAATAGAATCTGTCAAAAACAGAACACTCTGTAGTAATTTGTAGCTAACGCAAAATCTGGAACCCCAAAAATTCGAAAATAAACTGTTGGACGTGAGGAATTTATCTATTAATCATCTGAAAAAATAATTAACTAAATAGCGCTTTCCAAATAAAAATGGCAGCAGTTCTCATGAGCGCTAAAGTTTCTGTTTTTTACAGCAAGATTAACAAGACTTTCCCCAAGTCTTCCCAACGGTTCTACTTGGCACAAACACTAATTAAACACAAAAAACACAACCAAAACATAGGCTAGATAAATTATTTATTACTAAATAGGAGCAAAAAGCAAGGAATAAAAATAAAATTGGGTTGCCTCCCAACAAGCGCTATCGTTTAATGCCAAGCAAGGATAGATCTAGGTATTGCCATCTTTGGTTGATAGTTCTTTAATGAGACATTTATCACCTTTAGGAGTTTCTTCCCTTTTATCAATAATCAAACTACGTGGCACAAGATCGAAAAAATCAGTAGTAGCAAATGGTTCCTTAATGATAGCAAAAAGATTAGGATGAATACTTATAGATTTGAGATTCGCAGTTTCCTTGCTAGAGGATCCACCCTTATTTTTAGGAACATACATAAGCTTGGCACTTTTAGTTGGAGGACTTGGAGTATTCTTTATGGAAGAAAAATCGGTTCCCAAGTTGGTAATAGTACCCTCAAGTTTATCAATTCTAGTGGAATCATGATTTATTCTTTCATTAACTATAGGTTCCTTCTCTTTAATATTTTTCAAAGTTACTCCTACTTTAGATCCATATTGGGTAATTTGGTTGTGGATATTTTTATCTAAAGTTTCAATTAACTCAACGGTAGCAACTTTATTTTCAATAATTTCAAGTTTTTGCATTACATGCTCCAAAGTTAACATAGTTCCATTAATCATAAGAGGGGGTGAGCCAAATAAATCTATCATAGCATTATAAGAATCAGAAGTATGGCTACCCAAGAAATTCCCTCCAGAAATTGTGGAGAAGAACGGAAGTGGATTGCTTCGTGGTAGATCTATTTTGAACATTGCAAATCCTATACCAAGCGTCTTTTAAATTTTCTCCTTCCTTTTTTTTAAATTAAGAACTTCATTCTCGGGAGATAATGGAGAAGATAAGGGACTAGACATAACGACAAGCAAGCAATCCGACACACGAGCAAACAAGGAACAGGCAAAAAGAGGCAAATAGAGAAAGAGAGGAAGAATAGAGAGAGAGAGGGCGAATATGTCACATCCCTAGCTTCTGGTGCTGTCTGGTGTGTGCATCATGTTTAAATTCAAATGAAATTTGAATTGAGGAATTTTCAAAAGCCTCAGGAAACCTCTAAAAATAACCAACAATTAAATCTTCTCAAATGTGTCCAAGAAAATGTTCCTGTTATTCCATGGAAATATTGGTAAGAGGTAAAATTTAAACCAATATTTTTGGAGTCACAGAGATAATTATTTTGGCCATTTGAATTAATCCAATAACTATTTGCTTTGGATTTATATTTAAATATATATTAAATATGACTCCAATAATTCTGGAGGTTTGTGAGTGACTTTGTATATATTTTAGCAAGCCACATAAAAATCTACAGAATTTATTTAAATGATTTAGTTGCTAAACTAAATCAAAACAAACTACAGAAAATAGAAAAATATAAAAAGAACAGAGCCTACCTGGCGCCTACCTGTCCAGCCCAGCCGGCCCAGTTCCTCCCGCTGGCCCAGCCCACCGCCGCCCCCCTCCCCTGTCGTCTTCCTCCTTGCCAGGAGGACGGACACCGCGACACCGCCGCGCGCGCCACCTCCACCCTGCTCGGCCACCTCCTGCTTCCTCCCTGGCCTCCCCAGCGACGTCTCGGACGACGCCACGCGCCTCCCCGACCCCCTCTCACTTCTCCCTCGCTCTCTGGATCTCCCTCCCCTCTCTGCTCCCTTCCCGAGCGGAGCCCATCGCCGCCGACGCCGTTTACCGGGGCCACAGCCACCCCCTCGCTCCCACTATGCGTCCCTGAGCTCCGCCCTGACCCCGTGGAGCTACACACGCGACGCACGCGACCAGAGGAGGCCGCAGTCGACCGGAGCGCCGTCGTCTTCATCTCCGGTGCCCGGAGATCGCCGTCGTCAATTCGCCGTTGCAGAGGCTTCCCCAAGCCCACCGAGCTTCTCTCCCGACCCCTCGTGAGCCCCTGTCCATTTCCCCTCTCTCCCCGTGCCCGTCCGTGCCTTCTAACCGCCTCGACTGTCGGAGCCGACCGTTCCTCGCCGCCGGCGATGACGCAGACGGGGCTAGAGCCACCGTAGCTAACCCCCGAGCACGGCAACGTGCTCAGCACCCTTCCAGGAGCCGAGCGCGCCCACCCGTGCGACCTGCCGTGCCCTCTAGCGCCAACCCCGACCTCGCCGTGCTCCGGTCGCTGCCGCGGGCCCCGTTCCGGTGAGCTCGGGCCACCTCAGCCCCTCCCGTTTGCATAGATGGATGCGGGCGACTCCCAGCTACGCGTAGAGCCCCTCAGTCGCCGATTTGGTCGTCGAAGGAGCGTTTCCGACGCCCTCCGCCGTTGCTGGCGTCGCCGGCGACAAGCCGCGGGTCAACTCCGGCGGGTTTGACCCGGGGTTTGACCCCCTGACGTGTGGGCCCAGGCGCCTGCTTAGTTAGTGCTAGGTTAGTTAGTGTTAATTAATTTAGTTAATTAGGTGAGCCACTGACATGCGGGCCCCGCCCGGCTAACTAAGTTAGTTAGGGCTAACTAACCTGGTTAGTTGACTGGGTCACTGACCAGTGGACCCCACTGGTCAGGTTTGACCGGACTGTGCCACGTTGACCTGCTGACGTCATCGTGACATCAGTATGACGCAGTAATACTTTCTGAATTTATTTTTATATAAGAAATTTCAGAAAATGCCTAAAACTTCTAAAAATCATAGAAAATTAACCGTAACTCCAAATTAAATAATTTATATATGAAAAATTATCAGAAAAATTCAAGGAATCCATCTGTACCATTTTCATGCATGTTAGAACAACTTATCACTACTGTTTAGCACAAATCAATTAAATGGCATTTGAATAATCACATATGGAGTTTGAATTTGAATCTTGTATTCAAACCAACTTCATTTAATCTGTTGCTAGTTGCATTAGCCCAAAACACATTCATTTTGCCATGTCATGATCATGCATCATATTGTGCATTGCATTGATTGTGTTCCCTTCTGTGTTGCCGGTATTTGTCCCCTCTCGATAGACGTGATACCGATGATGTGACCGTTGACACTGATGAAGACTCAATGTTATCTTCAGAAGTGCCAGGCAAGCAAAACCCCCCTTGTTCATTCCGATACAATCCTACTCTCTCGCTCCTGCTCCTTTTTACTGCATTAGGACAACATCGATTCATCTGTTACTTGCTGCGGTAGCTGAACCCCTTTATCCTTTGCATGACCTGTCATTGCCACAGTAAATAGATGAAACCCACTAGCATGAGTAGGAGTTGTTTGAGCCCTGTTGTGCCTACTCATTCATGTTTGTTTGTCATGCCTGCTACTGCTTAGAGTTGAGTCAGGTCTGATTCATCGGGGATGAATCAGAGGTGTGTGAACATGTCCTACTGTGTGTGAGCTAAGTGTGTGAACACGATTTGGTAAAAGGTATCGGTGAGAGGCCATGTAGGAGTACATGGTGGGTTGTCTCATTGAAGCCGTCCTCAGGAACTGAGTTCTGTGTTTGTGATCCATGATTCAGCTACTACCATACATTGGGCCCTGAAATATGACCCCGCTCGACTTCTTATTCACCCAAGTCCTCTGTCCAGGAGTTGCAAGTAGTTTCTGGTGTTTGTAGTATGCTGGAGGCCGTGCACAGCGCTGACCGGAGGGGTGGGCTGTGATGCGGTAGGCACGTGGCCGGGTATATCGGGCGCCCGTTTGGTGTCACGGAACCCTGTTCACATCGTTTGGGGCTGTGAGCGAAACTCCGGCCGGATCTCCTCATGGATGGAACCCGAATAGGCGATAAACCTGGACTAGAGACTTGAGTGTTTAGGTAGGTCGTGGTCTACACCCACGTCGGCTTTCGCTTGAAGTCTGCCGAGCACATGTCGTGTGCAGACGCTAAGTGGTGGAAACATGTATGAAGAAGTACACCCCTGCAGGGTTAACATCATCTATTCGAATAGCCGTGTCCGCGGTAAAGGACTTCTGGGTTGCTTATATCAGTTCATAGACAAGTGAAAATGGATACTCTAAAATACGCAAGATAAGCGTGAGTGCTATGGATGGCGTTCTCGTAGGGAGACGGGAGCGGATCCATAGTGGTGTATTGATATGGTAAATATGTGGACTCGTGTGCGCCACCTCAAAAGAGTCGCTTGCAGTCGTAGATTAGGATAGCCACCGAGTCAAAGCTAGCTTGCTGCAGTTAAACCCCACCATCCCTTTGTTGATAATGATGCATATGTAGATAGTTCTGATGTAAGTCTTGCTGGGTACATTTGTACTCACGTTTGCCTATTTTATGTTTTTGCAGAGAGACTTCAGTCTCACTAGTATTTCCGCGTGGTCTTCGACGTTTAGCTTGTTACCTCAGCTACGATCTTGTGCCTCGGAAGGATTTGGTAGATAGTCAGGCTTCTCAGCCTTTTTCATTTATAGATGTCTGTACCCAGACATGATAGCTTCCGCTTGTGCTTGATTTGTATGCTCTGAATGTTGGGTCATGAGACCCATGTTTGTAATATCTCGCTCCTCGGAGCCTATTGAATAGATTACTTGAGTCATAGAGTCATGTTGTGATGCCATGTTGTATTTGCACATATCGAGCATATTGTGTGTATGTTATTGAAATGCTTGGTATGTGTGGGATCTGACCATCTAGTTGTTTATCTTTAGTAGCCTCTCTTACGGGGAAATGTCTCCTAGTGTTTCCACCGAGCCATGGTAGCTTGCTACTGCTCCGGAACACTTAGGCTGGCCGGCATGTGTCCTTCTTCGTTCCTGTGTCTGTCCCTTCGGGGAAATGTCACGCGGTGAATACCGGAGTCCTGTTAGCCCGCTACAGCCCGGTTCATCGGAGTCCTGCTAGCCCAGTGCTACAGCCTGGATTCACTCGCTGATGACCGACACGTTCGATGCTGGGTCATGGATGCCTGTCCCTGTAAGTCTGTGCCGCTTTGGGTTTACGACTAGCCATGTCAGCCCGGGCTCCTTATCATATGGATGCTAGCGACACTGTCATATACGTGTGCCAAAAGGCGCAAACGGTCCCGGGCAAAGGTAAGGCGACACCCGTGGGAATACCGTGCGTGAGGCCGCAAAGTGATATGAGGTGTTACATGCTAGATCGATGTGGCATTGAGTCGGGGTCCTGACAGCGTTGGTATCAGAGCTTGACTGCCTGTAGGATTACCAAGCCAAACTGGTCGAAGTTGAGTCTAGAAATTCTTTAGTTATATAAGGGAATTGATTGTGGGATGGAACGTAATGCTCTTTTTACTCCTTATACCTCATGCCCTTCTGATCTGAGTCATCTTATCTTTCCTGCGGGGATTAAGAACTAGGCTATCTCTTCTTTCTATTAGGATCACGTGTTACTAATCAGTAGACTTATAAGATTGTTGGATTTAAGTCTCAGTTCAGTTCCTACTACTTCCGTATGTTAATTGTTGATCTCGGAACCTTGATATTGTGCTTCTGAGTGGTTATGCCACCATTTTTGTGATTGTCTCAAATCTTTTTGAGCAATTATAGCCGTTATGCTGTCCGAGTCATCCCAGGTTTCTAAATAGTCCGATGCATTTGCAAATCCCTTCCTTCTGTTTCCGATGTTCCCATGGGCCAGATTAACCACACTAATCGGTGTGTTGAGGTAATTATTGCCTCGACATATATGTTGGAATTATTATTATGACCCTAAGTGCTTAGGGGATCATCTAGTGGTCTAGCCATGATTTGTGTCCTAGTGTGAAGATTCTGGCCTTTACTCTCGGAAGCATCCCGTGATGCTACTTAGTAGTAGGTATTCTACTCCTGGGTTCTGAACCCGAGATTCACTCTACCTACTTCATGTTGATAGTAATTGCTAGTGCCTTTAGGATATTAGTAACCTTTGCGATAGTCCTTGAAGTCCGTGGTATCTTCTTCTTCCAAATACCATGAACTACTTATGGCAGATGTTCCTCGCTGATCGAAAGATCACATTCAGAGTGCTCTCGATGGGTTCTCCATTCATAATTGTGACTCTGTCAGTTCTACCTTTCTGCATGGGTTATCCGGAAGAATTATGTTGAACTCGGTTCGACATACTAATTTATGCATCCACAACTCAGAAAGTTATATGTTCCTTTGAGTTGTTCTCTTTAGTTGCATTCTGACCCTCGTCTATCAATTGATAGTCAAGAGTATGCGTGCGTTCGTTCATCGATGCCTATGACTCTTGTGGTCTGTCAAGCCATTCTATTCCGGAATGACTAGGAGAAACAAACTCCAGTACCTCTTCCATATCTAGGATTGGGTCAAAGTAGTTGTATTCCGCAGATCAAATGCCAATCCAGCTTTTGGTTCTGCTCTACCTTGGAGTATTACATATTTTATATCGAGATTGTTATAGGAATTGCACACCATCCCATGAACTCTTGGTACAGTGATACTTCTTGCCATCACTGTTCATTCCTCGGCCCTCGTGTTGATGCAACCGGAATACCGACAAATGAATTGTGATGTGTGAAATCAATACTGCTAGCAACTCTGTTGCTTGGTAGTTAAAGGATAATAACTTCATTCTTAGTATGTTGGTTTTCGAATCATCCTTCTAAGACTGATCGTGCTACCTAGTCCTTATTTCGGTGCACCCTTCGATTGATGGGTTAGGATCTTGTCAAGTCCTCACTCATTTGATCATATCGTCTTGCCCTCAAAAGCAAGATTGTTCTCGAGCTTAGTAACATACCGGTGATTCGTGACTTTCCAAATATCTTCTTGGAGGTGTTACCGGGTTGTCACCTGACCGCTATGTTGAGTTCGTGATCAAGTTGGTTTCTTGTGAACCACCTTCTCTCCAAGAATCGGTGTTAGATATCCCTGAGCTAGTTGGTTAAGCTAGACAACAACTTGGAGAGTTGGAAGATAAAAGCTTGTCTGACTTAGTTCGTTCCAAAGGGATATTCTTGTGTAGTGTGTGTTGAAGAAAGATGATATCTTCATCGATTGGTCCTTGTGATCAGTTGCTGGACCTATTGTCTTATCAATCCTTTGATTTGAGTGTGGGCTATCGTCAAATCAAGTCGGAACCAACGATGTTCGTAATGTTGTCTTACTCGTGGTTGATCCCTCGAGCATACACCATTATATCCTTTGGGTCTGACCAATGCTATCACCGTGTTCACTTAACTATGGAATTCCTTTTAAAAGGAAACCTAGATGAATTGTTGTTGAGCCCATTGACAACATCCTTGTCTTCTCCATAATTTTGCTGAACATTAAGCTAGTGTTGGAAACTTTTGAAAGCATTTGATCATGCTAGCTCATGAAGCATATGTTTGGATGAAGGTAGTGACTTCCTTTAATTCATGTGCATCTGATGCAAGTTGCCGCCGTGGATTCGAGAAAGTCAATGTTGCTTTCTTTGGAATCATTCCAAATCAGTCATGCACACGTACGAAGAATGCTGTGGTTTGAAGACTTGCAACCTTCAATCTATATGTACCCCTAGCACACCAAGCCACTGGTTGATTTGTTCAAGGAGAAGGAGTTCCTTCATAAGAGCTAATCCGGACTTATGTAAGGACTTCGATACCCTCGTTGATGGTTCCCCCTCCTGAACTCGGTAGTGTTTTATTATAAGACTACCACGTGGTCATGCTTGTCTGGGACAACGTGTTCACATGTTTGTAGCAGAACCAGCTCATGTTTTGGAGCTTGCTATCGTAGTTCATCTCCCGAGAATCCCGCAACGTCATCTCGTCGATTTGTGTTGCAAACTTTCATTTTTCTTCCTAAGACTCGATGAGCCTGGAATATCCTGACACCAACCAGATCTGAATCTCAGGCAGATATGATGGGTGGAACATTCTCCAAGAACTATAATATTGGTCCCTCGATAACCGGTAAAGTGGATGTCGTGGCCAACACACCCAGCCGGAAGACCTGTTATTATAATATCTTGATTGAGGAAGTTGGCCACCTCCCCATAGGGATTTCGTAGGATTTACTCCCTAGTTGCCCCTATGGATTTTTGTGTTCCCGAAGTCCGACCTTTTACTTGATGTTTAGATATCAAACCATATCTATGAATGGGTTATACTAGCACATCAAGGAGAACATTAGAAGCGGAGTGCTAAATGTCTCTCGGTCGATCATCCAGATTTTATTCGCTTGGCCTCGCTAAGGTGAAATATGAGAAAGTGTTATCCTCCTTCGCATCTGCATCGTCCACCGCTATTCATCATGGTAGTATGTTGTGTTGTCAGCACCCTTGACGCGGTTGTTGATAAAACCTTGATGATTATGGAAATGCTCAAGTTCTTGAGAGCACGCACAAGCGCTACGTCTTATCATCGGCACTAGCTGGGATTGCCCCAGATTTCCTCGGTTATGCTATAACCACTCCAACGGTGAATTCACTCTCTTTTGTTGGGTTCTTCCCCAGTTACCAGAATCATTCCCAGCATTTGCATTTTGTTCCCAGCTTGCACCGCCATTGTGCCATTCTACCATGGGTCTCTTCCATTTCCGGTGATAAGCAAAATTCATCCATTACGTTGTCTTCAACAAGGTAATCTACATCATCCAAGTTTGAGTATGCCATTCTACCGAACCCCTCTAAATGATCGATTATGATTTGCCTTAAGCTGGTATAAAGAGTTTCAATGATCTCTGAATCAAAGGTAATTCTTTTGCCACTTAAGGGGAGATATCTACGAGTCACGGTTCCGAAGGTGTCTCGTTGTGGTATCATGGCTACTCAACTCCTCGCTACGTTGACAATCGTTTACCACCTTCTTAGGTGTGGAATTGTTGTCTACCTAGTGAACCTTCGTCATCCGTTTCTTTCCACCCCTCTTGATGTGTATCTCGTGTCTCAACCCGAGAGATGGTTCTATGTCTCATTCCGGAAGTTAATCCTGAGTTGTTCGATCTTCGAGAAGACCGATCCTTCCAGAGTTTTCCTTTCCTCTTCTTGTCATGATTAGCTGGAGTTCTCAGAGCAAGACGACAAGACAAAATGGTGTTCAAATCAACGTTCATTTGAAGTGCCACCTGGATCGTGAAGATTATACTAGTTTGCGTTTCCCCCTTCACCTTACCCTACGCTTGAATCTCGAGACGAGATTCTTGTTTAGTGGGGGTGAGTTGTCACATCCCTAGCTTCTGGTGCTGTCTGGTGTGTGCATCATGTTTAAATTCAAATGAAATTTGAATTGAGGAATTTTCAAAAGCCTCAGGAAACCTCTAAAAATAACCAACAATTAAATCTTCTCAAATGTGTCCAAGAAAATGTTCCTGTTATTCCATGGAAATATTGGTAAGAGGTAAAATTTAAACCAATATTTTTGGAGTCACAGAGATAATTATTTTGGCCATTTGAATTAATCCAATAACTATTTGCTTTGGATTTATATTTAAATATATATTAAATATGACTCCAATAATTCTGGAGGTTTGTGAGTGACTTTGTATATATTTTAGCAAGCCACATAAAAATCTACAGAATTTATTTAAATGATTTAGTTGCTAAACTAAATCAAAACAAACTACAGAAAATAGAAAAAAATAAAAAGAACAGAGCCTACCTGGCGCCTACCTGTCCAGCCCAGCCGGCCCAGTTCCTCCCGCTGGCCCAGCCCACCGCCGCCCCCCTCCCCTGTCGTCTTCCTCCTTGCCAGGAGGACGGACACCGCGACACCGCCGCGCGCGCCACCTCCACCCTGCTCGGCCACCTCCTGCTTCCTCCCTGGCCTCCCCAGCGACGTCCCGGACGACGCCACGCGCCTCCCCGACCCCCTCTCACTTCTCCCTCGCTCTCTGGATCTCCCTCCCCTCTCTGCTCCCTTCTCGAGCGGAGCCCATCGCCGCCGACGCCGTTTACCGGGGCCACAGCCACCCCCTCGCTCCCACTATGCGTCCCTGAGCTCCGCCCTGACCCCGTGGAGCTACACACGCGACGCACGCGACCAGAGGAGGCCGCAGTCGACCGGAGCGCCGTCGTCTTCATCTCCGGTGCCCGGAGATCGCCGTCGTCAATTTGCCGTTGCAGAGGCTTCCCCGAGCCCACCGAGCTTCTCTCCCGACCCCTCGTGAGCCCCTGTCCATTTCCCCTCTCTCCCCGTGCCCGTCCGTGCCTTCTAACCGCCCCAACTGTCGGAGCCGACCGTTCCTCGCCGCCGGCGATGACGCAGACGGGGCTAGAGCCACCGTAGCTAACCCCCGAGTACGGCAACGTGCTCAGCACCCTTCCAGGAGCCGAGCGCGCCCACCCGTGCGACCTGCCGTGCCCTCTAGCGCCAACCCCGACCTCGCCGTGCTCCGGTCGCCGCCGCGGGCCCCCTTCCGGTGAGCTCGGGCCACCTCAGCCCCTCCCGTTTGCATAGATGGATGCGGGCGACTCCCAGCTACGCGTAGAGCCCCTCAGTCGCTGATTTGGTCGTCGAAGGAGCGTTTCCGACGCCCTCCGCCGTTGCTGGCGTCGCCGGCGACAAGCCGCGGGTCAACTCCGGCGGGTTTGACCCGGGGTTTGACCCCCTGACGTGTGGGCCCAGGCGCCTGCTTAGTTAGTGCTAGGTTAGTTAGTGTTAATTAATTTAGTTAATTAGGTGAGCCACTGACATGCGGGCCCCGCCCGGCTAACTAAGTTAGTTAGGGCTAACTAACCTGGTTAGTTGACTGGGTCACTGACCAGTGGACCCCACTGGTCAGGTTTGACCGGACTGTGCCACGTTGACCTGCTGACGTCATCGTGACGTCAGTATGACGCAGTAATACTTTCTGAATTTATTTTTATATAAGAAATTTCAGAAAATGCCTAAAACTTCTAAAAATCATAGAAAATTAACCGTAACTCCAAATTAAATAATTTATATATGAAAAATTATCAGAAAAATTCAAGGAATCCATCTGTACCATTTTCATGCATGTCAGAACAACTTATCACTACTGTTTAGCACAAATCAATTAAATGGCATTTGAATAATCACATATGGAGTTTGAATTTGAATCTTGTATTCAAACCAACTTCATTTAATCTATTGCTAGTTGCATTAGCCCAAAACACATTCATTTTGCCATGTCATGATCATGCATCATATTGTGCATTGCATTGATTGTGTTCCCTTCTGTGTTGCCGGTATTTGTCCCCTCTCGATAGACGTGATACCGATGATGTGATCGTTGACACTGATGAAGACTCAATGTTATCTTCAGAAGTGCCAGGCAAGCAAAACCCCCTTGTTCATTCCGATACAATCCTACTCTCTCGCTCCTGCTCTCTTTTACTGCATTAGGACAACAACGATTCATCTGTTACTTGCTGCGGTAGCTGAACCCCTTTATCCTTTGCATGACCTGTCATTCCACAGTAAATAGATGAAACCCACTAGTATGAGTAGGAATTGTTTGAGCCCTGATGTGCCTACTCATTCATGCTTGTTTGTCATGCCTGCTACTGCTTAGAGTTGAGTCAGGTCTGATTCATCGGGGATGAATCAGAGGCGGGTGAACATGTCCTACTGTGTGTGAGCTAAGTGTGTGAACACGATTTGGTAAAAGGTGTCGGTGAGAGGCCATGTAGGAGTACATGGTGGGTTGTCTCATTGAAGCCGTCCTCAGGAACTGAGTTCTGTGTTTGTGATCCATGATTCAGCTACTACCATACATTGGGCCCTGAAATATGACCCCGCTCGACTTCTTATTCACCCTTGTCCTCTGTCCAGGAGTTGCAAGTAGTTTCTGGTGTTTGTAGTATGCTGGAGGCCGTGGACAGCGCTGACCGTAGGGGTGGGCTGTGATGCGGTAGGCACGTGGTCGGGTATACCGGGCGCTCGTTTGGTGTCACGGAACCCTGTTCACATCGTTTGGGGCTGTGAGCGAAACTCCGGCCGGATCTCCTCATGGATGGAACCCGAATAGGCGATAAACCTGGACTAGAGACTTGAGTGTTTAGGTAGGTCGTGGTCTACACCCACGTCGGCTTTCGCTTGAAGTCTGCCGAGCACATGTCGTGTGCAGACGCTAAGTGGTGGAAACATGTATGAAGAAGTACACCCCTGCAGGGTTAACATCATCTATTCGAATAGCCGTGTCCGCGGTAAAGGACTTCTGGGTTGCTTATATCAGTTCATAGACAAGTGAAAATGGATACTCTAAAATACGCAAGATAAGCGTGAGTGCTATGGATGGCGTTCTCGTAGGGAGACGGGAGCGGATCCATAGTGGTGTATTGATATGGTGAATATGTGGACTCGTGTGCGCCACCTCAAAAGAGTTACTTGCAGTCGTAGTTCAGGATAGCCACCGAGTCAAAGCTGGCTTGCTGCAGTTAAACCCCACCATCCCCTTTGTTGAAAATGATGCATATGTAGATAGATCTGATGTAAGTCTTGCTGGGTACATTTGTACTCACGTTTGCCTATTTTATGTTTTTGCAGAGAGACTTCAGTCTCACTAGTAGTTCCGCTTGGACTTCGACGTTTAGCTTGATACCTCAGCTACGATCTTGTGCCCTCGGCAGGATCTGATAGATAGTCAGGCTTCTCGGCCTTTTTCATTTATAGATGTCTGTACCCAGACATGATAGCTTCTGCTTGTGCTTGGACTTGTATACTCTGAATGTTGGGTCATGAGACCTATGTTTGTAATATCTCGCTCCTCGGAGCCTATTGAATAAATTATTTGAGTCGTAGAGTCATGTTGTGATGCCATGTTGTATTTGCACATATCGAGCATATTGTGGGTATGTTATTGAAATGCTTGGTATGTGTGGGATCTGACCATCTAGTTGTTTATCTTTAGTAGCCTCTCTTACGGGGAAATGTCTCCTAGTGTTTCCACCGAGCCATGGTAGCTTGCTACTGCTCCAGAACACTTAGGCTGGCCGGCATGTGTCCTTCTTCGTTCCTGTGTCTGTCCCTTCGGGGAAATGTCACGCGGTGAATACCGGAGTCCTGTTAGCCCGCTACAGCCCGGTTCACCGGAGTCCTGCTAGCCCAGTGCTACAGCCTGGATTCACTCGCTGATGACCGACACGTTCGATGCTGGGTCATGGATGCCTGTCCCTGTAAGTCTGTGCCGCTTTGGGTTTACGACTAGCCATGTCAGCCCGGGCTCCTTATCATATGGATGCTAGCGACACTGTCATATACGTGTGCCAAAAGGCGCAAACGGTCCCGGGCAAAGGTAAGGCGACACCCGTGGGAATACCGTGCGTGAGGCCGCAAAGTGATATGAGGTGTTACATGCTAGATCGATGTGGCATTGAGTCGGGGTCCTGACAGAATAAAATGGCAAGGGTGAAGTGGGGGAGAGGAAAACGAGAGGCAAATGGCAAATCATGTAATGCGGGAGATAAGGGTTGTGATGGGTACTGGGTATGTTGACTTTTGCGTAGACCTCCCCGGCAACAGCGCCAGAAATCCTTCTTGCTACCTCTTGAGCACTTGCGTTGGTTTTCCCTTGAAGAGGAAAGGGCGATGCAGCAGAGTACCGTAACTATTTCCCTCAGTTTTTGAGAACCAAGGTATCAATCTAGTAGGAGGCCACGCACGAGTCCCTCGTACCTACACAAACAAATAAATCCTCGCAACCAACGCGATAAGGGGTTGTCAATCCCTACACGGTCACTTACGAGAGTGAGATCTGATAGATATGATAAGATAATATTTTTGGTATTTTTATGATAAAGATGGAAAGTAAAATAAAAGGCAAAGGAAATAACTAAGTATTAGAAGATTAATATGATGGAAGATAGACCCGGGGGCCATAGGTTTCACTAGTGGCTTCTCTCAAGAACATAAGTATTTATGGTGGGTGAACAAATTATTGTTAAGCAATCGACAGAATTGAGCATAGTTATGAGAATATCTAGGTATGATCATGTATATAGGCATCGCGTCCGAGACAAGTAGACCGACTCCTGCCTGCATCTACTACTATTACTCCACACATCGACCGCTATCCAGCATGCATCTAGAGTATTAAGTTCATAAGAACAGAGTAACGCTTTAAGCAAGATGACATGTGATAACCCAGAAGTATAGGGGATCGCAACAGCTTTCGAGAGTAGAGTATTCAACCCAAATTTATTGATTCGACACAAGGGGAGCCAAAGAATATTCTCAAGTATTAGCAGCTGAGTTGTCAATTCAACCACACCTGGAAACTTAGTATCTGCAGCAAAGTGTTTAGTAGCAAAGTAATATGATAGTGGTGGTAACAGCAACAAAAGTAAAGACAACAAAAGTAATGTTTTTGGTATTTTGTAGTGATTGTAACAGTAGCAGCGGGAAAGTAAATAAGCGTAAACCAGTATATGGAAAACTCATAGGCACCGAATCAGTGATGGATAATTATGCCGGATGCGGTTCATCATGTAACAGTCATAACATAGGGTGACACAGAACTAGCTCCAATTCATCAATGTAATGTAGGCATGTATTCCGTATATAGTCATACGTGCTTATGGAAAAGAACTTGCATGACATCTTTTGTCCTACCCTCCTATGGCAGCGGGGTCCTATTGGAAACTAAGGGATATTAAGGCCTCCTTTTAATAGAGAACCGGAACAAAGCATTAGCACATAGTGAATACATGAACTCCTCAAACTATGGTCATAGTGTTCCCGATTATTGTCACTTCGGGGTTGCCGGATCATAACACATAGTAGGTGACTATAGACTTGCAAGATAGGATCAAGAAATCACATATATTCATGAAAACATAATAGGTTCAGATCTGAAATCATGGCACTCGGGCCCTAGTGACAAGCATTAAGCATAGCAAAGTCATAGCAACATCAATCTCAGAACACAATGGATACTAGGGATCAAACCCTAACAAAACTAACTCGATTACATGATAAATCTCATCCAACCCATCACCGTCCAGCAAGCCTATGATGCAATTACTCACGCACGGCGGTGAGCATCATGAAATTGGTGATGGAGGATGGTTGATGATGACGACGGCGACGAATCCCCCTCTCTGGAGCCCCGAACGGACTCCAGATCAGCCCTCCCGAGAGGTTTTAGGGCTTGGCGGCGGCTCCGCATCGTAAAACGCGATGATTTCTTCTCTCTGATTTTTTTTCTCATCGAAACTCAATATATGGAGGTGGAGTTGGAGTAGGAGACGCAACAGGGGGCCCACGAGGTAGGGGGTGTGCCCTGGGGGGGCGCCCCCCACCCTCGTGAGAAGGGTGTGGCCCCCCTGCTCTTCATCTTTGGCGAGTTTTTTTTATTGTTTTTCTAAGATGTTCCATGGAGTTTCAGGTCATTCCGAGAATATTTGTTTTCTGCACATAAAACAACATCATGGTAATTCTGCTGAAAACAACGTCAGTTCGGGTTAGTTCCATTCAAATCATGCAAGTTAGAGTCCAAAACAAGGGCAAAAGTGTTTGGAAAAGTAGATACGACGGAGACGTATCAACTCCCCCAAGCTTAAACCCTTGCTTGTCCTCAAGCAATTCAGTTGACAAACTGAAAGAAAGAAAGAAAAACTTTTACAAACTCTGTTTGCTCTTGTTGTTGTAACTATGTCAAGCCAGCATTCAAGTTTTCAGCATAGATCATAACTAACCACATTTGCAATAATTCTCAGGTCTTATAATTACTCATATCAATAGCATAATCAACTAGCAAGTCATAATAATAAATCTCGGATGACAACACTTTCTCAAAACAATCATAATACGATATAATAAGATGGTATCTCGCTAGCCCTTTCTGAGACCGCAAAACATAAATGCAGAGCACCTTTAAAGATCAAGGACTGACTAGACATTGTAATTCATGGTAAAAGAGATCCAATCATAATCATACCCAATATAAATTAACAGTGATGAATGCAAATGACGGCTGTGCTCTCCAGCTAGTGCTTTTTAATAAGAGGGTGATGACTCAACATAAAAGTAAATGGATAGGCCCTTCGCAGAGGGAAGCAGGGATTTGTAGAGGTGCCAGAGCTCGGTTTTGAAATAGAGATAAATTGTATTTGAGCGATATACTTTCATTGTCAACGTAACAACTAAGAGATGGCGATATCTTCCATGCTAAACACATTATAGGCGGTTCCCAAACAGAATGGTAAAGTTTATACTCCCCCTCCACCAACAAGCATCAATCCATGGCTTGCTCGAAACAACGAGTGCCTCCAACATACATCAGGTCCCAGGGGGAGTTTTGTTTGCAATTAATTTTGATTTAATTTGCATACAGCATGGGACTGGGCATCCCGGTGACCAGCCATTTTCTCGTCAGTGAGGAGCGGAGTCCCCTCCTCTTGAGAATAACTTGCCTAACATGGAAGATAAGGACAGCCTTTGTTGATACATGAGCTATTCGAGCATACAAAACAGAATGATTATTTGAAGGCTTAGAGTTTGGCACATACAAATTTACTTGGAATGGTAGGTAGATACCGCATATAGGAAGGTATGGTGGACTCATCTGGAATAACTTTGGGGTTTAAGGGATTGGATGCACAAGCAGTATTCCCGCTTAGTACAAGTGAAGGCTAGCAAAAGACTGGGAAGCGACCAACTAGAGAGCGACAACAGCCATGTACATGCATTAAAATCAATAAACATTGGATGCAAGCATGAGTAGGATATAATCCACCATGAACATAAATATCGTGAAGGTTATGTTGATTTTGTTTCAACTACATGCATGAACATGTGCCAAGTCAAGTCACTTAAATCATTCAAAAGAGGATATCACCCCATCATACCACATCATAATCATCTCAATAGCATGTTGGCACACAAGTAAATCATTATAACTCATAGCTAA
This sequence comes from Triticum dicoccoides, assembly GCF_002162155.2. Taxonomy (NCBI): domain Eukaryota; kingdom Viridiplantae; phylum Streptophyta; class Magnoliopsida; order Poales; family Poaceae; genus Triticum; species Triticum dicoccoides. The sequence goes on from NC_041380.1 coordinate 455,610,411, forward strand.
TCAAGCATGGCACAAGCAACTATGATCTCTATTTGTCATTGCAAACATGTTTATTCATAATAAGCTGAATCAAGAACGAGGGACTCATCATATTTACAAAAAAAAGAGGTCGAGTTCATACCAGCTTTTCTCATCTCAGTCAGTCCATCATATATCATCATAATTGCCTTTCATTTGCACGACCGAACGGTGTGGATAATAATAAGAGTGCACGTGCATTGGACTAAGCTGGAATCTACGAGCATTCAATAAACAGGAGAAGACAAGGCAATATGGGCTCTTGGTTAAATCAACAATAATGCATATAAGAGCCACTTCAACAATTTAATTATGGTCTTCTCCTACCGACCCCCAAAGAAAAGAAAAGAAATAAAACTATTTACACGGGAAAGCTCCCAACAAGCAAAAGAAGAACGGGAAATATTTTTGGGTTTTCTTTTTAATTATTACTACTACAGCAGAAAAATAAACTACTACTAATTTTTTTGGTTTTTCTTAAGGTTTAACAAACACAAGAAGACAGCAGGAAAAATAAAATAAACTAGCATGGATATTACAGTGAAAAAGTATGAGCACCGACATCTAGCAATGAGTGTGTGTGAGCATGAATGTAATGTCGGTGAGAAATACGTACTCCCCCAAGCTTAGGCTTTTGGCCTAAGTTGGTCTATGGCCACGGCTGGCCTGGCGGATATCCATAATAATAATTGTTGGGGTCGTACTGTGATGAGAAAGAATAGTTGGGATCATACTGATGTGCAGCGGTTATCGCCTGCTGAGCTGCAGCGTGGAGTCGAGCTGCCTCCGCTCTCCTCTCGTACTCTTCTGCCTCCTCTATGGTAATAACATATCTTCCTTTTGTCTGTGAATCAAAGAAGGCAGGAGCAGGGAGAGTAATACGGAAAACATGTCATTTATCAAAAATTAACCGATATAAGAGAGGTGATTCAGGCCTCTCGACAAACTAGTGCGAAGCCATAGAGTTATAATCTAAATATGCAGGAGGCAACTCCATATCACCCTCACGAATGTCTATTTCAAGAAAATGAGCTAAGCGGGTTGCATAAATTCGTCTACAGAAATGTCCATTATGTCTATTATGATGCAACCTACGAGCTACAATGGCTCCCATATGATAAGATTGGTCTCCTAGCACAGCACTCCTAAGAATGCTGAGATCAGGGACACACATGTGACATGCTTCATCCTTATCATTTATGCATCTACCGATGAAAAGAGCAAAGTAATGTATAGTAGGAAAGTGAATGCTCCCTATGGTAGCCTGCGTTATATCTCTGGATTCCCCCACAGTTATACTAGCAAGAAAGTTTCTAAATTCATATTTAGGGGGATCCCTAATACTGCCCCATGATGGAAGTTCGCAAGCAGAAGTGAAATCCTCTAGGTCCATGGTATAAGATTTGCCATAAAGATCAAACATGACTGAAGGAGAATTACGCGAAGATGAATGCTCAAACCTCCTCACAAATGAACTTGTGAGATCATGATATTGGGGGCGTTTGTTAGCCTCAAAATCTTCAAGACCGGCATTGTGCAAATATGCTTTGAATTCTTCTTTAATTCCCGCACGGTCCATAAAATTTTCCGACGGCCATTCGCAAGGCCGTACCGGAGCGTCCCTTGGTGGATCCTCGTCAGCATCGCGCATAGCAATCCTGGGTCCTTGCTTCTTAGAGGAACCACCTTGGAACATCTTCCTAAGCATATTGTTTTTCTCTGAAAAATTCTGAAATTTTTAGTAACTTCAAACAAAAGTGCACCAACTTCAATAAAACTGATAGCAACTACTCCTACAAGTGCCTAGAGCATATATCAAGCATTAGAACTACTTGGAACCATATAAATTTGACATGCAAGCTCAAGAACATGGTTACCTATGCAGCACAAATTTGCAAATAATAAAGCACTAGAACAAAAACTAATTGGACCAATGGAGGAGTCACATACCAAGGAACAATCTCCCCAAGCAGTTTTGCGAGAGGTGCTTTGAGCAAGGAGATCGAAAATCACAGCAAAAGTGGCTGGAACTCGTGCTTGAGTTGGTTTTTCAGGTTTGTGTGAGATAGAGGAAGAAGATGGGTGCTGGGATAAGTGGAGGAGGGCCACCATGGGCCCATGAGGCAGGGCGCGCGCCCTATAGGGGGGGCGCCCACCACCCTCGTGGCCAGGTGGTAGCTCCTCCCACGGTAATTTTTGCATAGTAAATCCTCAAATATTCCCGAAAAAATCATATTAAATTGGCATGTCATTCAGAGGACTTTTATTTTTGGGATATTTTTATGTTGCACGGATAAGTCAGGAAACAGACAGAAAAATACTATTTTTACTTTATTTGATATAAATAACAGAAAGTAAAAGTGGGGTACAGAAGTTTGTGCTTCTAGTTTCATCCATCTCGTGCTCATCAAAAAGAATCCACTAACAAGGTTGATCAAGTCTTGTTAACAAACTCATTCCAATAATCATGAAACCGGAGAAATTTCGAATAACACTAAGTTACCTCAACAGGGATATGCACATCCCCAATAATAAGAATATCATATTTCTTCTTGACAGTAGGAAGAGGAAATTCAAAACCTCCAAATATAATCGATGGAATTTTTCCAATAGAGTTGATACTATGAACTTGAGGTTGTTTCCTCGGAAAGTGTACCGTATGCTCATTACCATTAACATGAAAAGTGACATTGCCTTTGTTGCAATCAATAACAGCCCCTGCAGTATTAAGAAAAGGTCTTCCAAGAATAATAGACATACTATCATCCTCGGGAATATCAAGAATAACAAAGTCCATTAAAATAGTAACGTTTGCAACCACAACAGGCACATCCTCATAGATACCGACAGGTATAGCAGTTGATTTATCAGCCATTTGCAAAAATATTTCAGTAGGTGTCAACTTATTCAAGTCAAGTCTACGATATAAAGAGAGAGGCATAACATTAACACCGGCTCCAAGATCACATAAAGCAGTTTTAATATAATTTCTTTTAATGGAGCAAGGTATAGTAGGTACTCCGAGGTCTCCAAGTTTCTTTGGTATTCCACGCTTAAAAGAATAATTAGCAAGCATGGTGGAAATCTCAGCTTCCGGTATCTTTCTTTTATTAGTAATGATATCCTTCATATATTTAGCATAAGGATTTGTTTTGAGCACATCAGTTAATCTCATACGCAAAAAGATAGGCCTAATCATTTCAGCAAAACGCTCAAAATCCTCATCATCCTTTTTCTTGGATGGTTTCAGAGGAAAAGGCATGGGTTTCCAAACCCAAGGTTCCCTTTCTTTACCATGTTTCCTAGCAACAAAGTCTCTTTTATCATAACATTGATTCTTTGATTGTGGGTTATCAAGATCAATAGCAGGTTCAATTTCTACATCATTGTCATTACTAGGTTGAGCATCATCATGAACATCATCATTAATATTTTTACTAGGTTCATGTTCATTACCAGATTGTGTTTCAACATCAGACATAGAAATATCATTTGGATTATCAAGTGGTTCAGCAATAGGTTCACTAGAAGTTTGCACAGTTCTATCATTTTTCTTCTTCTTCTTTTTAGAAGAACTAGGAACATCAATATTATTTCTTTGAGAATCTTGATCGATTCTCTTAGGGTGGCCTTCAGGATACAAAGGTTCCTGAGTCATTCTACTGGTTCTAGTAGCCACTCTAACAGCATAATCATTTTTCTTACTATTCATTTCATCAAGCACTTCCTTTTGAGCCTTAAGTACTTGTTCTACTTGAGTGGTAACCATAGAAGCATGTTTGCTAACAAGTTTAAGTTCACCTTTAATATTAGCCATATAATCACCCAAGCATCTAACCATATAAGCATTTTATTTTAATTGTCTACCAAAATAAGCATTGAAGTCGTCTTGCTTAAACATAAAGTTATCAAACTCATCCAAGCACTGACTAGCAATTTTAGTAGGAGGGACTTCAGCTTTATCATATCTATAGAGGGAATTTACCTTTACTACCTGTGTCGGGATATCGGGATCAGGAGGTTCTTCAGTAAATAAAAAATTAAGATCATATGTTTCTTCAATAGGCGGTGAATTAAGACCATGTATTTCTTCAATAGGAGGTAAATTCTTAACGTCTTCAGCTTTAATACATTTTTCTTTCATAGATTTATTTGCCTCTTGCATATCTTCGGGACTGAGAAATAAAACACCTCTCTTCTTCGGACTTGGTTTAAGAATGGGCTCAGTAATTGGAGCAGGAGATGGCTCATGAGTTGGCTCAGGAGGTGCCCAATTATTTTCATTTGTCAACATATTATTCAATAGAATTTCAGCTGCATCTGGTGTTCTTTCCCTGAAAAGAGAACCAGCACAACTATCAAGGTAATATCTGGAAGCATCGGTTAGTCCATCATAAAAGATATCAAGTATTTCAGGTTTCTTAAGAGGATGATCAGGCAAAGCATTAAGTAGCTTGAGAAGCCTCCCCCAAGCTTGTGGGAGACTCTCTTCTTTAATTTGCACAAAGTTGTATATTTCCCTCAAAGTAGCTTGTTTCTTATGAGCGGGGAAATATTTAGCAGAGAAGTAATAAATCATATCCTAGGGACTACGCACACAACCAGGATCAAGAGAATTAAACCATATCTTAGCATCACCCTTTAATGAGAATGGAAATATTTTGAGTATATAGAAGTAACGCGATCTCTCATCATTAGTTAACAGGGCAGCTATATCATTTAACTTAGTAAGATGTGCCACAACAGTTTCAGATTCATAGCCATAAAACACATCAGATTCAACCAAAGTAAATATATCAGGATCAATAGAGAATTCATAATCTTTATCAGGAACACATATAGGTGAAGTAGCAAAAGCAGGGTCAGGTCTCATTTTATCTCTAAGTGATTCTTTGTTCCATTTAATTAATAACCTCTTAAGCTCATATCTATCTTTGCAAGCAAAAATAGCGGTAGAAGATTCCATATCAAAAAGATAACCCTCAGGAATAACAGGCATATTTTCATCATCACTATCATCATCGTATTCAGATTCAATAATTTCTTTTTCTCTAGCCCTAGCAATTTGTTCATCAAGAAATTCACCAAGGGGCATAGTAGTATCAGGCATAGAAGCAGTTTCATCATAAGTATCATGCATAGCAGAAGTGGCATCATCAATAACATGCGACATATCAGAATGAATAGCAGAAGCAGGTGTAGGTGTCGCAAACTTACTCATAACAGAAGGTGAATCAAGTGCAGAGCTAGATGGCAGTTCCTTACCTCCCCTCGTAGTTGAGGGATAGATCTTGGTTTTTGGATCTCTCAAGTTCTTCATAGTGTCTAGTAGATATAAATCCCAAGTGACTCAAAGAATAGAGCTATGCTCCCCGGCAACGGCGCCAGAAATTGGTCTTGATAACCCACAAGTATAGGGGATCGCAACAGCTTTCGAGAGTAGAGTATTCAACCAAAATTTATTGATTCGACACAAGGGGAGCCAAAGAATATTCTCAAGTATTAGCAGCTGAGTTGTCAATTCAACCACACCTGGAAACTTAGTATCTGCAGCAAAGTGTTTAGTAGCAAAGTAATATGATAGTGGTGGTAACAGCAACAAAAGTAAAGACAACAAAAGTAATGTTTTTGGTATTTTGTAGTGATTGTAACAGTAGCAGCGGGAAAGTAAATAAGCGTAAACCAGTATATGGAAAACTCGTAGGCACCGGATCAGTGATGGATAATTATGCCGGATGCGGTTCATCATGTAACAGTCATAACATAGGGTGACACAGAACTAGCTCCAATTCATCAATGTAATGTAGGCATGTATTCCGTATATAGTCATACGTGCTTATGGAAAAGAACTTGCATGACATCTTTTGTCCTACCCTCCCGTGGCAGCGGGGTCCTATTGGAAACTAAGGGATATTAAGGCCTCCTTTTAATAGAGAACCGGAACAAAGCATTAGCACATAGTGAATACATGAACTCCTCAAACTATGGTCATCACCGGGAGTGGTCCCGATTATTGTCACTTCGGGGTTGCCGGATCATAACACATAGTAGGTGACTATAGACTTGCAAGATAGGATCAAGAACTCACATATATTCATGAAAACATAATAGGTTCAGATCTGAAATCATGGCACTCGGGCCCTAGTGACAAGCATTAAGCATAGCAAAGTCATAGCAACATCAATCTCAGAACATAATGGATACTAGGGATCAAACCCTAACAAAACTAACTCGATTACATGATAAATCTCATCCAACCCATCACCGTCCAGCAAGCCTATGATGCAATTACTCACGCACGGCGGTGAGCATCATGAAATTGGTGATGGAGGATGGTTGATGATGACGACGGCGACGAATCCCCCTCTCTGGAGCCCCGAACGGACTCCAGATCAGCCCTCCCGAAAGGTTTTAGGGCTTGGCGGCGGCTCCGCATCGTAAAACGCGATGATTTCTTCTCTCTGATTTTTTTTCTCATCGAAACTCAATATATGGAGGTGGAGTTGGAGTCGGAGACGCAACAGGGGGCCCACGAGGTAGGGGGCGCGCCCTAGGGGGGGAGCCCCCCACCCTCGTGAGAAGGGTGTGGGCCCCCTGGTCTTCATCTTTGGCGAGGATTTTTTATTGTTTTTTCTAAGATGTTCCGTGGAGTTTCAGGTCATTCCGAGAATATTTGTTTTCTGCACATAAAACAACATCATGGTAATTCTGCTGAAAACAGCGTCAGTCCGGGTTAGTTCCATTCAAATCATACAAGTTAGAGTCCAAACAAGGGCAAAAGTGTTTGGAAAAATAGATACGGCGGAGACGTATCAACATGATGTAGAGGGATAAACTCATGGAATATGATATAAACCCCATCTTGTTATCCTTGATGACAACAATACAATACGTGCCTTGCTGCCCCTGCTGTCACTGGGAAAGGACACCGCAAGATTGAACCCAAAGCTAAGCACTTCTCCCATTGCAAGAAAGATCAATCTAGTAGGCCAAACCAAACTGATAATTCAAAGAGACTTGCAAAGATAACCAATCATACATAAAAGAATTCAGAGAAGATTCAAATATTGTTCATAGATAAACTTGATCATAAACCCACAATTCATCGGTCTCAACAAACACACCGCAAAAGAAGATTACATCGAATAGATCTCCACAAGAGAGGGGGAGAACTTTGTATTGAGATCCAAAAAGAGAGAAGAAGCCATCTAGCTAATAACTATGGACCCGTAGGTATGAAGTAAACTACTCACACTTCATCGGAGGGGCTATGGTGTTGATGTAGAAGCCCTCCGTGATCGATTCCCCCTCCGGTGGAGCTCCGGAAAAGGCCCCAAGATGGGATCTCGTGGATACAGAAAGTTACGGCGGTGGAATTAGGGTTTTGGCTCCGTATCTAGTAGTTTGGGGGTACATAGGTATATATAGGAGGAAGGAGTACGTCGGTGGAGCAACAGGGGGCCCACGAGGGTGGAGGGCGCGCCCAGGGGGGTAGGCGCGCCCCCCTACCTCGTGGCTTCCTGGTTGATGTCTTGACATAGGGTCCAAGTCCTCTGGATCATGTTCGTTCCAAAAATCACGTTTCCGGAGGTTTCATTCCGTTTGGACTCCGTTTGATATTCTTTTTCTGTGAAACCCTAAAATACGCAAAAAATAACAATTCTGGGCTGGGCCTCCGGTTAATAGGTTAGTCCCAAAAATAATATAAAAGTGTATAATAAAGCCCAATAATGTCCAAAACAGAATATAATATAGCATGGAACAATAAAAAATTATAGATACGTTGGAGACGTATCATACTTTGAAGCACAAGTGTGGAAAAAGGATAGTAACATTGTCCCTTCTCTTTTTTCTCTCATTTTTTTATTTGGGCCTTCTTTTTCTTTTTTTCTTTTTTGGCCTCTTTTCTTTCTTTTTTTATTTTTCATCTGGAGTCTCATCCCGACTTGTGGGGGAATCATAGTCTCCATCATCCTTTCCTCACTGAGACAATGCTCTAATAATGATGATCACCACACTTCTTTTTACTTACAACTCAAGAATTACAACTCAATACTTAGAACAAAATATGACTCTATGTGAATGCCTCCGGCGGTGTACCGGGATATGCAATGAATCAAGAGTGAAGCATGAGAGATCAATTATTTCTATAAAATAATATAAGTGAAGCATGAGAGATCAATTATTTCTATAAAATAGAACCACCGCCGTGCTCTAAAAGATATAAGCGAAGCACTAGAGCGAAAACTATATAACTCAAAAGATATAAGTGAAGCATATAGAGTATTCTAATAAATTCCAATTCATGTGTGTCTCTCTCAAAAGGTGTGTACAGCAAGCATGATTGTGGTAAACTAAAATGCAAAGACTCAAATCATACAATACGCTCCAAGCAAAACACATATCAAGTGGCGAATAAAAATATAGCTCCAAGTAAAGTTACCGATGAACGAAGACAAAAGAGGGGATGCCTTCCGAGGCATCCCCAAGCTTAGGATTTTTTGTGTCCTTGTATTTTACCTTGGGGTGCCATGGACATCCCCAAGCTTAGGCTCTTTCCAGTCCTTGTTCCATAATCCATCGAATGCTTACCCAAAACTTGAAAACTTCACAACACAAAACTTAACAACAAAATCTCGTGAGCTTCGTTAGCAAAATAAAACAAAATACCACTTCAAGGTACTTGTAACACCCTCGATGCGGCTATATCTCCTACGCGTCGAAGCACGACTTAGAGGCATAACCGCATTGAAAGCAATGTCGCAAGTACTCCCGAACTCCCGCCCCAGTACTGGGTGGCGTCGAGGTTATCTCACCAACAACTGCATAAAAGAGATTTTCGATGTCGGCGTACTAAACTCAGGTATTCCAGAACTGCAACGATAAAATTGTGACGACAACACCTCGGCGCTCAACTCCCCGGGACACTGCCACAACCCCTAAATGACAGGAGGCACCAAGAACAATCTTCTCGTCACAAAACCATCGGAACGATTCCAAGATACCCGCGTGATCCTAAATTTTCTTTTGTGAAATTTAAGTAGAGAAGAGTCAAAACTCTACGTCAGGATGCCTTACCAGAGCGATGAAGAGACCGGGGAGTAAAAATAATTCCTAAACTCTCTGATATATAATTCCTAAATGACTCAAAACATTTTTCTAGACTCAACAATGGCTGCTAAAAACGATCAAGCAGTGGGGGCTCCTAAGGTCGGGGAAGGCTCCGATTACCAACTTGTAACGCCCTCGATGCAGCTATATCTCCTACGTGTCAAAGCACGACTTAGAGGCATAACCGCATTGAAAGCAATGTCGCAAGTAAGGCAATCTTCACAACATCCCATGTAATATAGATAATAAAAGGGGAAGGTACACAGTTGGCTTACACTCGCCACGTCAAACAAAGTACATAAATAGCATTACATCATCCAATCACTCATGGCCCGACTACGGTGCCAAAATAAAAGATCAACCCAACATGCGACACGGTCCCGATCGCCCCAACTGGGCACCACTACTGATCATCAAGGAAAGACACATAGTAACGGCGTGAGTCCTCGTCGAACTCCCACTTGAGCTCAAGCGCGTCATCTGGAACGGAGTCGTCTGGCCCTGCATCTGGTTTGGAAGTAATCTGTGAGCCACAGGGACTCAGCAATCTCGCACCCTCGCGATCAAGACTATTTAAGCTTATAGGTAAGGCAAGGTAATATGTGGAGCTGCAGCAAGCGACTAGCATATATGGTGGCTAACCTGTTCGCAAAAGAGAGCGAGAAGAGAAGGCAAAGCATGAACGAATAACTAGAGAACAACATGCGCAAGCATTACTCCAACACCGTGTTCACTTCCCGGACTCCGCCGAGAAGAGACCATCACGGTAACTCACATAGTTGATTCATTTTAATTAAGTTAAGGTTCAAGTTATCTACAACCGGACATTAACAAATTCCCATCTGCCCATAACCGCGGGCACGGCTTTCGAAAGTTCAAATCCCTGTTGGGGAGTCCCAACTTAGCCCATGACAAGCTCTCACGGTCAACGAAGGATATACCTTCTCCCGAGACATTCCGATCAGACTCGGCATCCCGGTTCTACAAGACACTTCGACAAGTTAAAACAAATCCAGCAACACCGCTCGAATGTGCCGACAAATCCCGATAGGAGTTGCACATATCTCGTTCTCAGGGCACACTCAGATTGTCTAAACTTCCAGTAGGCCAGCCCAGAGTTGCCCCAGGTGGCCACCGGCGACTGACGAGGTGGACCAACACTCAGAGGAGCACTGGCCCGGGGGGGTTTAAATAAGATGACCCTTGGGCTCCGGAAACCCAAGAGAAAAAGAGGCTAGGTGGCAAAAGGTAAAACCAAGGTTGGGGATTGCTGGAGGAGTTTTATTCAAGGCGAACTGTCAAGGGGTTCCCATTATTACCCAACCGCGTAAGGAATGCAAAATCCGGGAACATAACACCGATATGACGGAAACTAGGGCGGCAAGAGTGGAACAAAACACTAGGCAAAAGGCCGAGCCTTCCACCCTTTACCAAGTATATAGATGCATTAAGATAACAAGATAATATCGTGATATCCCAACAAGTAAATAATGTTCCAACAAGGAATGGTCTCCAATCTTCACCTGCAACTAGCAACGCTATAAGAGGGGCTGAGCAAAGCGGTAACATAGCCAATCAATGGATTGCTAGGACATGGTGGGTTAGAGGTTTGACATGGCAATTTGGGAGGCATGATAAGCAAGTGGTAGGCATCGTAGCATAGGCATAGCAGAAGAGCGAGCATCTAGCAAAGCAAAGATAGAAGTGATTTCGAGGGTATGGTCATCTTGCCTGCAAAGTTGTCAGAGTTGACTGGATCCTCGAAAGCAAACTCAATGGGCTCCTCGTTAGCGAACTCGTCTCCCGGCTCTACCCAAGCAAGACAAACAAGAAACAAGAACACAATCAACCGCGTGCGAAGCTCAAACAACATGATGCAAACATGGTATGCTATGCGGGATGCGATATGTGATGCATATGCAAGATTGGGAAAAGAATGAATGGACCTGGCCTCAACTTGAAAATCCTAAGAGTGCCACTGGAAAGATGAGGTGATTTCGGTTGAAATCGATATAAAGAGCACCGGAATCGGATGCACGGTTTGGAAATGGCAAGCAATTCAAATATGGCACCGGTCTGCGATATACAGGAAGTAACCATCTAAATGCAACAAGATAATTATGCTACAACACTCAAACATGGCAACAAAATACATGGAAGGGATCCATTCATGAATCTTAGCAAAAGATGAACACTGAACTACGGCCAATTCATCCATTAACAGGTTCAAACAAGCATGGCAAAAGTGCAATTGGTAAACAGATTTCAGACTTAGTGAAATTAACACTTGTCTGGAATTTCAGATCAGGTAGCACACTTTGGAGCATGAAAACTATATGCTACAGGAATTTAACATGACAAAGTAAGGCATGGCATGGAGCTACTCAAAGAGTTTAACAAAAGTTCCTTAGTGACCTTGAGCCAAAAGGGATCACAAAATACAATTGCAAGCATGTGAACATGGCAAAAACATAAACACATCACAGACTTAGTGAAAAACTGGAACATGCAAATCAGATATCAAGTAGGCATGTTTACGACCTCGATGCACTCACTACAGAGCATGTCATGACAATCTAAGCATACACCCATCAAGAATACATATTATACAAGCTAGACTTGGCAAGAACAACAACATAGCATGCACGGATCAACTACAACAGCTTCGGCAAAATCGCTAACAAGTAGACAATCTGCCCAGATTCACGAAATAGCAAAAGTAGAGCTCGATTGACTCAAGCTAGGGTGCTCCATAAATGCAAACAAAGACATGGATGGATAGAGCACTATAAGATTAACAAATCATCCTTACTGATCATCCTCAAAAGAGGCACGGATCACTAGGAAACAACATGAACATATGGCATATTGATATAAACAGATCAAGGACTTAGTGGAATTGCTAAGTCCCTGAAATCAGCATTAACGAATGCACCACTTTGCAAGCTTGTGCTAGTCACCACACACATCAAAAAAATACATGGATTGCACCTCTAGAAAGATGGCAAAGCATATAACGAAACACATGTAGAGCTCAAGGGCATATCATGCACACATTAATCATGGCAAAAATGACAAATAGCTATTTGATGCAACAGATCTGACAATTAACTCAAATAGCACTCTTCCAACAGCATTTCGGGCATCAAGATGAACTCAAATGAAAATGATGCAATGAGATGAAATGATGTTCTCTCTGAGGCGAACATTTTGATATGCTACACGCGCAAAACTGAGCTACGGATGCAAAGTTACGGCACATTGAAATATGCTTAAAAGAAAGAACAGGGACGAGGACTTAGACAAAAAAAACAACCTCCGAAACCGATCCGGATCTAGGGTTTGGTGGGTCCGTGAACCGAGGCGGCGGTGCATGCACTCCGGTGAGGCGGTAGTGGCCGGGGTCGGCGAGGAAAGGGCGGATCCGGCCGGCTCCTGCCCGGATCCGGTTGGAGGAGCCGCCGGCGACGACGGGGAGTGGCAGCGGAGGTCTTTGACGGCTCGGGGCGACGAGGAGGCAAAGCCCGGCGAGGTGCGGCCGGCCGGAGTTCGCCGACGATGGCGCCTATGGCGTCCGGGCGCGAGGCGACGAGGAGGACGACTCGCCGCGCGGGAGGATGATGGCGGCGCGCGGAGGAAGCAGCGCGGGCGAGGCTGCGGGCCAAGAGGGCCTCCCGCGGGCCCTGCGGGCCGGCGAAGTGGGCGCGGGCAGCGGGTGAACCGAAGGGCGCCACGTGGCGGCGGCGGCTGGGTCGGACACGTCCGGCCCGAAGCGGACGCGTCCGGCGGCGAGAGGTGGGAGGAGACTAGGGTTAGGGGAAGAAGAACCGGGATTTCGAATGGGGGTGGTATTTATAGGCATAGAGGGAGCTAGGAGTGTCCAAATGAGGTGCAGTTTTCAGCCACGCGATCGTGATCGAATGCTCTAGAAGATGGGGAGGGTTTTGGTGGGTTTTGGGCCAAATTGGAAGGGTGTTGGGCTGCAACACACACAAGGCCTTTTCGGTCCCTCGGTTAACCGTTGGAGCATCAAACAAAGTCCAAATGGTACGAAACTTGACAGGCGGTCTACCGGTAGTAAACCAAGGCCGCTTGGAAAGTCTCGGTCCAATCCGGAGATGTTTAATCCCCAAACACAAGAAGAAGGTAGAAATGACCACCGGAGGAGAACGGAGCGCCGGAATGCAAAACGGACAACGGGGAAAATGCTCGGATGCATGAGACGAACACGTATGCAAATGCAATGCACATGATGACATGATATGAGATGCATGACAACAACAACAACACATGGAGACAAAAACCCGAACCCAAGAAAATAAAATAACTTAGGGCCAGAAACGACAAGAGTTGGATTACATATTGGGTAAATCACATCCGGGGTGTTACAACACTCCACCACTACGAAAGGATCTCGTCCCGAGATCTAGGACGGGAATAACACCGGGTACTCAGAACGGAGGTGATCCTCGCGTTCCCAGGTGGCTTCACGGTCGGAATGGTGTGACCACTTGACTTTGAGGAATTTGATTGACTTATTGTGAGTCTTGCATTCAGTCTCTTCAAGAATAGCAACGGGGTGCTCACGATAAGAGAGATCTTCTTGGAGATCAACGTCTTCGAAGTTGACGGTGCGATCAGGAGTCTTGAAGCACTTGCAGAGCTGAGAGACATGGAACACGTCGTGCACATTTGCAAAGTTTGAAGGAAGCTCGAGTTGATAGGCGAGATCGCCTCTCTTGCTGACGATCTTGAAAGGTCCCACGTATCTAGGGGCAAGCTTCCCTTTGATACCGAAGCGACGAGTACCTTTCATTGGAGAGACGCGGAGGTAAACATGATCTCCGATCTCGAAAGTCAAATCATGGTGCTTACTATCATAGTAGCTCTTCTAGCGTGATTGGGCTATTTTGAGGTTATCTCGAATGACTTTGCACATTTCCTCTGCCTCTGTGATTAAGTCATTTCCCAGAAGTTGACGTTCACCAGTTTCAGACCAGTTGAGAGGGGTACGACACTTCCTGCCATACAGAATTTTGAATGGGGCCTTGCCCGAACTTGCTTGAAAACTGTTGTTGTAGGAGAATTCAGCATATGGAAGACAATCCTCCCACTTCATGCCGAAGGAGATCACACAAGCCCTGAGCATATCTTCAATAATCTGGTTGACACGCTCGACTTGACCGCTAGTTTGAGGATGGAAAGCTGTGCTGAAGCGGATGTTGGTGCCCATGGACTTCTGAAAAGAATCCCAAAACTTGGAGGTAAAGATGCTGCCACGGTCTGAAGAGATCACCTATGGAATACCGTGCAGAGAGACAATCCGAGAGGTATACAGCTCCTCCAATTAAGCTGCAGTGATAGACTCTTTGATAGGCAGAAAGTGAGCCACTTTAGTGAGTTTGTCGATGACAACGAATATAGCATCATTGCCACGCTTGGACTTTGGAAACCCAGTCATGAAGTCCATCTCAATGTAGTAAAACTTCCATTCTGGAATGGCCAGAGGTTGGAGGAGACCGGCTGGCCTTTGGTGTTCTGCCTTCACTCTTCTGCAGACATCACACTCATTCACGAACTAAGCAATCTCGCGCTTCATTCGAGTCCTCCAATAAGCCTGCTTGAGGTCCTGATACATCTTCGTGCTACCAGGGTGGATGGAGAGGAGAGAATTGTGAGCCTCGTTCATGATAACCTTACGAAGATCACCTTTGGGCACAACAATACGATCCTCGAAGAATAGAGTATCCTTGTCATCAAGGCGGTAGCACTTGTACTTGGGTTGACTCTTGGCAATCCCAATCTTCACCTTCTTCACCATAGCATCAAGAAGCTGAGCTTGGCGAATCTGGTCTTCCAAGGTAGGAGAGACTTGAAGGTTTGTGAGGAAACCTTGAGGAACAACTTGCAGATTGAGTTTGCGGAAAGCTTCACAAAGCTCGGGTTGATAAGGCTTGAGAATCAGACTGTTGCAGTAAGCCTTCCTGCTCAAAGCGCCAGCAATCACATTGGCCTTGCCTGGAGTATACTCGATACTCGGATTATACTCTTGAATCATTTCGACCCATCGAGTCTTCCTGAGGTTGATATTAGGCTGAGTGAAGATGTACTTGAGACTCTTGTGGTCAGTGAAAATGTCCACTTTTCTTCCCAATAAGAGATGTCTCCAAGTCAAAAGAGCATGCACAACTGCCGCCAACTCGAGGTCATGAGTGGGGTAGTTCTTCTTGTTGGGCTTCAACTGGCGAGAGGTATAAGCCACAACTTTCTTCTCTTGCATCAACACTGTACCAAGACCTTGAAGAGAGGCATCACAGAAGACCTCGAACGGTTTGGATTCATCAGGAGGAGTCAGAACTGGAGCAGTGACCAATTTCTCTTTCAAAGTGTTGAAAGCGATGTCATATTCCGGAGACCAAACGTACTTGACGTGCTTATGGAGAAGGTTTGAAAGAGGCTTCGCGATCTTTGAAAAGTTCTCAACGAACCTTCAACAGTAGCTTGCGAGACCGAGGAAGCTACGGAGTTGCTTCACGTTCTGAGGTGGTTCCCAATTCACAATTGCAGACACCTTCTCAGGATTCACCGCAATGCCCTTGGCGGAGATGATATGCCCAAGATATAGAACCTCATCGAGCCAAAATTTGCACTTTGAGAACTTGGCGTAGAACTGGTATTCCCTGAGCTTATCGAGTACCAAACGCAAGTGCTTGGCATGATCTTCCTTGTTCTTCGAAAAGACCAGAATGTCGTCGAGATAGACCAAAACAAAGTCATTGGTGTAGGCGTTGAAGATGAAGTTCATCATGCGAGAGAAAGTCGGAGGAGCGTTGACGAGGCCAAAAGACATGACAGTGTATTCATATGAACCATAGCTTGTCCTGAAAGCCGTCTTGGAAATATCTTGCTCACGGATTCGAATCTGGTGATAACCCATATGGAGATCAAGCTTGGATAATACTTGGGCACCTTTGAGTTGTTCGAATAGCTCGTTGATGTTGGGAAGTGGGTACTTGTTCTTAATAGTCTTCTTGTTCAATGGACGGTAGTCAACACAAAGTCGGTCCGTTCCATCCTTCTTCTTCTCAAAAAGAACACCACAACCCCACGGAGAGGAACTAGGTCGGATGAGACCCATTCGCTCTTGAATATCGAGTTGCTTCTTCAGCTCCTTCAACTCTTCAGGTCCGAGCTTGTAAGGACGTTTGCACACCGGTTCCGTGCCAGGATCAAGATCGATGACGAATTCAACTGGCCGGTGCGGAGGCATTCCTGGAAGCTCTTCTGGAAAGACGTCTTGATATTTGCAAATGGCTGGAATTTGCGAGATGGCATCTAGTTCACCCTTCTCATTGAGAGAAAACAGACGGATTGTATTATCCCGAGCAGCAAAGACAATTACATCCTTAGACGAATGAGTCAATTGAATCTGCCTGGCTGCACAATCAAGTTGCGCCTTGTGCTTAGAAAGCCAATCCATCCCGAGAATAAGATCAATATCCGAGTTACCAAGGACCATTGGAGAAGCCAGAAACTTGAAATCACCCATCGAGATAGAAATATCCGGAATCTCGTAGTTAGCGAGCAAACATCTACCCGGAGAGACAATTGCTAACGGTTTATGCATAACTTGAGCATACCACCCATGCTTAGATGCAAAAGGTCTCGAGATGAAACAATGCGATGCACCAGTGTCAAAAAGTACTTTTGTAGGAACATCGTTAACAGGAAGGTTACCCATGATGACATCTGACGAGTCCTCTGCCTGAGCTGCATTCACCATGTTGACCTTGGCGTACTTGGGGTTATGCTTGACCACAGCTGTACTTGCCGATCTCACAGGAGAAGGAGGAGGGAGACGCCTCTGATTGAAGCACTTGTTGGCATAGTGACCCTTCTGTTGGCAGTTGTTGCACGTGACCTCTGAAGGGTGATACGGAGCACTCGATCTTAGAGCTTGAGATGAAGTCTTGTTCTGAAAGCCAGGGTTGGGTGGGTGGGAAGATCCACTGCCACCTTTGCTCTTCTGATACGGCTGACGAAACGGAGGAGGAGGAAGCCAATACTTCTGCTGCTTGGCCACTTGAGTAGAGGAAGAAGGAGTAGCATCTCTGACTCGCTTCTTGGAAGCATCACACTTCAGTTGAGCAGCCTCTTGCTTCAATGCCATGTTGTAGAACTCATCGTACCTCAAGGGCTCAAAGAGAACAAGAGCTAGCTGGATTTCTTCTTTGAGACCACCCCTGAACTGGTATATCATGCTCTTCTCATCAGGGACGTCCTGCATAGCAAAGCGGGCGAACTTCTGAAACAACTTGTTGTAGTCATAGACAGACAAAGAGCCTTGCTTCAGGTTGCGGAATTCCTCATGCTTGCTTTCAACCACGCTCCGAGGAATATGATGAGCTTTGAAGTCTTGATGGAATTCATCCCAGGTAATCACACGGCCTCCTCTGGAATCTTTGTACTGCTGGAACCATTCTGTAGCTTGGTCTTTGAGTTCGAAGGAAGCGAACTTGACAAAGTCCTCAGGCCTGACGTTACTGCACTTGAAATGCTTGCACAAGTCCACGAGCCAATCGTCAGCATCAGTTGCCTCAACACAATTGTTGAAGGTCTTTGGCTGGTTAGCAAGGAACTGGTTGAGTGTAGCAAAGTGATTCTGATTGTTGCCCTGGTTGCCTTGGTTGCCTTGGTTGCGCTCTTGAAGAATTTGCATGATCAACTGCGTGTTTGCATTGGTAGCGGACATCACAGCTTGCCATGCCTCTGGAGGAGGGGAGGTGGTGGCGGATCCTGATTCTGATTCTGACTGTTGCTCTTAGCGGGAGCCATCCTGAAGAGGGTGACATCCGTTAGCACATCGACAGATAAAATTGAAGCTGAATCAAGCGGGTGAAATTGCAACATATAGTCTTCACATCCGAACATAAGAACGAATGCATTCCACTTGAAATGGTCACATATCCATAAATTGAGAAGCCACTTAGAATTTAGGTAGAGGAATAAATCAACAAGGTACGGATCAAGAACGAATACTCGGTAAGAAATCCCGATCTCAAACCAAATATCCGTGGAAGAAGAACTAGAGCTACAAGGATTCCCACCTATGAAACTCCCGAACCTTTCCGGTTATGCAATCAGGTGTTGGGGATACAGGGGAAGCATAATATCTCACCCAAATCTAGCAAATCCTACATCCAACTATATCCATCCTTCAACACATAACCGAGAAAAACTTCGGAAACCATCTACCTCAACCTTCGAAAAGCATCCGTTATACAAGTTATGGCAATACTCCCGAACTCCCGCCCCAGTACTGCGTGGCATCGAGGTTATCTCACCAACAACTGCATAAAAGAGATTTTTGATGTTGGCGTACTAAACTCAGGTATTCCAGAACTGCAACGATAAAATTGTGACGACAACACCTCGGAGCTCAACTCCCCGGGACACTGCCACAACCCCTAAATGACAGGAGGCACCAAGAACAATGTTCTCGTCACAAACCATCGGAACGATTCCAAGATACCCGCGTGATCCTATTTTTTTGTGAAATTTGAGTAGAGAAGAGTCAAAACTCTACGTCAGGATGCCTTACCAGAGCGATGAAGAGACTGGGGAGTAAAAAGAATTCCTAAACTCTCCGATATATAATTCCTAAATGACTCAAAACATTTTTCTAGACTCAACAACGGCTGCTAAAAACGATCAAGCAGTGGGGGCTCCTAAGGTCGGGGAAGGCTCTGATTACCAACTTGTAACGCCCTTGATGCGGCTATATCTCCTACGTGTCGAAGCACGACTTAGAGGCATAACCGCATTGAAAGCAATGTCGCAAGTAAGGCAATCTTCACAACATCCCATGTAATATAGATAATAAAAGGGGAAGGTACACAGTTGGCTTACACTCGCCACGTCAAACAAAGTACATAAATAGCATTACATCATCCAATCACTCATGGCCCGACTACGGTGCCAAAATAAAATATCAACCCAACATGCGACATGGTCCCGATCGCCCCAACTGGGCACCACTACTGATCATCAGGGAAAGACACATAGTAATGACGTGAGTCCTCGTCGAACTCCCACTTGAGCTCAAGCGCGTCATCTGGAACGGAGTCGTCTGGCCCTGCATCTGGTTTGGAAGTAATCTGTGAGCCACAGGGACTCAGCAATCTCGCACCCTCGCGATTAAGACTATTTAAGCTTATAGGTAAGGCAAGGTAATATGTGGAGCTGCAGCAAGCGACTAGCATATATGATGGCTAACCTGTTCGCAAAAGAGAGCGAGAAGAGAAGACAAAGCACGAACGAATAACTAGAGAACAACCTGCGCAAGCATTACTCCAACACCGTGTTCACTTCCCGGACTCCGCCGAGAAGAGACCATCACGGCAACTCACACAGTTGATTCATTTTAATTAAGTTAAGGTTCAAGTTATCTACAACCGGACATTAACAAATTCCCATCTGCCCATAACCGTGGGCACGGCTTTCGAAAGTTCAAATCCCTGCTGGGGAGTCCCAACTTAGCCCATGACAAGCTCTCACGGTCAACGAAGGATATACCTTCTCCCGAGACATTCCGATCAGACTCGGCATTACGGTTCTAAAAGACACTTCGACAAGTTAAAACAAATTTAGCAACACCGCCCGAATTGTTGAGGAACGTAGCAGAAATTCAAAATTTTCCTACGTGTCACCAAGATCTTTGTATGGAGAAACCAGCAACGAGGGGCAGGAGAGTGCATCTACATACCCTTGTAGATCGCTATGCGGAAGCGTTCAAGAAAACGGGGTTGAAGGAGTCGTACTCGTCGTGATCCAAATCACCGGAGATCGTAGTGCCGAACGGACGGCACCTCCGCGTTCAACACACGTACAGCCCGGTGACGTCTCCCATGCCTTGATCCAGCAAGGAGAGAGGGAGAGGTTGAGGAAGACTCCATCCAGCAGCAGCACAACGGCGTGGTGGTGAAGGAGGAGCGTGGCAATCCTGCAGGGCTTCGCCAAGCACCACGGGAGAAGAGGAGGACTTGGGAGAGGGGAAGGGCTGCGCCAAGACTTGGGTGCGGCTGCCCTCCCACCCCCCACATATATATGGGGGCAAGGGAGAGGGGGCCGGCCCCCTCAGATCCAATCTGAGGAGGGGGCGGCGGCCAAGGGGGGTTGCCTTGCCCCCCAAGGCAAGGGGGGCGCCCCCCCTTTAGGGTTCCCCCAAACCCTAGGCGCATGGGCCCTAAGGGGGGAGGCGCCCAACCCACTAAGGGGCTGGTCCCTCTCCACATACAGCCCATAGGGCCCTCCGGGGCAGGTGGACCCCCGGAACCCCTCCG
Source organism: Triticum dicoccoides (assembly GCF_002162155.2). Lineage (NCBI taxonomy): Eukaryota > Viridiplantae > Streptophyta > Magnoliopsida > Poales > Poaceae > Triticum > Triticum dicoccoides. The sequence continues at coordinate 455,630,882 of NC_041380.1, forward strand.
GTGGTCCCGGTACAATACCGGTAACCTTCGAATTATTCCGGTGACCGTATGATGACTTCCCATATATAAATCTTTACCTCTGGACCATTCCGGAACTCCTCGTGACGTCCGAGATCTCATCCAGGACTCCGAACAACATTCGGTAACCACGTATATCTATTCCCTATAACCCTAGCATCATCGAACCTTAAGTGTGTAGACCCTACGGGTTCGGGAACCATGCAGACATGACCGAGACGTTCTCCGGTCAATAACCAACAGCGGGATCTGGATACCCATGTTGGTTCCCACATGTTCCATGATGATCTCATCGGATGAACCACGATGTCGAGGATTCGATCAATCCCGTATACAATTCCCTTTGTCTAGCGGTATTGTACTTGCCCAAGATTCGATCATCGGTATCCCGATACCTTGTTCAATCTCGTTACCGACAAGTCTCTTTACTCGTTCCATAACACATCATCCCGTGATCAACTCCTTGATCACATTGTGCACATTATGATGATGTCCTATCGAGTGGGCCCAGAGATACCTCTCCGTTTACACGGAGTGACAAATCCCAGTCTCGATTCGTGCCAACCCAACAGACACTTTTGGAGATACCTGTAGTGTACCTTTATAGCCACCCAGTTACGTTGTGATGTTTGGCACACCCAAAGTATTCCTACGGTATCCGGGAGTTGCACAATCTCATGGTCTAAGGAAATGATACTTGACATTAGAAAAGCTTTAGCATACGAACTACACGATCTTTGTGCTAGGCTTAGAATTGGGTCTTGTCCATCACATCATTCTCCCAATGATGTGATCCCGTTATCAACGACATCCAATGTCCATGGTCAGGAAACCGTAACCATCTATTGATCAACGAGCTAGTCAACTAGAGGCTTACTAGGGACATGGTGTTGTTTATGTATCCACACATGTATCTGAGTTTCCTATCAATACAATTCTAGCATGGATAATAAACGATTATCATGAACAAGGAAATATAATAATAACTAATTTATTATTGCCTCTAGGGCATATTTCCAACAGTCTCCCACTTGCACTAGAGTCAATAATCTAGTTCACATCGTCATGTAATTAACATTCACAGGTCACATCGCCATGTGACCAATATCCAAAGAGTTTACTAGTGTCACTAAACTAGTTCACATCATCATGTGATTAAGACTCAATGAGTTGTGGGTTTGATCATGTTTTGCTTGTGAGAGAGGTTTTAGTCAACGGGTGTGCAACATTCAGATCCGTATGTACTTCGCAAATCTCTAGGTCATATTATAAATGCTGCTTCCACGCTCCACTTGGAGCTATTCCAAATGGTTTCTCCACTATACGTATCCGGTTTGCTACTCAGAGTCATTCGGATAGGTGTTAAAGCTTGCATCTATGTAACCCTTTACGCCGAACTCTTTATCACCTCCATAATCGAGAAACATGTCCTTATTACTCCAAGGACAATTTTTTGACCGCTATCTAGTGATCCACTCCTGGATCACCTTTGTACCCTCTTGCCAGACATGTGGCAAGGCACACATCAGGTGTGGTACTTAGCATGGCATACCGTATAGATCCTATGACAAAAGCATAGGGGACGACCTTCGTCCTTCCTCTTTCTTCTGTCGTGGTCGAGCTTTAAGTATTAACTTCATACCTTACAACTCAGGCAAGAACTCCTTCTTTGGCTGATCCATCTTGAACACCTTCAAGATCATGTCAAGGTATGTGCTCATTTGAAAGTACCATTAAGCGTTTTTTATCTATCCTTATAGATCTTGATGCTTAATGTTCAAGTAGCTTAATCCAGGTTTTCCATTGAAAAACACCTTTCAAATGACCCTATATGCTTTCCAGAAATTCTACGTCATTTCTGATCCACAATATGTCAACAACATATACTCATCAGAAATTCTATAGTGCTCCCACTCACTTCTTTGGAAATACAAGTTTCTCATAAACTTTGTATACACCCAAAATCTTTGATCATCTCATCAAAGCATACATTCCAACTCCGAGATGCTTACTCCAGTCCTTAGAAGGATTGCTGGAGCTTTGCATACTTATTAGCATCTTTCAGGATTGACAAAACCTTCCGGTTGTATCACATACAACCTTTCCTCAAGAAAATCGTCGAGGAAACAATGTTTTGACATCCTATCTGCAAGATTTCATAAATAATGCAGTAATCGCTAATATAATTCCAACAGACTCTTAGCATCGCTACGAGTGAGAAAGTCTCATCATAGTCAACTCCTTGAACTTGTCGGAAAAAATCTCAACGACAAGTCGAGCTTTCTTAATGGTGATACTTACCATCATTGTCCGTCTTCCTTTTAAAATCCATCTGTACTCAATAGCCTTACGATCATCGAGCCGTTCTGCCAAAGTCTACACTTTGTTTTCATACATGGATCCTCTCTCGGATTTTATGGCCTCGAGCCATTTATCGGAATCCGGGCCCACCATCGCTTCTCCATGGCTCATAGGTTCATTGTTGTTTAGCAACATGACTTCCAAGACAGGATTATGTACCACTCTGAAGTAGTACGCATCCTTGTCATCCCACGAGGTTTGGTAGTGACTTGATCTGAAGTTTCATGATCACTATCATAAGCTTCCACTTCAATTGATGTAGGTGCCACAGGAACAACTTCCTGTGCCCTGCCACACACTAGTTGAAGAGACGGTTCAACAACCTCATCAAGTCTCCACCATCCTCCCACTCAATTCTTTCAAGAGAAACTTTTCATTGAGAAAGGACCCAATTCTAGAAACAATCCCTTATTGCTTTCGGATCTAAGACAGGAGGTATACCCAACTATTTTTGGGTGTCCTATGAAGATGCATTTATCCACTTTGGGTTTGAGCTTATCAGCCTGAAACTTTTCACATAAGCGTCGCAGCCCTCAAACTTTTAAGAAATGACAGCTTAGGTTTCTCTAAACCATAGTTCATACGATGTCATCTCATCGGAATTACGTGGTGCCCTATTTAAAGTGAATGCGGTTGTCTCTAATGCCTAACCCATGAACTATCGTGGTAATTCGATAAGAGACATCATGGTATGCATCATATCCAATAGGGTGCAGTTATGATGTTCGGACACACCATCACACTATGGTGTTCCAGGCTGTATTAGTTGTGAAACAATTTCCACAATGTCTTAATTCTATGCCAAACTCGTAATTCAGATATTCATCTCTATGATCATATCATAGATATTTTATCCTCTTGTCACGACGATCTTTCAACTTCACCCTGAAATTACTTTCACCTTCCAATAATTCAGACTCGTGATTCATCAAGTAAATATACTCAACATCTACTCAAATCATCTGTGAAGTAAGAACATAACAATATCCACTACATGCCTCATCACTCATTGGACTGCACACATCAAAATGTATTACTTCCAACAAGTTGCTTTCTAGTTCCATTTTACTGAAACCGAGGCTTTCAGTCATCTTGCCCATGTGGTATGATTTGCATGTCTCAAGTGATTCAAAATCAAGTGAGTCCAAAAGGTCCATTTGCATGGAGTTTCTTCATGCATATACACCAATAGACATGGTTCGCATGTCTCAAACTTTTCAAAAACGAGTGAGGCCAAAGATCCATCAACATGGAGCTTCTTCATGCGTTTTATACCGATATGACTTACGTGGCAGTGCCACAAGTAGGTGGTACTATCATTACTATCTTTTGGCATGAACATGTGTATCACTACGATCGAGATTCAATAAACCATTCATTTTAGGTGTAAGACCATTGAAGGTATTATTCAAATAAACAGAGTAACCATTATTCTCCTTAAATGAATAACCGTATTGTGATAGACATAATCCAATCATGTCTATGCTCAACGCAAACACCAATCTCGATGGTAGAGGGAGCGTACGACATTTTATCAACCTTGGAAATACTTCCAACACATATCGTCATCTCACCTTTAGCTAGTCTCCGTTTATTCCGTAGCTTTTGTTTCGAGTTACTAACACTTAGTAACCGAACCGGTATCTAATACCCTGGTGCTACTAGGAGTACTAGTAAAGTACACATTAACATAATGTATATCCAATATACTTCTATCGATAGCCTTCTCATCTATCAAGTATCTAGTGTAATTATGCTCCAGTGGCTGTTCCCCTTATTACAGAAGCACTTAGTCTCGGGTTTGGGTTCAACCTTGGGTTTCTTCACTAGAGCAGCAGCTGATTTGCCGTTTCATGAAGCACCCCTTTTTGCCCTTGCCCTTCTTGAAACTAGTGGTTTCACCAACCATCAACAATTGATGCTCCTTCTTGATTTCTACTTTTGTGGTGTCAAACATCGCGAATATCTCAAGGATCATCATATATGTCCCTAATACATTATAGTTCATCACGAAGCTCTAGCAGCTTGGTGGTAATGACTTCGGAGAAACATCACTATCTCATCTGGAAGATCAACTCCCACTCGATTCAAATGATTGGTTGTACTCAGACAATCTGAGCACAAGCTCAACAATTGAGCTTTTCTCCCTTAGTTTGTGGGCTAAGAAAATCGTCGGAGGTCTTATACCTCTTGACGTGGGCACGAGCCTGAAATCCCAATTTCATCCCTCGAAACATCTCATATGTTTCGCGACGTTTCAAAAACGTCTTCGGTGCCTCAATTCTAAACCGTTTAACTGAACTATCACGTAGTTATCAAAATGTGTATGTCAGATGTTCGCAACATCCACAGACGACGTTCGAGGTTCAGCACACTGAGCGGTGCATTAAGGACATAAGCCTTCTATGAAGCAATGAGGACAATCCTCAGTTTACGGACCTAGTCCGCATAATTGCTACTATCAACTTTCAACTAAATTTTCTCTAGGAACATATCTAAACAGTAGAACTAAAGCGCGAGCTTCGACATAATTTGCGAAGACCTTTTGACTATGTTCAGGATAATTAAGTTCATCTTATGAACTCCCACTCAGATAGACATCCCTCTAGTCATCTAAGTGATTACATGATCCGAGTCAACTAGGCCGTGTCCGATCATCACGTGAGACGGACTAGTCATCATCGGTGAACATCTTCATGTTGATCGTATCTACCATACGACTCATGCTCGACCTTTCGGTTTCTTGTGTTCCGAGGCCATGTCTGTACATGCTAGGCTCGTCAAGTCAACCTAAGTGTTTCGAGTGTGTAAATCTGTCTTACACCCGTTGTATGTGAACGTTAGAATCTATCACACCCGATCATCACGTGGTGCTTCGAAACAACGAACTGTCACAACGGTGCACAGTTAGGGCGAACACCTTCTTGAAATTATTATGAGGGATCATCTTATTTAGTACCATTGTTCTAAGTAAACAAGATGCAAAAACATGATAAACATCACATGCAATCAAATAATAGTGACATGATATGGCCAATATCATATAGCTCCTTTGATCTCCATCTTGGGGCTCCATGATCATCTTGTCACCGACATGACACCATGATCTCCATCATCATGATCTCCATCATCGTGTCTCCATGAAGTTGCTCGCCAACTATTACTTCTACTACTATGGCTACCGGTTAGCAATAAAGTAAAGTAATTACATGGCATTGTTCAATGACACGCAGGCCATACAATTAATAAAGACAACTCCTATGGCTCCTGCCGGTTGTCATACTCATCAACATGCAAGTCGTGATTCCTATTACAAGAACATGATCAATCTCATACATCACATTCTTCTTGGCCATATCACATCACATAGCATACCCTGCAAAAACAAGTTAGACGTCCTCTAATTGTTGTTTGCATGTTTTACGTGGCTGCTATGGGTTTCTAGCAAGAACGTTTCTTACCTATGCAAAAACCACAACGTGATATGCCAATTGCTATTTACCCTTCATAAGGACCCTTTTCATCGAATCCGATCCGACTAAAGTGGGAGAGACAGACACCCGCTAGCCACCTTATGCAACTAGTGCATGTCAGTCGGTGGAACTAGTCTCACGTAAGAGTACGTGTAAGGTCGGTCCGGGCTGCTTCATCCCACAATGCCGCCGAATCAAGATTGGACTAGTAACGGTAAGCATATTGAACAAAATAAACGCCCACAACTACTTTGTGTTCTACTCGTGCATAGAATCTACGCAATAGACCTAGCTCATGATGCCACTGTTGAGGAACGTAGCAGAAATTCAAAATTTTCCTACGTGTCACCAAGATCTATCTATGGAGAAACCAGCAATGAGGGGAAGGAGAGTGCATCTACATACCCTTGTAGATCGCTATGCGGAAGCGTTCAAGAGAACGGGGTTGAAGGAGTCGTAGTCGTCGTGATCCAAATCACCAGAGATCCTAGTGCCGAACGGATGGCACCTCCGCGTTCAACACACGTACAGCCCGGTGACGTCTCCCATGCCTTGATCCAGCAAGGAGAGAGGGAGAGGTTGAGGAAGACTCCATCCAGCAGCAGAACAACGACATGGTGGTGAAGGAGGAGCGTGGCAATCCTGCAGGGCTTCGCCAAGCACCACGGGAGAAGAGAAGGACTTGGGAGAGGGGAAGGGCTGAGCCAAGACTTGGGTGCGGCTGCCCTCCCACCCCCACATATATATAGGGGCAAGGGAGAGGGGGGCCGGCCCCCTCAGATCCAATCTGAGGAGGGGGCGGCGGCCAAGGGGGGTTGCCTTGCCCCCCAAGGCAAGGGGGGCGCCCCCCTTTAGGGTTCCCCCAAACCCTAGGCGCATGGGCCCTAAGGGGGGAGGCGCCCGACCCACTAAGGGGCTGGTCCCTCTCCACATACAGCCCATAGGGCCCTCCAGGGCAGGTGGACCCTCCCGGTGGACCCCCGGAACCCCTCCGGTGGTCCCGGTACAATACCGGTAACCCCCGAATTATTCCGGTGACCATATGATGACTTCCTATATATAAATCTTTACCTCCGAACCATTCCGGAACTCCTCGTGACGTCCGGGATCTCATCCAGGACTCCGAACAACATTCGGTAACCACGTATATCTATTCCCTATAACCCTAGCGTCATTCAACCTTAAGTGTGTAGACCCTACAGGTTCGGGAACCATGCAGACATGACCGAGACGTTCTCCGATCAATAACCAACAGCGGGATCTAGATACCCATGTTGGTTCCCACATGTTCCACGATGATCTCATCTAATGAACCACGATGTCGAGGATTCGATCAATCCCGTATACAATTCCCTTTGTCTAGCGGTATTGTACTTGCCCGAGATTCGATCATCGGTATCCCGATACCTTGTTCAATCTCATCACCGACAAGTCTCTTTACTCGTTCCGTAACACATCATCCCGTGATCAACTCCTTGATCACATTGTGCACATTATGATGATGTCCTACCGAGTGGGCCCAGAGATACCTCTCCGTTTACACGGAGTGACAAATCCCAGTCTCGATTCGTGCCAACCCAACAGACACTTTCGGAGATACCTGTAGTGTACCTTTATAGCCACCCAGTTACGTTGTGACGTTTGGCACACCCAAAGGATTCCTACGGTATCCGGGAGTTGCACAATCTCATGGTCTAAGGAAATGATACTTGACATTAGAAAAGCTTTAGCATACGAACTACACGATCTTTGTGCTAGGCTTAGAATTGGGTCTTGTCCATCACATCATTCTCCCAATGATGTGATCCTGTTATCAACGACATCCAATGTCCATGGTCAGGAAACCGTAACCATCTATTGATGAACGAGCTAGTCAACTAGAGGCTTACTAGGGACATGGTGTTGTCTATGTATCCACACATGTATCTGAGTTTCCTATCAATACAATTCTAGCATGGATAATAAACGATTATCATGAACAAGGAAATATAATAATAACTAATTTATTATTGCCTCTAGGGCATATTTCCAACACGAATGTGCCGACAAATCCCGATAGGAGCTGCACATATCTCGTTCTCAGGGCACATTCAGATTGTCTAAACTTCTGGTAGGCCAGCCCAGAGTTACCCCTGGTGGCCACCGGCGGCTGACGAGGTGGACCAACACTCAGAGGAGCACTGGCCCGGGGGGGGGGGTTAAATAAGATGACCCTTGGGCTCCGGAAACCCAAGGGAAAAAGAGGCTAGGTGGCAAAAGGTAAAACCAAGGTTGGGCATTGCTGGAGGAGTTTTATTCAAGGCAAACTGTCAAGGGGTTCCCATTATTACCCAACTGCGTAAGGAACGCAAAATCCGGGAACATAACACCGATATGACGGAAACTAGGGCGACAAGAGTGGAACAAAACACTAGGAAAAAGGCCGAGCCTTCCACCCTTTACCAAGTATATAGAGGCATTAAGATAACAAGATAATATTGTGATATCCCAACAAGTAAATAATGTTCCAACAAGGAACGGTCTCCAATCTTCACCTGCAACTAGCAACGCTATAAGAGGGGTTGAGCAAAGCGGTAACATAGCCAATCAACGGTTTGCTACGGCATGGTGGGTTAGAGGTTTGACATGGCAATTTGGGAGGCATGATAAGCAAGTGGTAGACATCATAGCATAGGCACAGCAAAAGAGCGAGCATCTAGCAAAGCAAAGATAGAAGTGATTTCGAGGGTATGATCATCTTGCCTGCAAAGTTTTCAGAGTTGACTGGATCCTCGAAAGCAAACTCAATGGGCTCCTCATTAGCGAACTCGTCTCCCGGCTCTACCCAAGCAAGACAAACAAGCAACAAGAACACAATCAACCACGTGCGAAGCTCAAACAACATGATGCAAACATGGTATGCTATGCGGGATGCGATATGTGATGCATATGCAAGATTTGGCAAAGAATGAATGGACCTGGCCTTAATTTGGAAATCCAAGAGTGCCACTGGAAAGATGAGGTGATGTCGGTTGAAATCGATATAAAGAGCACCGGAATCGGATGGACGGTTTGGAAATGGCGAGCAATTCAAATATGGCACCGGTCTGCGATATACAGCAAGTAACCATCTAAATGCAACAAGATAATTATGCTACAGCACCCAAACATGGCAACAAAATACATGGCAGGGATCCATTCATGAAGCTTAACAAAAGATGAACACTGAACTACGGCCAATTCATCCATTAACAGGTTCAAACAAGCATGGCAAAAGTGCAATTGGTAAACAGATTTCAGACTTAGTGAAATTAACACTTGTCTGGAATTTCAGATCAGGTAGCACACTTTGGAGCATGAAAACTATATGCTACAGGAACTTAACATGGCAAAGTAAGGCATGGCATGGAGATACTCAAAGAGCTTAACAAAAGTCCCTTAGTGACCTTGAGCCAAAAGGGATCAGAAAATACAATTGCAAGCATGTGAACATGGCAAAAACATAAACATATCACAGACTTAGTGAAAAACTGGAACATGCAAATCAGATATCAAGTAGGCATGTTTACGACCTCGATGCACTCACTACAGAGCATGTCATGACAATATAAGCATGCACCCATCAAGAATACACATTATACAAGCTAGATATGGTAATAACAACAACATAGCATGCACGGATCAACTACAACATCTTCGGCAAAATCGCTAACAAGTAGACAATCTGCCCAGATTTACGAAATAGCAAAAGTAGAGCTCGATTGACTCAAGCTAGGGTGCTCCATAAATGCAAACAAAGACATGGATGGATAGAGCACTACAAGATTAACAAATCATCCTTACTGATCATCCTCAAAAGAGGCACGGATCACTAGGAAACAACATGAACATATGGCATATTGATAAAAACAGATCAAGGACTTAGTGGAATTGCTAAGTCCCTGAAATCAGCATTAACGAATGCACCACTTTGCAAGCTTTTGCTAGTCACCACACACATCAAAAAAATACATGGATTGCACCTCTGGAAAGATGGCAAAGCATATAACGAATCACATGTAGAGCTCAGGGGCATATCATGCACACATTAATCATGGCAAAAATGACAAATAGCTATTTGATGCAGCAGATCTGACAATTAACTCAAATAGCACTCTTCCAATAGTATTTCGGCCATCAAGATGAACTCAAATGAAAATGATGCAATAAGATGAAATGATGTGCTCTCTGAGGCGAACATTTTGATATGCTACACGCGCAAAACTGAGCTACGGATGCAAAGTTACGGCACGTTGAAATATGCTTAAAAGAAAGAACAGAGACGAGGACTTGGACAAAAAAACAACCTCCGAAACCGATCTGGATCTAGGGTTTGCTGGGTCCGTGAACCGAGGCGGCGGTGCACGCACTCCGGTGAGGCGGTGGTGGCCGGGGTCGGTGAGGAAAGGGCGGATCCGGCCGGCTCCTGCCCGGATCCGGTTGGAGGAGCCGCCGGCGACGACGGGGAGTGGCGGCGGAGGTCTTCGGCGGCTCGGGGCGACGAGGAGGCAAAGCCCGACGAGGCGCGGCCGGCCGGAGTTCGCCAGCGATGGCGCCTGCAGCGGCCGGGCGCGAGGCGACGAGGAGGGTGGCTCGCCGTGCGGGAGGACAATGGCGACGCGCGGAGGAAGCGGCGCGGGCGAGGCTACGGGACGGGAGGGCCTCCCGCGGGCCGGCGAAGTGGGCGCGGGCGGCGGGCGAACCGGAGGGCGCCACGTGGCGGCGGCGGCTAGGTCGGACACGTCCGGCCCGAAGCGGACGCGTCCGGCGGCGAGAGGTGGGAGGAGACTAGGGTTAGGGGAAGAAGAACCGGGATTTCGAATGGGGGTGGTATTTATAGGTATAGAGGGAGCTAGGAGTGTCCAAATGAGGTGCGGTTTTCGGCCACGCGATCGTGATCGCACGCTCTAGAAGATGGAGAGGGTTTTGGTGGGTTTTGGGCCAAATTGGAAGGGTGTTGGACTGCAACACACACGAGGCCTTTTCGGTCCCTCGGTTAACCGTTGGAGCATCAAACGAAGTCCAAATGGTACGAAACTTGACAAGCGGTCTACTGGTAGTAAACCAAGGCCGCTTGGCAAGTCTCGGTCCAATCCGGAGATGTTTAATCCCCAAACACGAGAAGAAGGTAGAAATGACCACCAAAGGAGAACAGAGCGCCGGAATGCAAAACGGACAACGGGGAAAATGCTCGGATGCATGAGACGGACACGTATGCAAATGCAATGCACATGATGACATGATATAAGATGCATGACAACAACAACAACACACGGAGACAAAAACCCGAACCCGACAAAATAAAACAACTTAGCGCCGGAAACGGCAAGAGTTGGATTACATATTGGGTAAATCATATCCGGGGTGTTACAGTACTGTAATGAACTCATTCTTTATTTATATTGGTATTAAACCTACTGTATTCCAACTTCTCTATAGTTTATAAACTCTTTTACTAGCCATAGATTCATCAAAATAAGCAAACAACACACGAAAAACAGAATCTGTCAAAAACAGAACAGTGTGTAGTAATCTGTAACTAACGCAAACTTCTGGAACCCCAAAAATTCTAAAATAAATTTCTGAACGTGAGGAATTTATCTATTAATCATCTGCAAAAATAATTAACTAAATAGAACTCTCCAATAAAAAATGGCAGCAATTCTCGTGAGCATAAAAGTTTGTGTTTTTTACAGCAAGATCAAAAAGACTTTTACCAAGTCTTCCCAACGGTTCTACTTGGCACAAACACTAATTTAACACAAAAAACACAACCAAAACAGAGGCTAGATAAATGTTTTATTGAGTAACAACAAGGAAAAATATTGGGTTGTCTCACAACAAGCGCTTTTTCTTTAAAGCCTTTTAGCTAGGCAAAAGATTTCAATGATGCTCGCATGAAAGACAAGAATTGAAGCACAAAGAGAGCATCATAAAACACGTGACAAACACATCTAAGTCTAACATACTTCCTATGCATAGGCATCTTATAGGCAAACAAATTATTAAGGCAAGCACAAACTAGCATATGCAAGGAAGCGGAAGGAAACAATAGCAACCTCAAGATAACGAGAGGTAATTTAGTAACATGAAAATTTCTACAACCATATTTTCCTCACTCATAATAATTACATGAAGGATAATAAGCAAATTCAACAATATAGCTATCAAATAAAATATTCTCAACATGATCCACATGCATGCAAAGTTGATACTCTTCCGAAATAGTGGGATTAACATTAACTAAAGTCATGACCTCTCCAAACCCACTTTTATCAAAAACTTCATAAGATTGAACATTCTCCAAATATGTGGGATCTAAAGTTGACACTCTTCCAAACTCAATTTCAATATTATTGCAACCATTATTATCAATCTCATATTCATCATGGGGCTTAAATAAATTTTCAAGATCATAAGAAGAATCACCCCAATCATGATCATTGCGGCAACAAATAGTAGTCATAGCAAAACTAGCATCCCCAAGCTTAGGGTTTTGCATACTATAAGCACAATTGACATCAATAGAATTTATATTATCATCATCGCAATCATGCTTTCTATTCAAAGATCCATCGTGAATCACTCCATAAAGTACTTCATCACAATTTTCAGACTCACGAATTTCAAGCAAAACGTCATAAAGATAATCTAGTGCACAAAACTCACTAGCAATTGGTTCATCATAATTGGATCTCTTAAAAAGATTAGTAAGTGGATGAGGATCCATAGATCTTAGGTTCTCTGTTTAGCAATAAATAAACAACTATTACAACCAAACGAGCAAACAGGCCAAGTAAGACATCAAAGCAAATGGAAAGAAGAACAGAAGAAGGGCGAATAAAACGGCAAGGGTGAAGTGGGGGGGAGGAAAACGAGAGGCAAATGACAAATAATGTAATGCGAGGGATAAGAGTTGTGATGGGTACTTGGTATGTCTTGACTTGGCGTAGATCTCCCTGGCAACGGTGCCAGAAATCCTTCTTGCTACCTCTTGAGCACTGCGTTGGTTTTCCCTTGAAGAGGAAAGGGTGGAGCAGTAACGCAGCGTAAGTATTTCCCTTAATTTTTGAGAACCAAGGTATCAATCCAGTAGGAGACCACGCACGAGTCACCTCGTACCTACACAAACAAATAAGAACCTCGCAACCAACGCGATAAAGGGGTTGTCAATCCCTTCACATCCACTTGCAAGAGTGAGATCTGATAGAGATGATAATAATAAGATAAATATTTTTGGTATTTTTATGATATAGATTGAAAGTAAATAAAGCAAAATAAACGGTGCAAGAAATAGCTTGTTGACGGAAGATTAGTATGATGTAAAATAGACCCGGGGGCCATAGGTTTCACTAGTGGCTTCTCTCAAGATAGCATAAGTATTACGGTGGGTGAACAAATTGCTGTCGAGCAATTGATAGAAAAACGAATAATTATGAGAATATCTAGGCATGATCATGTATATAGGCATCACGTCTGAGACAAGTAGACCGAAACGATTCTGTATCTACTACTGTTACTTCACACATCGACCGCTATCCAGTATGCATCTAGAGTATTAAGTTCATAAGAACAGAGTAACGCCTTAAGAAAGATGACATGATGTAGAGGGATAAACTCATGCAATATGATATAAACCCCATCTTTTTATCCTCGATGGCAACAATACAATACGTGTCATTTCCCTTTCTGTCACTTGGATCGAGCACCGCAAGATTGAACCCAAAGCTAAGCACTTCTCCCATTGCAAGAAAGATCAATCTAGTAGGCCAAACCAAACTGATAATTCGAAGAGACTTGCAAAGATAAACCAATCATACATAAAAGAATTCAGAGAAGATTCAAATATTGTTCATAGATAAACTGGATCATAAACCCACAATTTATCGGATCTCGACAAACACACCGCAAAAGAAAATTACATTGAATAGATCTCCAATAGAATCGAGGAGAAATTTGTATTGAGATCCAAAGAGAGAGAAGAAGCCATCTAGCTACTAGCTATGGACTGGAAGGTCTGAAGTAAACTACTCACACATCACCGGAGAGGCCATGGAGTTGATGTAGAGGCTCTCTCCATGATCAATGCCCCCTCCGGCGGAGCTCCGGAAAAGGCCCCAAGATGGGATCTCTCGGGTACAAAAGGTTGCGGCGGTGGACTTAGGTTTTCATGCTGCTCCTGGATGTTTGGGGGGTACGTGGATATATATAGGAGGAAGAAGTACGTCTGTGGAGCAACAAGGGGCCCACGAGGGTGGAGGGCGCGCCCCCCTGCCTCGTGGCCGCCTCATTGATTGCTTGACGTCCACTCCAAGTCTTCTGGATCATATTTGTTTCAAAAATAACGCTCCCGAAGGTTTCATTTCGTTTGGACTCCGTTTGATATTCTTTTTCGACGAAACTCTAAAATAGGCAAAAAAAACAGCAGTTTGGGCTGGGCCTCCGGTTAATAGGTTAGTTCCAAAAATATAATAAAAATGTAAAAATAAGCCCAATAATATGCAAAATAGATAATATAATAGTATGGAGCAATCAAAAATTATAGATATGTTGAAGCACAATGGGTTGGATTTTTCAACCAACTTGCACTTATCATGCAATGCACTTTGCCTAGAGTAAGGTTGTCATGTCTGAACTGAAGATATTAGATTTTGTTTTTATGGGTTTTTGCTAGATTACTTTTACGAATTTGACTGAGCCACAGAGCACCGAAGCAAAGACATAGAGATTTATGCTAAGGTGTAGAGGTACTGCATATGTGAAAGAAGAGAAGTAGGAAGAAGGACAAAGAGTTGCTCTTAGCAGTTTCTCTCCGTCTAGACATCCCACCTAGACATGGATGAGATGGCGCACCAAATGCATGATTTCAGGTGAAGGCAGGGACACGATGTTCTCTCCCACCATTCATTGATGCTAATCAATATAGCAATAAGAATCGTTGATTGCTTTTGTCATCGATTGCAAATCTGTTTTAGTAAAGCCGATTAACCTTTTGTTTTCTGATGAAACTAGATAATTAGTCATGCGTTGCGACATGATATAATTTTTTTTGGTGCTTTAGCTTGTGATTTACCCATCTATGTTAATATTAATATGTTGTATATTTTTTAATAAAATCATGCTCGTGATTTACCTACCTAGAGCATAATGGCTAAACAAAGAAAATATATTTTTATTTGGTAAGTTAATAAAAGGTGGGACAATTAAGACGGTTTACGAGGTAATCCGATGAGAAAAATCCAAAAGTAGGAGGGAAATCAATATAGATAAATGAAAGGGGAAACCGACACGAAAATCCTTTTCTCGGCCCAGGCTCATCTGCACCTGCGCTGAAGAAAAAAAATTCAATACAAATACTAGAAAAATTCCAAAAAATTCAATTCAAAGCAGTCAATCCCAACGGCAGATGAAAACAATACCGACACATCTACTAAATCATCTTAACAACCTTGAAGATATGGGATTATATAACAAACTCATTTAGTTGATAGATCATTATTGGATTCTTTTTATTGTGACCAAGATCCATGAAATAGCTCTCTTTATACTTTTTTGCATGGTACATAATTTGGTGCGTGAGGTCCGCTTCAATTTTCAAAGTATTTAGACATCTGAGCATTTCTCGGCAAAAAAGATAAATACGGGGCGTGTAAAAAAGTTTGTTGTTCATGTATTGTTCTGACCCGATTTGCCTTTTTTGTTGCGAGCTACTCAGATGTCCAAATAATCTGAAAATTAGAACGGACCTAACGCAATAAATTATCTACCATGCAATTTTTTAAAATTTTATATATTTTTTCTGATCGAAAGCAGATGAGTCTGGGCACGAATCGCTGCACTCAAACGTACATAGTAATAAGGTTCAAGGAAGCATACCCTAAAAAATGTTCAAAGAAGCACTTTGCGCAAAAAATGAATGTTATTCTTTTATCATACTCTGTGGCAAGATGTCAAAAAACTAGCAAAATCTGTGGCCCGCGCCACTGCCACTGTGAAAAGGATGAAGAGAATCAAATCGAATTGGGTCAGTAGTGAGGTCACCCCGGTTCGCGGCCTCTCGCCGCCCTGTTTGGATCCCAGGGCTAGAGCTACTTTGAGCTACTTGAGACTGAACTAACTCTTAAAATATCCAAATACATGGCTAGTTTGAGTTAGATTGAAACTAACCCACCAAAAAAACTATCCCTGTGAAGAGGTGCTAATTGGAGCTAGTTGTGGTGGGGCCCTAAAAAAATTCTTTTTCTGTCGCATGCAGCCGCACCGGATCCTATCCATTCGTCCCCGCTGCCTCTCGTTCTCCTCCCCTCCGATGCATCTCGTTCTCCTCCTCCCGCTGGCCCCTGTCGCCCTGCATCGCCGGTCGCGTCCGCTCGCCCACACCGGCCGCGTCTGCCCGCCCCCGTCTGCCCGCCCCCGTCCGCCTCCATCCCGTCGCACCAGTTTGTCCGCCCGTCACCGTCCCTTCCGCCTGCCCCAGCCGGCCCCGTCCGCCTCCATCCCGCCGCATCAGTCCGCCCGCCCCGTCCGCCTCCATCCCGTTCCCATCCATCCGCACCATCTTCGACGCAACCTTCGCCCGCCGCGGCACCGGTCACCCACACAAGAGCCGGTCACAACAAATCCTGGTTAAAAGAGTCAAATGATTGAAAAAAGTGCATTTTTTTTCAAACTTACCCTTTCATCCAAACATCACCAAAGGCTAGAGTTAGTTTAAGGTTAGTCTAGAGTTAGAAAATAACTCTAACCTCTAACCAAGTTAGGCCTCCTTTGATTTGAAGGATTTTTCATAGGAAAAACGCAGGAATTCTCATTCCATAGGATTTGCTACTGTAGCGATGTTTGATTTGCAGGAACAAGTATGGAGGAATACTGTTGCAATCCAGAGAAACACTGTTGGTTTCCTGTGATTTCGCATGAAGTGAAACATTGAGTCAGACCTCTTTTTTACACAAAGACCGAGGCAAGAGGGACAAAGTTGCATACCAGCGCATGGTTTCTCTACTAAATAATGCATTCCTTTGATTTCAGTTCTTGCATTTCAAACGTTCCATTTGTTTCATATTCCTATACTTTCACTGTTTTTCAATCCTCTGTTTTATAACTGCAACCCTATAGATTTCCTGTATTCTTTCTATTTCAGTGTTTTTGCAATCCTGTGAATCAAAGAGGCCCTTAGAGTATCCAAACAGGGCCAAAGGAAAAGCGAAGGCCCAAAAGTCTGGGAGCTTCGACCAGACGCGAGCAGATTCGAAACGAGCCGCCAGTCACGCGTCCGCTGTCCTTCTCCCCCCATTTATTTCGTGCCGCTGCGGTGCTGTCGCCTGGCCCGGTTCCCAATCCCAATCCAAATCTCATCGCCAAGCAATCATCACTCTAGCCCTTTGCCCTCCCCACCCGCAGCAGCATGGCGAGCCCGCAGTGCTGCGCGAACCCACCGGCGCTCAACCCCGCCGCCGGCGAGGGCAAGGTCGTGGACAGCTTCGGCGGGATCAAGGCGTACGTCGCCGGCGCCCAGGACTCCAAGGCCGCCGTCGTCCTCATCTCCGACGTCTACGGTAATTGATTTCGATCAGAACTCCTCTTTTCGTTCGTATTCAAGTTCGGTTGCCGGTGATACTGACGATTAACGGCGCTACCCGGCTTCCCTTCGCAGGTTTTGAAGCGCCGAATCTGAGGTAGTAGTATACTTGGCGGCATTCATCAATAGTGATAATCATCACGCCATTTAGCAACGGTGTTGCTTTTCGCCTGCCTTTTTTGCCGGGTCGTGCATATTGTCTAGAAATTGGGCGATTTCGTCCTCAGAGGCCATCTGATCATAATACTTCCTCCCTTCCGAAATACTTGTCGGAGAAATGGATGTATCTAGACGTATTTTAGTTCTAGATACATCTATTTTTATACAATTCTCCGACAAGTATTTCCAGAGGGAGGGAGTACTTCTGTGCTGTGTGTGGAAGTCGATCCGCATGAGAAGGACAAATCATACTTTCTCACATACTTTGGGCAAATATGTAACTGGAAGGTTCGCATAATTTATGGCTGAGATTTTAGCCCAGCTGTTATTTTCTGAATATAGGAGTAGTTTCTTATGGACTTCTATTTTATGACGGCCTGTGCCTTCTACTTTAGTTTATCACAATGAAGGAGTTCTGTTGTAGCTTCTTTCCTCTTGAAGGAAGATAGCCGATAAAGTTGCTTCGTCTGGATATTTTGTTGTCGTGCCAGATTTCTTACATGGGGATCCATTTGTACCTGAAAACGCTGACCGACCAATAGCAGTGTGGATAAAGGAGCATACCCCGGTTTGTTATCTCCTGATTCCCTGAAACCTTGTTATTCTATTTTTCTTGTAAATGTTCAGGCCACGTTGCTTTGGTTTATGTTTAAGGTATATGTTTCGAAAGCTTTCCAGTTTCCATCGCATGACATTCCTGGCTTTTTGTACTTAGATTCGGACAGCGTTAACTAAGTAACCGAAGGTGGGAGGTGATGATAAAACCAATAGGTCCAAACCTAACAACATATATATGGTAGCATGTTATGACTTTGTGAGAATATGTGTAGGATATTGACTGATTGTTGTCATGTTCTTCCACCAACGTGGATAAGCTCTCCTGGGTCAGAAGAATAGAATGGAGACGCTCTACTGAGCTGATAGGGGTTTGAGTTACTTCTCGTTGAATGTGATGTCACATCTAATATAAACAAATAAATTGTGCTTTTATACAGGGAAAAGCATTTGAAGAGGCAAAACCTGTTATTGCTGCTCTAAAGGAACAAGGAGCGTCTAGTGTTGGGGCTGCAGGTTATTGCTGGGGTGGTAAGCACTGTTTTGTTTTGTTACATCTGAACCCAAATTCTAAGGTTTAACCTGCTAAGCATTGTGCTTCATCTCCCCACATATCAGCAAAGGTAGTTGCAGAGCTAGGGAAAGCTAATGAGATCCAGGCAGCTGTTATGTCGCACCCTTCATTTGTTACTGTTGATGATATAAAAGGTAAAAATCTCCTCCTTGAGAATTACATATACTCACTTAAATTGTTCCATTTGAAAGGTTTCAGATTCTTACACTACGACATGTGCTATATATCTCAGAGGTGAAATGCCCCATCTCTATACTTGGAGCTGAAACCGACGTAATGTCCCCACCAGAATTGGTCAAGGAGTTCGAGCAGGTTCTATCCTCTAACTCAGGGGTAAGTTCTCATTTCCAGCAACTCGATCTTCAAACCAAGCATGATCTACTCAAGCTATAGAATATGTGATATAACAAAGGCTAAACTAATTGTCAAATTTGGAGCTGCCCTGGTGCGGAACTGTATCTGACCAGAATGTTGTCTAGTTGTTCCGGCATTACTTGTTTCTACTTCCTTCCCAAATTATGTACCAATTTGCCTTTTGATGTTAAAGTAGGTACATCAGACATTTTGCAATTAAGAGCCATCCAGGCTTCATGGCTTTTACTTTATGAGCCCCTGGGCAAACCTTAGCATTTTATAGTTACAAGCTAGTGTTATTATCATCTGAGCATCTTGTTTTCTTGAATGTGAGAAGGTATTATTCTATTTCCATCTAATATTCACTAGCATTAAAGGTATCATGATGAAAAAGAGGGAAAAGGATGTAATATTCTCTGAAAATTAAGTCAGAAAGTACAGTAGAATGTGCATAAATTGGAGACACATTATTGTTTGAGAACTGGAGCTCAAAATCTCCCATCCTGATATAATATATCTTATGGACCTACAGATTGCTCACTTTGTCAAGATCTTCCCTGGGGTTTCTCATGGATGGACCGTGAGATACAAAAGCGAAGACGCAGCTGCTGTGAAGAGCGCCGAGGAAGCCCTGGCGGACATGGTTGACTGGTTTAACAAGAACCTCAAGTAAACCTAATGAATTAGCGGCCATCCTTTTGTAATAAGCCAGTGTCACTCTTCAGGAGTCATCACGCGAGCACCCACGGTTTATGTTATGGTCTTAGCTATATAGCCTATAGCGCATGCATCTTTGTCTGCCGCAGGTCTGCTGGTATGTGTGTGATTGCTCGTATCGGGGTCTGCTTGTGCTGAACATTGAACTACTGCACTCAAATAAAATGTGGTATTTGCAGTTTGTGAGTTGGCACCTCCCTGGTTACTTTCTTTTTTGTTTGGTGTTGGGGATGAAAGGACAGATCGTTACAACCCGGTTTATTCCTTATTCCAATATAATTTTAGAGAGATGCGGGCTGACGCCATGGGTCATCCGGCTGATCAGATCGGCTGGGTCGGCACCCGTTTGATCTGTCCCAGACATCCTTAGGATGATTGCAAAACGGACCATGTTGTGGGCACCCATAGCAAGGCGCGCCATGTTGGGGTCATCATGTTGTTGGCACCCATTGCAAGGTGGGCCATGTTGCGGTCACCTTTAGCTTGTGTGACATTGCATTACGTGGGGAGTCCCAATATAGAAGCGACATTTTCTTGCCGACACATGCCTGACATGCCAAATCAAGCCGTTGATGCATGGGATGTAAGTGCAGCCGTGCATTCGATTTAGCATCGTGCACATATCGGGTGCATTCGGTTTAGCATCATGCACATATCGGGCGAGGGAGGATCGTTCGCACAGTAGTTTTGTGCAATATGGGTCATGTTGCAGTGACCCATTGCAACGTGGACGATGTTGCGAACCCACTGTCCCGTCACTAAACCCGGGCATGGGCAGCCCGGCCCGAGCCCGGCTCGAAAAACCCGGGCCGGGCCGGGCCGGGCTTGACATTCAGGCCGGGCTCGGGCTTTGTTTTGCAGCCTGAAAGATAGTTCGGGCCGGGCTCGGGCTTCAATTTTCCCGTATTTCGGGCTTGGCTTTCGGGTTTCGGGCCGGGCTTGCACGTGTGCGTACTAGAAAATAGCATTCGGACCGGGCTTTCGGGCTTCGGGCTTGACTTCGGGCCGGGCTCGGGCTTGAAAATATGAAGTATTTCGGGCTTCGGGCCGGGCTCGGGCTTGAGAAATGAAGGTCGGGCTTTTACAAGCCCGGCCTGAAACCCGGCCCGGCCCGACGTTTGCCCAGATTTACCCGTCACCATCACCACAGCCTTCCTCACCACAACATCATCCATCTTGAGTTGTTGCCACCACGACATCATCTATGTTGCAGGCGATGATCACGAAATCTGGCGTCTATGGTCGCAGCTCCGCTGCCCGGGGCTCGTAGCACGACCTCTGGCAACAGGGACATGGCGATTTTGCAGCAGCGAGATCAAGGTCATGGGGACAATCTCTTCCTCACTTTTCACTAGGGTGCACATGGACGTTGTAACATCCATGACGGGATCAGGAGGTCGGAAAGTAGGGGATCCATGGCCGGCTCAAAGAAGGTAGGAGAAGAGGACCCCTCGTAGGAGAAATGGGATCGGGGGAACATGTGGTTGTGCTCGCTTCGGTTGGCGATAAGGTGAAAGGGATAGGGGTGTGCGGGGTCCACGGGGGCACGTGGCAACATAGGAGGAAGCCGGCGCGTGAGATGTTTTCCGTCGGTTGTTCCCAGCCGTTTCCCATTTCTCTATGGCTGGCGCCGGCGGCACTGCCCTCGCCGGTCGCTACCGCCACATGAAGCAAAGCTACAGACGAAATCAGTATTGGGTCAGCAGTGAGGTCACCCGTCACCACCTGCCTGGAGCAAACAAATGAAAGGCCCACCCGTAAAAAAACAAAAAACAAAACAAAGGAAAGGCCCAACCAAAAAAGCCTCCAACCTCTCCACGAACAGATTCGAAACATAAACACCCCGCAGTCACCTCCGTCGGCTCTCGGCTGGCCTGGTTCCCAACCCCAACCACCAGGCACCAGCAGCAGCCTCGGCAGGATGGCTAGCCCGCAGTGCTGCGCGGACCCGCCGACGCTCGACCCCGCCGGCGGGGAGGGCAGGGTCGTCGACAGCTTCGGCGGGATCACGGCGTACGTCGCCGGCGCCCGAGAGTCCAAGGCCGCTGTCATCCT
This sequence comes from Triticum dicoccoides, assembly GCF_002162155.2. Classification (NCBI taxonomy): domain Eukaryota; kingdom Viridiplantae; phylum Streptophyta; class Magnoliopsida; order Poales; family Poaceae; genus Triticum; species Triticum dicoccoides. Next base: position 455,652,744 of record NC_041380.1, read on the forward strand.
CGTCTCCGATATCTTCGGTAAACCCCGTCCTTGACAGGAACCCTTGTCTTCTCATAACCCGAATTCTCTTATGTCATAACAGCGCTTCGCGTCTTCCCCTTGCAGGGTTTGAAGCACCGAATCTGAGGTACACACTTTTGTGCTCTCTGACATTACGACTCTGTTTTGCACCTACTCCCTCCTCCGTTTCTAAATATAAATCTTTGTAGAAATTCCTCTGTGAACTACGTACATACGGAGCGAAATGAGTGAATCTACACTCTAAAATGCATCTATATACATCCGTATGTGATCCGTAGTGAAATCTCTACAAAGACTTATGTTTAGGAACGGGGGCAGTACATCTTTTGGTTTAGCAACGACATGTCTGTAGGCTCTGTTCATCACGCCGTAATAGTGAGTTGTGATGGTATTGCTTTCCCGCTGCCGTTTTTGTGTCATGCATACTGTTCAGAACTTGGCAATTTTAGTCCTCGGAGGCCTTCGTCTAATAAGGAGTAATTCTTGGTGAGATTTTATGGCTGAGATTTTGGCCTGGCTATTAAACCTTGAAGAGCTCTTAGTGGACTTTTTGTTTTATGATGAACTATGACCTCTACTTTAGTTTGTCACAACCAACAAGTGTTAGCTATGATGGAGTTCTGATGTAGTTTCTTTCCCCATGAAGGAAGATAACCGATAAAGTTGCTTCGTCTGGATATTTTGTTGTGGTGCCAGATTTCTTACATGGGGATCCATATGTACCTGAAAACGCTGACAGGCCGATACAAGTGTGGTTAAAAGAACATGCTCCGGTTTGTTGTCTCCTGATTCCCGCAAACCTTGTTCCTTTTATTTTCTTGTAAATGTTCAGGTCACCTTTGCTTTAGTTTATGTTTATTAAGGTATATGTTCCAAAAGCTTTCCAGTTTCCATCGCATGAGGTTGCTGGCCTTGGTACTTTGATTCACACACTGTTAACTAAGTAACCAAGGGTGAGAAGTGATGGTAAAACCAATATCCAAACCTAACAACATGTATATGAAAGCATGCTATGAATTTGTAAGAATATATGTAGGCCCCTGTGTAGCTGTTGCCTGAGGGTGAAGACACACTTATTTTTTTTAAATGGAGTTGATTTGCACTTCTGAAGTTAGTTCTCTGACAAGTATTTCCGGACAGAGGGAGTATAAACGAATGGATTGTTCCTTTATACAGGGAAAAGCATTTGAAGAGGCAAAACCTGTTATTGCTGCTCTAAAAGAACAAGGAGTATCTACTGTTGGGGCTGCAGGTTATTGTTGGGGTGGTAAGCACAGTTTTGTTTTATTACATCTGAACCCAAATTATAAGGTTTAACCTGCTAAGCATTATGCTTCTTTTCCTTACATATCAGCAAAGGGAGTTGCAGAGTTAGCGAAAGCTAATGAGATACAGGCAGCTGTTATGTCACACCCTTCTTTTGTTACTGTTGACGATATCGAAGGTAAGATATCTTCCTCGAGAATTCAAGATACATACTTAACATTGTTCCATTTGAAAGGCTTCAGATTCTTACTCTATGACATGTGCTATATTTCAGAGGTGAAATGCCCCATCGCTATACTTGGAGCTGAAACTGACAAAACATCCCCACCAGAATTGGTCAAGCAGTTCGAGCAGGTTCTATCCTCTTCTAACTCTGGGGTAAGTTCTCATTTCGGGCAACCAGTTCTTCAAATCAACTATGATGTTGTCTAGGTATGGAATATGTGATATAACTAAGTTGTCAAATTTGAAAATGGCTCAGTGCCAAGCTGTATCTGATTAGTATACTGTTTGACTGTTCCAGCATAATGTGTTGCTACTTCCTCCCATTCTAATTAGCTTTTGACATCAGAGGAGCGGACAATCATCTTTTCTTTTAAATAAGGGCCAACTAGCCTTATGCAATATTTTACTCCCTCCGTTCCAAATTACTCGTCGTGGTTTTAGTTCAAATTTGTACTAAAACCACGACGAGTAATTTGGAACGGAGGGAGTACTTTATGAGTCACTGGACTTACCAGCATTTTATAGTACTAGTTATTATCCATGTGAATGACTAGTTTCTTCGAAGTAAGAAGGTATTATCTTTATATTCACCCGAAAGTGTAGTATCATGAAGAATTAGGAAATACTCCCTCCGTTCCGAATTACTTGTCGCAGGTATGGATGTATCTAGATGTATTTTAGTTCTAGATACATTCATTTCTGCGACGAGTAATTTGGAACAGAGGGAGTAGATGTTACAGATTGAGAAAAAGCAACCAGAAAGTACAGTAGAATGTAGGCAAATTGGAGACACACATTATCGGTACGATATTGTTGCAGAACTGGAGCTCAAAATCTTTCATCCGTCCTCATCCTGATATGGTCTTTTATGAACCTACAGATTGCTCACTTTGTCAAGATTTTCCCTGGGGTTTCTCATGGATGGACTGTGAGATACAAAAGTGAAGACGCAGGTGCTGTGAAGAGTGCTGAGGAAGCCCTGTCAGACATGATCGACTGGTTTAACAAGAACCTAAAGTGAACCTGAATTAGCGGTCCTTTTTTCTTAATAGGCCAGTGTCACTCTTCACCAGTCATCAAGCAATCATCCAGGGTTTATGTTATGGTCCGCATCGTTGGTCGTCTGCAGGTGTCTGTCCTGTGCAGTATGTACTGTGTGCTTGCTCATATCAGTCTCTGCTTGTGCTGAACACATTACTATAATACTATAGCACTGAAATAAAATGCGATATTTGTAGTTTTGAGAGTTGGACCACTTGTCTCGTTGTCTTTATGTAACTTGTGTGGTGATTGTTGTTGGCTCTGCCCACTCCAAAGCTGTGGGCCGCTGCCCACTGCCGTCATCTCCAACACCTCCGGTAAGACGACTGGTCGAGTTAACTGGCCAATCTCCAACACCTGCAGCGTTCCAGACTCTAGTGCCTATAAAGTATGTATACCGAGAACCATTTTATCTTTGCAGCGTTCGATGTGCCGAAACTGAGATACACTGTGAATTTATCTTCTCGTGAGAGTTACCATTCTGAAATGGTTGCATTTGCATGTTATTTCCTTTGCATCTCCTTCAACATGGAGCAGTTACTTAATTTTGTCAATGGTGTAGCAATAGCTTAACACTGATAAAGCCGACGAGTCTGCATGTAGAAACGGTGACCATCCTGACAGCCATACAGCCACGTAGTAGATGGTGTTGATGAAACATATTTCTTATGAGAAGGAAAGGGAGCTGGAATTACAGAATGGTAATCTGTGTTTGTAGTCTGTTTGTAGTTTTCAGTTCAGATTTGGCTCCCCTTGTCTGCTTCAAACCTTCATATTTGTTTAACATAATAGGACATTTGCATTTGCTTGCATACATATCAGCAAAAGAATGGAATGCATAAGTAAATTTTCAACATGATGAAGAAATGCTGAGCTCATTAATCTCAATGCTGGAAAATTAGATCGGCAATGGTCTAGAACTGTGCTTCTATGCTCTTTTCTCTTTATGGAAGTTTATTTATCTTAAGCTAGCGCTATCCTCATGGGATTGCCAGTAATGCTAAATGTCTATCTGATGGAGGAAGATAGCGGACAAGGTTGCTTTGTCTGGTTACTTTGATATATAGTGCTAGATTCCCTGCACGGGGGTTCATACCAGCTCAACAGTCCTAACAATCCTGGAATGTGGGTACAGGCACATAGTTCATTTTTTGTTTCTTGAGATTATCCTTTTTTATTTAAGTTTCCTGGGTAACTTTTTTCTGTTTTTTCTGAAGTTTTTTGTGGAAATCTATACAGCTTTCATGTCACAGTCTTCCTAGCCTAACTAAGTACTCTGTTTCAAACATTGACATCAGTCAACTCTATAGAAATTATTGAAAAAACTTCTGATCCAGACCTGAAAAATGGCATAATGAGCATTTTTTTTACAATAACTGCATGAGATGACATTCTAATCTTTCGGTAGTTCAATATTTCTGTTCAGTACCTGACAATATTAGTAATAACGCTATGTACCTTAGGAGCTTCTACACTTGGCATTTCAGATACGTAAGCAACTACTATTGTGCACCTGAAAGTTAGTTTGTTTTTTAAAGGAAGAAGGTACATATACTCTTTAACTTGTACTCGTATTTACCAATTCTCTTTGTCTGATAGCACGCCGTCGTTGACTACTCCATCACCCAGGTGTGCAAGGGGAGAAAAAGAGGTGCACAAGAGCAGCCTTGGTCTCTCGGACACTAAGCGAAATCTGGTCCGGGTCAAAACAGTTTTCCTTTTGATAATTATCTGTTGGTGTATGATCGACCACTTGATAAGCAGCAGCAATTTTTCCTTTTAACAGCAGGTGGATCTGAAGGCAAAACTAATTAAGCCCTGTTTTTCTGTTTATTTTTTTACTTGGGCATGGGGCAACCAAATAAGATCGGTAGATGACTGTTACGGTTGGTGAAGATGGCACTCAAATCTTACCTACCGTTCTACATCGTCAAGATTCCCTGCCCCTGCTGGTCAGTTCCTCCTGGTACCTGCATTTTCAAGATGTTCCTATAATTATCTGCTCTGCTCTGGGTATGGTTGATCTACTCATCTAATTAAGCTCGGCATGGATTGCCTGGCATATCATTTGTTGAAACATACTAGATGACCCGTTGCGTCGATGGCGCAAAGGGCAAGTGCAAACCAAGCATTCAAACCATGCACATAAGAATATTTACACACCAAGTCAATTCATGTCAGTGGCGAACTAGTTGACGGTGGCCGCGACGCCGAGTCCGATGGCAGCGTGGCAAACTTGTTGCTTGCGACACACGAGAAGGACGAAGGATGCTCGAACTGCCCTGGTGCGAAGCTGCATCTGACCCGAATGCTGTCTGGTTGTTCCGGCATTACATCTTTCTATTTCCTTCCATCTTATATTATGGGACGGAGGGAGTACATAATTTGCCTTTTGATATTAGAGCGGTCCAGTATACTATTATGGTTGTAATACATCGGACATTTTGCAATTAAGAGCCATCCAGCCTTCACGGCTTTTACTTTATGATCCCCTGGGCAACCTTAGCATTTTATAGTCACAAGCTAGTGTTATTATCCATCTTTGCATCTTGTTTCTTGAAAGTAAGAAGGTATTCTATCTAATATTCACTAGTGAAGACAACATGCCAGGGCCTTAACGTTGGGGAAGGAAAGAAACAGCCCCCGCGTCGTCCCCCCGGCGGGCGACTCGGGCGGCGGCGCGGCTTCCCTCCTCCTCTTCCCCTCCCCACCCTCCCCCGCCCTCGCCGCCGCCCGCAGCCGCTGGGGCAAAGCCCCTCGCGGTGGCTGGCGGCGGGGCCCCTTTCTCCGCCGCGCGGGGTTGGCCGGTGCGGGGCGGCTTGGTCTGGTGGTGGCGCCGGGCATTCGTGGGGCTCGGTGGTGCGGCGGTGGTGGCTCCCGGCGGCGGCGTGCGAGCGGCGGCATGGTGGGCGACGGTGGCCGCGCGGCGGCTGCGTGCCCGTGGTGGCGGCGGTGGTTCGGATCTGGCCACGGGCTGCTGCGGGCAGATCTGGTGGATCCCTTCTCTACGTGCTCTGGCTCGGCCTCCCTCTCCTCTCGGTCGGGGTCGGAGGTGGGTGGAGCTGGTGGAGGTGGGGGCGTGCCGGCCGGATCTGACGCGGCATTTTCGATAGACGGCGCGGGTTGGGGCAGCGGCCGGGCGTGGCTGTAGCTCTGGCCGTGGGCGGCGGCGCGAGGAGGTCCGGGGGTGGTGGCCTCCCGGTGGCGCGGCGGCTACACGGTGGCCGGCGGCTCTGGCCGCGGCGTCGGCTCGTCTGCAGTCAGGTCGTTTCGACCTTTGCTTCACCTCCTCGTTGTCCGGGCTCTGCTTGCATCGAAGGGTTGACCCGCTCCGAGCTCGTCTTGCGCCTGGCGGCAAGATCGAGCTCGTCTCGCGCCCGGTGCCGCGGGACCGAGCTCGTCTTGCACCCGGCGGCAAGATCGAGCTCGTCTCGCGCCCGGTGCTGCAGGACGGGCGATGGTGGCCTGTAGTGGCCGGCCTATTGGGTCTCGACGCTGGGGTCGCTCAGGGGTGTGAAAGGCCGGACCTTTCCACGCATCTCTTTGGTTGAGTAGCGATGAGTCTCGGGTGAGGTGGTGTCTTGGTCTTGGATGCCGGGGCAGTGGCCTTGGTGGTGGTAGCGCGGTGCTCATGGGCAGAGCCCGTGGCTTGGTGCTGCCCGGCTGCCATGGCCGTGTGGGCGACGTGGTGGCCGGGGTGTGGCGTTCGGTGGCGGTGAGTGTTGGCCGGGGTGAAAACCTGTTCTATCCTCGGACGGACCGGCGATGGCGAAGCTCGTTCCCTTCTTGAAGGCGTCGTCGCGGCTCTCATTGCCCGTTGTGTTGCTCCAGGGGAAACTCTGACCCTCTGGTCGGGTGGCGGCGGCGTCGCTCCAGTGTCGTATCCTTTCTGAAGGCGCCGCCTTGGAGTTCATGGTTTGTCGTATGCGGCTTCATCTCTTCGTAGATAGGGATGGTGTTGTTGCGCTCAGCGCCTATGTATCCTGCCTTGGGTGTGTGCGTGTGTGGTGGCGTGAGTTTGTACCGTTGTGTTGATGATCTTTGCTTTATGTATAAAGTGAGGCGAAAGCCTTTTTCGGTAATATTCACTAGTATTATAAGTATCGTGATAAATAAAAGGAAAAAGGTGTAATAATCTCTGAATTTTTTCACAAAGTACAGTAGAATGTGCATAAATTGGAAACACATTATTGTTTGAGAACTGGAGCTCAAGATCTTCCATCCTGAATTCCTGATATGATATCTTATGGACCTACAGATTGCTCACTTTGTCAAGATCTTCCCTGGGGTTTCTCATGGATGGACCGTGAGATACAAAAGCGAAGACGCAGCTGCTGTGAAGAGCGCCGAGGAAGCCCTGGCGGACATGGTTGACTGGTTTAACAAGAACCTCAAGTAAACCTAATGAATTAGCGGCCATCCTTTTGTAATAAGCCAGTGTCACTCTTCAGGAGTCATCACGCGAGCACCCACGGTTTATGTTATGGTCTTAGCTATATAGCCTATAGCGCATGCATCTTTGTCTGCCGCAGGTCTGCTGGTATGTGTGTGATTGCTCGTATCGGGGTCTGCTTGTGCTGAACATTGAACTACTGCACTCAAATAAAATGTGGTATTTGCAGTTTGTGAGCTGGCACCTCCCTGGTTACTTTCTTTTTTGTTTGGTGTTGGGGATGAAAGGACAGATCGTTACAACCCGGTTTATTCCTTACTAGAAAAAGTGCCCGTGCGTTTCAACGGGAAAAAAAAAAATCATAATCTTCAATTACAATGACCACATTTTGTTCAAATCTCAACGCATGATTTTGAAGATTTGTTCATAAATGCAAGAAAATGTTTTTTTAAATTTATTCACATTCACAAATTGAAGCAATGTTCACATTTTCAAAAAAATATCGTGGTTGTCAAAAAACTTGGTAATTCAAAGAATTATTCTGAATTTCAAGAATTTTTTTTCTAAAATATACTATAATATTCCGATTCACCCCGACAGTTAATTCTTCAAAGTTCACGCAGGTATATAGTCACAAAGACTCAGAAGCATTATTGTTTAACTACACACCTTCGATTATTTGTGAACATTTTTAAAAAATTGGGACCATTTTAAAAAAATTTGAATTTTTTACTATTTACAAACATTCTTTTTAAAATTGTGAACATTTTTTTTAAATCGTGAACGGTTTTTAAGCATTTTCTTTTGAACCGGGGAACAATTCTAGAATAGACGAACATTTTTTGCGAAATTGATGGACTTTTTTGAAACTCACAAATATTTTTCGAAATGCATGAAGATTTTCTGAATCAACAAACATTTTATGAATCAATAAACTCTTTTGTAATTCACGAACTGTTTTCAAAATTTTAGGACATTTAAAAAAATGCATTAACATTTTTTGTATTAGCAAACATTTTGTTCAATTTCATTAATACTGCTTGGTTCTGCATTGGATTTTGAAAACTTTTGCACGATCCTGGGGATCAAATGGATGGTTCAGGAAAGTCTAGTGAAGCGGCACGGATTTTTAATACAACGTCTTTTTTTTCAAAATGATGGACTTTTTTGATTTTATGAACATTTTTTTGAATATGCAAACATTTTTAGAAAAATTCCAAGCATTTTTTGAATTCACAAACATTTTATGTTATCTTGAACAAATTATTTCAAAATTCTCAGTTTTTTAAATTTGAAAAGTTTTTTCAGTTCCAAATTATTTAAAGTAGAGAAAAACAAAAAATGGAATAGAAAAATAAAAAAATGAAACTAAAAAAAATAGATGCCCGCACATGGGCCGGCGCAAACGGGCGTGTAGTGTATTCTCCAGCGCGTGGGGCGCAGTATAGTAGGTCCCTATGCTTGGGCCGGCCCAGGCTGAGATTCCCTGCAAAACGTTTTCTGTCACTTATAGGTGGCACTGGTGGGTAATATTAATTTTTGGGTCAATTTTAATGACGTACCGCTAGAAGCAATATGTGCTTTATTATTAGGTAAAGATTCCAATATAATTTTAGAGATGCGGACTTATGCGTCATCCGACTGATCAGATCGACTGGGTCGGCAGCCGTTTGATCTGTCAGAGACATCCATAGGATGATCACAAAACGAACCATGTTGTGGGCACTCATTGCAAAACACACCATGTTGCAGTCACATTTGGCTTGTGTGACATTGCATCACGTGGGGAGTCCTACTATACAAACGACACTTTTTGGCCGATACGTGCCCGACATGCGAAATCAAGCCGTTGATGCATGGGATGGAAGTGCAGCCGTGCATTCTGCACATATCAGGCGAGGAAGGATTGTCCGCACAATAGTTTTGTTACGTGGGCCTTTTTGTCATCCATTGCAATATGAGTCATGTTGCGGCGACCAATTGCAACGTGGACGATGTTGCGTACCTACTGTTCCATCACCATCACTGGAGTCCTCACCACAACATCATCCATGTTGCATGTTGTAGTCGTTGCCACCGCAACATCATCTATGTTGCAGTTGATGAACACGAATCCTGCCGTTGGTCGGTGTTTGTGGTCGCAGCTCCGCTGTCCAGGGCTTGTAGCACGACCTCCGGCAACAGGGCCATGGTGATTTTGCAGCAACAAGATCAAAGCCATGGGAACAATTTTTTCCTCACTTTTCGTTGGGGTGCACTTGGACTCCGTCGATCTAGATGCGTCGAGGGAAGACACATCCATGACAGAATCAATAGGTAGGAAAATAGGGGATCCATGGCCGGCTCAAGGAGGGTAGGAGAACACACACGACAGGAATGGAGAGGTTGGAGAAATGGGATCGGCGGAACATGTGGTTGTGCTCGCTTCGATTGGAGATAGGGTGAAGGCACGTGGCAAACATACGAGGCAACTGGCGTCGGTTGATTTCAGTGTTTCTCATTTCTCTATGGCCGGCGCCGGCGGTCGCTACTGCCCCAGGAAGAGGTAGTGGCACCACATGTCTTAGAACTTGCCGGAAAAGTGATGTTTTAGTTCAAAATTTGCAAAACCTCACCCCGCCATCTAGAACTTGCAGGGAATGTAATGTTTTGGTCCAAATCCAGTCAGGACGCGACAATTGGTGCCACGCCGGCTAAGCCAGTCAATATTGCACTTTTCTGGATAACCCCCGCCGTTTTTTGTAATCAACAGCGGATGCCTTTTTTTCGCGTTCAAGTACGAAGCTATGCTCGACTAGCTCCGCAGGCCACATCCGTAGGTGCCACATACTCCCTCCGTTCGGAATTACTTGTCTCGGAAATGGATGTATCTAGAACTAAATTACATCTAGATACATCCATTTTCACGACAAGTAATTCCGAACGGAGGGAGTACGTACGTACGCACGTATACATTGTGACGAGCTTCGAATGGGACGTAGATGGCCGAGCTTTCAACAAGCAGAAGCAACGGCAAATTTTCTCCGACGTCGGACGGGTCGATCCCTTCTAGCTACCTAGGAGCATCTCTAATAGACCCTTTAAATCGCGGAACTGAAAACATCAATTTCAGTTCACGAAAAACACATTTTAAGAGTCGATTTGAGTTGTAGCCGGATATACTTTATAAACTTAAACTGTAAAACTGAATATTCACATATATTTTTTCTCATGTCTTTTTCTTTCTCTCGCTCGTGTTCATGATCAGCTAACTCGCTCCTATAAAATCGGCGAACAGCGCACAAAGCGGCCAAATACGAAGCCGCTAGCATCTAGCTAGCTCGAAGCGACCAAATACGAAACCGTCGGCGACTAGATACAGCACACGAAGCCGAATCAGTCCAGGAGCTAGCTAGCTAGTTCCTCCGTCGAGCGCGGCGGCCTGGGCGGACGGCCGGCGGGCGCGGCGGTTGGGACGGGCGCGGCGGCCAGGGTGGGCGATCGGTGGCCGAGGACGGGCGGATGGGAGCGCTCATGAAGGTTTCCATTGCAGTTGGATTCACGCCAACAATCTTTCGCGTAATACAGGGTACCCTCGGATTGCCTTCAAAATCCTTATTTTCACGAGTTTGGTAGGTATGTTTTTCGTGCTCCTTAATTTTTTTATGGGTCAGAGTCATTTACGGGTTTTATTTGGGTCGTTTTTTTCGTCTAAAACTGTAAACTGACGATTATTTTATAGTTTCGCGTTTTAAAGGGTCTGACAGAGATGCTTTAACCATGTAGGCCTAGTAGTTAATTAAGCTCCTCGATCTAATGATCGTGGTCGTCGTTTTGCCCGTGGCTCCGGGCCACCTCGTCCTCATGGTCGTTGCCTGCTCTACCCGACGCCCTGCCCATGTCGACGGCCTCGCCGTCGTCTTTGGTGCCTTCCCGGCCTGCATTGCTGCCAGCCTGCCACGGACGCCGTCGGTCGGGAACCCCGGCGGGGCGCCGTAGTGCGTGTCGGTGTCGTACTTGACCACCACGTCCAGTAGCTCCACGCTTGCCTTGTTGCCCGTGTCGTCGGCGCTCGCTATGGCATTGCCATTGGCATTTGTTTTGCTGTTGGTGTTGCCGGCGGCAGAGGAGGAGGCGGCACCGGCGCCGGAGCCACGGCCGGGGTGGAAGTAGAGGTGATCGAGCTTGACGAAGTAGGGGCAGGTCTTGGCGTGCGCAGGGCGCTTCTTGCCGCTCTCCTTGGCCTTGCAGAAGTACTTGTTGATGTTCTCCCACATATCCTTGCACCGCGTCACGCTCCGGCCGCCGTACCCCGCCGCGGCCATGCGCACGGTCACCTCCTCCCACAGTGGAACCGGTTGTCCAGCCCTGACCGCACCTCCGGGTGCAGCTGCAGCACCGCCGGCGCGTCCTCCCCCGCTGAAGTCTCCGACGTGTTTGCCTGCAGTGCGTCTCGGTCATGGACGAAGCACCTGGATTGTTTCGTTTGTCCATGGCAGCATGGCGCGAGCTTTGGGTCCTCCTGACACCGTACTTATCTTTGGGCAATTAAGTTGGACTCATGTTAAGAAAAAGTTGGGCTCCTTCTGTCTACTCCCTTGGTCCTTTAAAAAGTGTAGTTCCTACTTTGTTGGAGGGTTAAACTATTTTAAAATTTAATCGAGTTTATGTAAAAAATATCAATGTTTGTGAAACCAATTAGATATATGATGGAAATATATTTTATCCCGAATCTAATGCTACTAATTTGATAGCATATTTTTTGGTGTATTGTTATATAAATACGATCAAACATAAAAAAGTTTAATATTCCAACAAAGCTGGAAGTACACTTTTCAAAGAATAGAGGGAGTAGCATTAAACTTTGGGCGATCACTAATAGATTGCTCCTGCATGGCATTTTCTTTAGGCTCGAATTTGTGGCTAGAGCGAGGTTCGTGACGGGAAGAAGAGTGTTGGAAACGGGGGAGGCAGCGGCACCCAAAACAAGGCCAGGGAGATGCCATATGTACCTTCCACGAGAACATGGAGAACTCGGATGTTAGCAACCCAGGCCCAGCTCCCGGTCTATCGACATACGTTCGGACGTTTTCGGTGTACATCAGACACTCCACTACAAGCAGAGAGCCCACAAAATCCCAAAAGACCGGCCTGAAGGGAGTGTGGCACTCTTCTTTATAAGGAGGTACTAGTCTCCTCCCGTATCCAAGGTGGGACTAAAGTCACTGGCTTGCCCAAGGTCACTTCGGACGAGCACTAACAGATTGCTCCTGTATGGCATTGGCTCGAATTTGTGGCTAGAGCAAGGTTCATGACGGGAAGATGAACGAGGCAGCAGCACCCAAAACAAGGTCAGGAAGATGCCATATGTACCTTCCACGAGAACATGAAGAACTCGGATAATTCACCCATACTGTACTTATTTCTCTCCCACATCTTTCGAGCAGAGTCGATGTCCAGCGGCCTCCTACACAAATCATCACACAAAGCAATCAAAATCCGTTGTTGATTACAAAAAATGGCGGGGGGCTACCGCAAATGTGCACTGTTGACCAGCTAGCCAACGTGGCGCCAATTGTCGCGTCATGATTTGCATTGAACCAAAACATCACATTCCTGCAAGTTCTAGGTGATGAGGGTGATGTTTTGCAAAGAGGTCTTAGACAGTTAGACTAAAACATCACATTCACCTATGGTCACCTCCCCAGGAAGCAAAGCAACAAACGTAATCAGTGTGGGTCAGCAGTGAGGTCGCCCAACCACTCCAAAAAAAAAAAACAAGCACTGAGGTCACCCTGCCGGCCTGGTGCGCGGCCTCGATAAGTAAACAGAGGCCCAACCAGAAGCCTCCAACCTTCTTCAAAACAAGTCGCAGCCAAAGCGTTCCGCTGTCCTCCGGTCGCTGCGCTGCCGTCGCACCAGCAGCCACAAGCAGCCTCGGCAGGATGGCTAGCCCGCAGTGCTGCGCAGACCCGCCGACGCTCAACCCCGCCGGCGGGGAGGGCAGGGTCGTCGACAGCCTCGGCGGGATCGCGGCGTACGTCGCCGGCGTCCGAGAGTCCAAGGCCGCCGTCGTCCTCATCTCCGACATCTTCGGTAAACCCCGCCCTCGACCAGAACCCTTACCTACTCGTTGACCCAAATGCTTCTCTGCTGGGGATGCTAGACACGATTGGTTAACAGCACTCCCTCTCTTCTGTTTGCAGGGTTTGAAGCGCCGATTCTGAGGTATACGTTTCTGTGCTGTGCTTCCTGATATCGCGACTTCTGTTTCGCACTGATATCTGTAGAGTCAGTATTCAGTATTCACACATACTCCCTCCATTTCCTTTTAGTCTCATATAAATTTGTATGAAGTCAAACTTTGTAAAGTCAAACTTCAACTATATAAGAAAAATATATCAACCTTCACAATATGATGCATCATGAAATTAATTTTCACACCATATAACTTTTGTATTGCAAGTGTTGATATTTTTAAGATAAATCTGGTCAAACTTTATGTAGTTTGACTTCAAACAAATTTTATACTTAGAGTAAAAAGAAACAGATGGAGTACTTTGGGAGAATGTACTATTGTAATGTCCACACAATTTATGGCTGGAATTTTAGGCGGGCTGTTAATTTTTTGAATAGTTTTTTTTCCCGCAAAAATATATATTTTTTGAATAGGTTTTAGTGGCCTTCTGTTTTATGACGGACTATGCCCTCTACTTTACTTTATCGCAACCAGCGAGTGTCGCCTATGAATTTCTGATGCAGTTTCTTTCCTCATGAAGGAAGATAGCCGATAAAGTTGCTTCGTCGGGATATTTTGTTGTGGTGCCAGATTTCTTACATGGGGATCCATTTGTACCTGAAAACGCTGACAGACCAATACAAGTGTGGATCAAGGAACATCCTCTGGTTTGTTGTCTTCTGATTCCCTCAAACCCTGTTCCTTTTATTTTTTCTTGTAAATGTTCAGGTCACTTGCCTTAGTTTATGTTTAACGTATATGTTTCGGGAGCTTTCCAGTTTCCATCGCATGAGATTGCTGGCCTTGGTACTTTGATTCAGACAGTGTTAACTAAGGTAACCAAGGGTGGGATGTGATGATAAAACCAATAGGTCCAAATCTAACAACATGTATATGTCAGCTTGATATGACTTTGCAAGAATATATGTAGAATATTGACTGATTGTTCACCTTCTCTTCCACCAATGTGGATACGCCCTACTAAGCGTGATATGGGTTTGAGTCTCCTCGCCTCCTAAGAATGGAATCCCCCCTCCAACCCAGCGGCGGCAGGATGAGGCAACAAGGGAGGGGGGAGGGGTGGTGGTCTAAGGGTTGTTGCCCCTGTGTCGCCTGAGGGTGAAGACACACTTATTTTTTGACAATGGAGTTGATTTATCCATTTCTGAAGTTACTTCTAGCTGAAGGTGATGCGGCATTATGGTTTTTAATCTATCTAATAAACGAATGAACTGTTCCTTTATACAGGGAAAAGCATTTGAAGAGGCAAAACCTGTTATTGCTGCTCTAAAAGAACAAGGAGTGTCTACTGTTGGGGCTGCAGGTTATTGCTGGGGTGGTAAGCACTATTTTGTTTTGTTACATCTGAACCCAAAATTCTAAGGTTTAACCTGCTAAGCATTCTGCTTCTTCTCCCCATATATCAGCAAAGGTAGTTGCAGAGTTAGCGAAAGCTAATGAGATCCAGGCAGCTGTTATGTCGCACCCTTCTGCTGTTACTGTTGACGATATCAAAGGTAAGATCTCTACCTTGAGAATTTAACATTGTTCCATTTGAAAGGCTTCAGATTCTTACACTATGACATGTGCTATATTTCAGAGGTGAAATGCCCCATCGCTGTACTTGGAGCTGAAAATGACAAAACATCCCCACCAGAATTGGTCAAACAGTTCGAGCAGGTTCTATCCTCTAACACAGGGGTAAGTTCTCATTTCGAGCAACCTTCAAGTCAACTTATGATGTTGGCAAGTTATGGAATACGTAATATTACTGAGGTTAAACTAAATTTGAAACTGCCCCAGTGCCAAGCCATATCTGATTAGTATACTGTTTGACTGTTCCAGCATAATGTGTTGCTACTTCCTCCCAATCTTAATTAGCTTTGACATCAGAGGAGCTATCAATCATCCCTTAATTAAGGGCAAACTAGCCTTTACACGCAATATTTTACTTTACGAGTCACTGGACCTAGCAGCATTTTATAGTACTAGTTATTATCCATGTGAATGACCAGTTTCTTGGAAGTAAGAAGGTATTACCATATATTCACCAGAAAGTGTAGTATCATAAGAAAAAAAAAGGAAGATTGATAAAAAGCAACCAGAAAGTACAGTAGAATGTCAGTAAATTGGAGACACACATTATCGGTACGACATTGTTGCAGAACCGGAGCTCAAAATCTTTCATCCTGATATGGCCTTTTATGACCTACAGATTGCTCACTTTGTCAAGATTTTCCCTGGGGTTTCTCATGGATGTCCTGTGAGATACAAAAATGAAGATGCAGGTGCTGTGAAGAGCGCCGAGGAAGCCCTGTCAGACATGATTGACTGGTTTAACAAGAACCTAAATTGAACCTGAATTAGCGGTATTTTTTTGTAATAAGCCAGTGTCACTCTTCACCAATCATCATGCAAACATCCAGGGTTTATGCTATTGTCTTAGCTATAGGGCCTGTATCAATGGTCGTGCAGGTGTATGTCATGTGCTAGTATACATTGTGTGCTTGCTCATAGCGGTCTCTGCTTGTACTGAACACATTACTATAATATTATTGCACTGAATAAAATGCGATTTCGTAGTTTTGAGAGTTGGCCCACTTGTCTGTTTGTCCTTATGTAATTTTTGTGGTGATTATTGCTCTCTCATTTTTCGTTATTATAAAATGATTGGCTCTGCCCACTCCAAAGCCTCAGGCCGCTGCCATCATCTCCAACACCTCCGGTAAGGCAACTGGTCTCCAACTGTTTGGAGAGGCCTCGGGCCTTAGGGTGAATTATCAGAAATCCTCGACGGTTTTGATACATGGCGATGAGTCGGACAGGAACCGTGTTGTCACATTGCTGCAATGCAATATTGGCAGCTTTCCTTGCAAGTATCTGGGTCTCCGAGTAGCCATTCGCCAACTTAGACATGTTGAGTGGCAACCTTTATTGGATCAAGCGAAGAAATGTGCCCCGGCTTGGCAAAGAGGTCTGCTACAACGTTCGGGACGGCTCGTTCTAGTTAAGTCCGTGATTGCAGCGAAACCTATTCACCACATGATGATAGCGGAGGCACCTGTTTGGGTGTTGGAAGAGATTGAGCAGTGGATGTGTGCGTTCTTTTGGGCAGGCAAAGAGAAAGTAAACGGAGGTCAGTGCTTGGTGGCCTGGAGTATTGTCTATAAGCTGACGTGGTGGGTGGTCTTGGGGTGCGTGACTTGAAGTTGCATGGCCTCGCACTCAGAGTAAGGTGGGAGTCGTTGAAGAGGACGGACCCGGGGAGGCCGCGGTAGGGGCTAGCTATGAACGAGGGCAGAGATGCTCGCGCGGTCTTCGATAGTCTGATCAAGATTGAAGTAGGGGATGGTACCAAAGTCCTGTTTTGGAGGGATAGATGGATACATGGATACATGGATTGGCGGCGGGTGATATAGCTCCTTTGATCCATGCACTAGTGGACACTCACACTAAGAACAGGCGTATTGTCAGCGAGGGCCTGGACAGTGGAAGATGGCTCAAGACGTGATGGGAGAGCTCACTTTTGTCGGCCATATGCAACTTGTGCATTTAAACTTGGCGATAAGCATTGTCCAGCGAGGTCCGAGCAGGGCTGACTGCTTCTCTTGGCCGGCCGGCCCCTCTGGGTTGTATACTGCCCGCTCGACATACCACTGCCTGTGCTTCGGGGCCCAGCGAGTTCCTTTCGCCACATGTATATGTAGAAGTTGGGCACTTCTCAAGTGTAAGATTTTTGTTCGGTTGGCGGTCCAACATCGCATCTGGACCTCGGATCGGGGAGCTAAACATGGGTTATAAGATCAGTCGTCGGTCTGCTACACTTGCCTTCAAGAGGAGGATAATGCCCAGCACATCTTGATCCAATGCGTGTACACATGAGAAGTGGGGCACGAAGGTTTCAATGCTTTGAACATGAGCATCAGGAGGCCAGAGGTGGACGGCACGCTTATGGACTGATGGCTGGATGCCAGGAGGGCTTTCACTAGGGAGAACAAGCATGGGTTCGACACATTCGTCTTCGCGGTAGTTTGGGCGTTGTGGAAGCAAAGAAACGCACGCGTGTCTAATAGAACAAGTCAACAGAAGACCACCCTCGAGCTGGTGGGTGCCATTGTGCGGGAAGTTCAGGAGTGAAGGACGACAGGAGTAGGAGTTGGTGGTTTGACATGTTTTGTGAGAGAGTAGGTTTAGAGTACACTGGCGTTGGTTGTAATTGGGTGTGGCCGAGAGTGGATGTTCGCATCCATTTCGAGGCTTCTTGTACATTGTTTTTAATCTCTTATCTACTACCACTATAAAAGAAAAAGAGGCGCAGATCCAAATAACAATAGCCGTCTATCTGAGATATCCAAGGGTCTAAATTATCTTCATGTTTAACGCAACAAGCCACGCAATAATTAAGCCACACCCGCGCCATCGCTAATCATACCGGACGCTTCGGAATAAAAAAACAACCAAACCGCTCCTGACACCACGCCCACACCACGATCTTTTTCGCCTGCTCCTCCGGGCGCCCCGCAACGGACGCTAGGACGGGCGGGCCTCCGCCGCCCGCCAATCCACCGGGCTCCGGCGCCACCCGCTGAGCACGCCCCTCGCCTACCCCGGGGCTGCTTCACCACCGAACGCCGCCACTTCACCGGGCAGCGCCGCCCAACTGCCGCCTACGACCTGCGCCCTCCCTGTCGCCCCACCCTCCCACCGCTCCATCCTTGGGTTCCCTCACCGAACGCCCTCCCGACGACCACTTCTCCACCAGCAGCGCCACCCCGCTCCTCAGCTGCACCTCCACCAGCAAATGGCTGCTTCGATCAACATCGACAGTTTCACGGCGGGCTGTTCTGCGGCAGGAGGATTCGCAGCGTGCTGGGTGGTCTCGGTGTCCGATGCCATCGCGGGTTGCCTCCACTCCCCCGCCGTCGCCGCTCAACTCGGTCTTCGTCGGCGCCGCTCATTTCGGCCTCTGTTGCCGCTCTCCGATCCTCCTACTTCGACCCCTCACCGGGTCCGTCCTTCTCCTTGCCAGCGACATCTTCCTCCCCACTCCACTTCTTGTTCCCATCTGGTTGATTATTGATTATTAACTTTTCGATTTTCTTACAGTTCTGACGAGAAGAAGTAGAGCTGGGAGGATGCGGAGGGAAGCGGATTTTTACTAGCTCATTGCGCGCGCAACGTATATCTGATCCACCCATCCATCCTAGACGTCAAATCAACATGCAGCTGGTCTCATGCATGCATGTCAACATCAATAGGTCCTATACTAGAAATCTGACACAAGGTACACAAGGCATCGGTGATGGGCTACTTCACCATATTTGCTAGCAAAGTTAATATATCACCACAACTTCTAAATAAACTATGCAAATTTGAATTCGTTTATGTATTTGAGTTTCTCACGGCTAGCTCTACGAAACAAGTCCAATATTGATATATTTCTAAAAAAGTTTCATAAACATTTCATCAAAGTTCAGACAAGTTGTTCATAAAGTTCTTCGGTTCCAGATACATTTTCTAGAGAAGTTCTTTAATATTTCGAATAAAGTGCAGAAAACCTATTTATAAAGTTCCTCAGCTCCTGGTCCAGTTTATTTATCACTTTGCAAATGAAAATGAGAAGTTCTTCACTATGCCAAGCAAAGTTCCTCACTGAAAACACTGATAATCTTCTAAAAAAAATCATATTTCAATTCCAGTTAAAAAAATATGTTCAAAAATTGAATAACTTGGTGTCAGGAGTTCAAATATATATAAAGTTTGAAAAACAAATTTTGATTAAACTGTTAAAAGACAACTAAAAGTAACAAAGTTTTTGAAGAGAGGAAAAACAACCTAGGCATGCAGGTGTACTATAGCCATGCATGTGTCAGTCTATAGGAAAGAAAAGAAAGGCAGAGGGGCATGCACATGCAAAGGGCCCGGATCCATATGTTGGAGCAGCTGTTGTGATTGGCGTTGCGCGCACAACCAGTTAGGAAACGCCTTATTCGGATGCGGAGTGATGTGGTGAGAAGCAACAGTTGCAGAGCATTAGCACTGCGGCAACACACTTCTATGATGGTGTAGTGCTTTCACAGACGAGGAAAAGAACGCATATACAAGCTCATATATTTGTTATCTTCTTTCCTGAATCATGATTCCTGTTCCGGAACTACTTCCATGTCCAATACTTTGGTGTCCGACCTTGGTATGTGTACAATTCAGTAGGTGTTCTACATTTTTTTCACAAGCATTGATGGTTAAATAGCAGCATCGTACAAAAATTGGATGAATTAATACGTCATGTGTATATTAGCATTGTTTATATCCCATCTTTTTTCCACCAAAAAAATCAACATTTATGCATGGTGATGGAAAGTAGTTTAATTATAGTCTTGCTATATAGTTTATCTTTCAGGAGGCTAGAAATGTATTTATATTCTGTGGAGATTAGAGAATTATTTTCTATTCTGTGGAGGCTACAGTTTCTTTTAATATTCTCACTTGCCCAAATGATGGGAAGTGAACAATTTTTTCCTTCACCAAAACTCTTCCAGGGAATCGTCGAAATTGTCAAAATTGTATCGTACTCATATAAAACAAACTCAGAATCAGGTTATTCAATACTTAGCAAACTTGCTGGATAGAAAGAACAACCGTAGTTTGGTTGGGTTCATCTTTGCACTGCTATTTGTAATGATGCTGAAAGATGAGTAATACAAGTTTTACCCACAGAAAGAAAGAATGTGAGCTCCTTAAAAGCATTATAATGCCAATTTATTGCCATTCTTACTCTTATATTCATGCAATGTTGATTTATGTTTTTATTGATCATTGGATGGACTATTTAAGTCTTGGTCGTAAGTATTTACTACCATTTATGAAGTTGGTAGCTCCTTTCGGACAGTATATAAACTTTAGTGCATCTTAATGCAGGTATTGGTTGTCCATTTCCTTTCTGAACACATGAGCTTTGGTATGGATCTTGGGAGCAAGTCATCCTCAGTTTGCTTCCAGTGGAGTAGGTATGGGAAGAAGTGAGCTGAACCATCTATAGATTAAAGCTATGCTATCTGAATAGTTTAAGTAAATTATGTCTTCTTGACTTGCTCTTTATGTGTTTGCCAGTGGCAGCAGTGGCCGGGAAGTGGGGGAATATTATGTCCTACCACACTATAAGGAGCACATGTCTGTAGGGAAGGAGTTTATCGAGGATCTGTGAGCCAATAAATAATACGGAGACGTATGATATCAATATGGAACCCAGCCCAATTTTGGTTCAGCACCTTTTTTTAGGAGCTCTTTTGGTGCAGGAATAATCAACTAAGATGACATTAGTAGTATATGTCAACGTACATGAGTTTGTGATGACCAAATATGAGATTTCTGGTGCTTAGGTGCGGGTGCCGTCGGTACTCCTCTGCTTCCCAACGGACTCCGACGTCCTGGTCTGATAGCAGAGAAGCCAAATCATGGCCAGTTCGTACCAGCACCAATAGTACTCCGGCAATCTGGGATGTAAGCCCCTTGTCCAAACCATCATGGTTAATCCTAATTTGCACGATCCTCTTCAGATTAGTATACAGGTATTGGGTCTACATGCCTGCAAGTGAGATGCATCTGAATTAGATCCGATTTTAGTAAATAGAAATCAGAATTGATTTATTCACCCTTTGGTGAGCGCCTATGTGGTTCGATTTTATAAGCAAAATTCAGTCTTATTTTTCTCTCAGCTTAGTTCCATGTCGATTTATTTGCAGATTAGTTACTAAAGAAAATGGTTTGAGGTCAAGAGTTGAAAGCCTGAAGCCAGATGTTCCTACGATGACCTACACAACTCTTGAGAAACAAAACCAACACATTATGTGCCTGCAAGATTGAAGATCGTACATGTATTTACTTTGCTCCAGGATCCTATAGTAGTGCATTACTCTGAAGGAAATATGTCCTAGAGGCAATAATAAAGTTATTATTTATTTCCTTATTTCATGATAAATGTTTATTATTTATGCTAGAATTGTATTAACCGGAAACATGGTACATGTGTGAATACATAGACAAACAGAGTGTCACTAGTATACCTCTACTTGACTAGCTCGTTGATCAAAGATGGTTATGTTTCCTAGGCATAGACATGAGTTGTCATTTGATTAACGGGATCACATCATTAGGAGAATGATGTGATTGACTTGACCCATTCTGTTAGCTTAGCACTCGATCGTTTAGTATGTTGCTATTGCTTTCTTCATGACTTATACATGTTCCTATGACTATGAGATTATGCAACTCACGTTTACCGGAGGAACACTATGTGTGCTACCAAACGTCACAACGTAACTGGGTGATTATAAAGGTGCTCTACAGGTGTCTCCAAAGATACATGTTGGGTTGGCGTATTTCGAGATTAGGATTTGTCACTTCGATTGTCGGAGAGGTATCTCTGGGCCCTCTCGGTAATGCACATCACTTAAGCCTTGCAAGCAATGCAACTAATGAGTTAGTTGCGAGATGATGTATTACGGAACAAGTAAAGAGACTTGCCGGTAACGAGATTGAACTAGGTATTAAGATACCGATGATCGAATCTCGGGCAAGTAACATACCGATGACAAAGGGAACAACATATATTGTTATGCGGTTTGACCGATAAAGATCTTCGTAGAATATGTGGGAGCCAATATGAGCATCCAGGTTCCGCTATTCGTTATTGACCGGAGACGTGTCTCGGTCATGTCTACATTGTTCTCGAACCCGTAGGGTCCGCACGCTTAAAGTTTCGATGACATTTATATTATGAGTTTATGAGTTTTGATGTACCGAAGGAGTTCGGAGTCTCGGATGAGATCGGGGACATGACGAGGAGTCTCAAAATGGTCGAGACGTAAAGATCAATATATTGGACGACTATATTCGGACATTGGAAATGTTCCGAGTGATTCGGGTATTTATCGGAGTACCGGAGAGTTACGGGAATTCGCCGGGGAGTATATGGGCCTTATTGGGCCATACGGGAATAGAGGAGAGAGGCCAAAAGGAAGGAGGCGCGCGGCCCCCCTCTGGTCCGAATTGGACAAGGGGTGCAGCCCCCCTTTCCTTCTTCCTCTCCTCCTCTTTCCTTCTCTCCTACTCCAACAAGGAAAGGAGGAATCCTACTCCCGGTGGGAGTAGGACTCCCCCCTTGGTGCGCCCTCCTCCTAGGCCGGCCGCCTCCCCCCTTGCTCCTTTATATACAGGGGCAGGGGGGCACCCCATGGACACAACAATGGATCATTGATCTCTTAGCCGTGTGCGGTGCCCCCCCTCCAACATAATCCTCGATAATATTGTAGTGGTGCTTAGGCGAAGCCCTGCGACAGTACAACATCAAGATCGTCACCACGCCGTCGTGCTGACAGAACTCTTCCCCGACATTCTACTGGATCAGAGTCCTGGGATCGCCATCGAGCTGAACGTGTGCTAGAACTCGGAGGTGTCGTAGTTTCGGTGCTTGATCGGTCGAGCCGTGAAGACGTATGACTACATCAACCGCGTTGTGCTAACGCTTCCGCTTTCGGTATACGAGGGTACGTGGACAACACTCTCCCCTCTCGTTGCTATGCATCACCATGATCTTGTGTGTGCGTAGGAATTTTTTTGAAATTACTACGTTCTCCAATAGTGGCATCCGGGCCTAGGTTTTATGCGTTGATGTTGTGCACGAGTAGAACAGAAGTGAGTTGTGGGCGATATAAGTCATACTGCTTACCAGCATGTCATACTCTGGTTCGGCGGTATTGTTGGATGAAGCGGCCCGGACCGACATTACGCGTACGCTTACGCGAGACTGGTTCTACCGACGTGCTTTGCACACAGGTGGCTGGCGGGTGTCAGTTTCTCCAACTTTAATTGAACCAAGTGTGGCTACGCCCGGTCCTTGCGAAGGTTAAAACAGCACCAACTTGACAAACTATCGTTGTGGTTTTGATGCGTAGGTAAGAACGGTTCTTGCTAAAGCCTGTAGCAGTCACATAAAACTTGCAACAACAAAGTAGAGGACGCCTAACTTGGTTTTGCAGGGCATGTTGTGATGTGATATGGTCAAGACATGATGCTAAATTTTATTGTATGAGATGATCATGTTTTGTAACCGAGTTATCGGCAACTGGCAGGAGCCATATGGTTGTCGCTTTATTGTATGCAATGCAATTGCGCTGTAATGCTTTACTTTATCACTAAGCGGTAGCGATAGTCGTGGAAGCATAAGATTGGCGAGACGACAACGATGCTACGATGGTGATCAAGGTGTCGCGCCGGTGACGATGGTGATCATGACGGTACTTCGGAGATGGAGATCATAAGCACAAGATGATGATGGCCATATCATATCACTTATATTGATTGCATGTGATGTTTATCTTTTATGCATCTTATCTTGCTTTGATTGACGGTAGTATTATAAGATGATCTCTCACTAAATTTCAAGATAAAAGTGTTCTCCTTGAGTATGCACCGTTGCCAAACTTCGTCCTGCCCAGACACCACGTGATGATCGGGTGTGATAAGCTCTACGTCCATCTACAACGGGTGCAAGCCAGTTTTGCACACGCAGAATACTCAGGTTAAACTTGACGAGCCTAGCATATGCAGATATGGCCTTGGAACACTGAGACCGAAAGGTCGAGCGTGAATCATATAGTAGATATGATCAACATATTGATGTTCACCATTGAAAGCTACTCCATTTCATGTGATGATCGGTTATGGTTTAGTTGATTTGGATCACGTGATCACTTAGAAGATTAGAGGGATGTCTTTTTAAGTGGGAGTTCTTAAGTAATATGATTAATTGAACTTAAATTTATCATGAACTTAGTCCTGGTAGTATTAGCATATCTATGTTGTAGATCAATAGCTCGCGTTGTTGCTTCCCTATGTTTATTTTGATATGTTCCTAGAGAAAAATTAAGTTGAAAGATGTTAGTAGCAATGATACGGATTGGATCCGTGATCTGAGGTTTATCCTCATTGCTGCACAGAAGAATTATGTTCTTGATGCACCGCTAGGTGACAGTGAAGGAAATATGCCCTACAGACAATAATAATGTTATTATTTTATTTCCTTATATCATGATAAATGTTTATTATTCATGCTAGAATTGTATTATCTGGAAACATAATACTTGTGTGAATACATAGACAAACTAAACGTCACTAGTATGTCTCTACTTGACTAGCTCGTTAATCAAAGATGGTTATGTTTCCTAACCATAGACATGTGTTATCATTTGATTAACGGGATCACATTATTAGGAGAATGATGTGATTGACATGACCCATTCCATTAGCTTAGCACCCGATCATTTAGTGTGTTGCTATTGCTTTCTTCATGACTTGTACATGTTCCTATGACTATGAGATTATGCAACTCCCGTTTGCCAGAGGAACACTTTGTGTGCTACCATACGTCACAACATAATTGGGTGATTATAAAGGAGCTCTACAGGTGTCTCCAAAGGTACATGTCGGGTTGGCGTATTTCGAGATTAGGATTTGTCACTCCGATTGTCGGAGAGGTATCTCTGGGCCCTCTCGGTAATGCACATCACATAAGCCTTGCAAGCATTGCAACTAATGAGTTAGTTGCGAGATGATGTATTACGAAACGAGTAAAGAGACTTGCCGGTAACGAGATTGAACTAGGTATTGAGATACCGACGATCGAATCTCGAGCAAGTAACATACCGATGACAAAGGGAACAACGTATGTTGTTATGCGGTCTGACCGATAAAGATCTTCGTAGAATATGTGGGAGCCAATATGAGCATCTAGGTTCCGCTATTGGTTATTGACCGGAGACGTGTCTCGGTCATGTCTACATTGTTCTCGAACCCATAGGGTCCGCACGCTTAAGGTTTCGATGATAGTTATATTATGAGTTTATGAGTTTTGATGTACCGAAGTTAGTTCGGAGTCCCGTATGTGATCACGGACATAACGAGGAGTCTCGAAATGGTCGAGACATAAAGATTGATATATTGGACGGCTATATTCGGACACCGGAAGTGTTCTGGGTGATTTTGGAGAAAACCGGAGAGTCGGAGGGTTACCGGAAACCTACCGGGAGAAGTAATGGGCCATATGGGCCTTAGTGGAGAGAGAGAGGGGCAGCAAGGATGGGCCGCGCGCCTCCTCCCCCTAGTCTGAATTGGACTAGGAGAGGGGGGGCGGCGCCCCCCTTTCCTTCTCCCTCCCCACTTCCTTCCCCCTCCTAGTAGGAGTCCTACTCCTACTAGGAGGAGGACTCCTCCTTGGCGCACCTAGAGGGTCGGCCGGCCTCCTCCCCTTGCTCCTTTATATACGGGGGCAGGGGGCACCCCTAGAGACACAAGTTGATCCACGTGATCATATTCTTAGCCATGTGCGGTGCCCCCTTCCACCATAATCCTCGATAATATTGTAGCGGTGCTTAGGCGAAGCCCTGCGACGGTAGTACATTAAGATCGTCACCACGCCGTCATGCTAACGGAACTCTTCCTTGACACTTTGCTGGATCGGAGTCCGGGGATCGTCATCGAGCTGAACGTGTGCTAAAACTCGAAGGTGCCGTAGTTTCGGTGCTTGATCGGTCGGGCCGTGAAGACGTGCGACTACATCAACCGCGTTGTGCTAACGCTTCCGCTGTCGGTCTACAAGGGTACGTAGATCACACTCTCCCCTCTCGTTGCTATGCATCACCATGATCTTGCGTGTGCATACGATTTTTTTTTAAATTACTACGTTCCCCAACAGTGGCATCCGAGCCTAGGTTTTATGTGTTGATGTTATTTGCACGAGTAGAACACAAGTGAGTTGTGGGCGATATAAGTCATACTGCTTACCAGCATGTCATACTTTGGTTCGGCGGTATTTTTGGACGAAGAGGCCCGGACCGACATTACGCGTACGCTTACGTGAGACCGGTTCTCCCGACGTGCTTTGCACAAAGGTGGCTAGCGGGTGACAGTTTCTCCAACTTTAGTTGAACCGAGTGTGGCTATGCCCGGTCCTTGAGAAGGTTAAAACAGCACCAACTTGACAAACTATCGTTGTGGTTTTGATGCGTAGGTAAGATTGGTTCTTGCTTAAGCCCGTAGCAGCCACGTAAAACTTGCAACAACAAAGTAGAGGACGTCTAACTTGTTTTTGCAGGGCATGTTGTGATGTGATATGGTCAAGACATGATGCTAAATTTTATTGTATGAGATAATCATGTTTTGTAACCAAGTTATCGGCAACTGGCAGGAGCCATATTGTTGTCGCTTTATTGTATGCAATGCAATTGTGCTGTAATGCTTTACTTTATCACTAAGCGGTAGCGATAGTCGTGGAAGCATAAGATTGGCGAGACAACAATGATGCTACGATGGTGATCAAGGTGTCGCGCCGGTGACGATGGTGATCATGACGGTGCTTCGAAGATGGAGATCACAAGAACAAGATGATGATGGCCATATCATATCACTTATATTGATTGCATGTGATGTTTATCTTTTATGCATCTTATCTTGCTTTGATTAACGGTGGCATTTTAAGATGATCTCACTAATTATCAAGAAGTGTTCTCCCTGAGTATGCACCGTTGCGAAAGTTCTTCGTGCCGAGACTCCACGTGATGATCGGGTGTGATAGGCTCTACGTTCAAATACAACGGGTGCAAACAGTTGCACACGTGGAATACTCAGGTTATACTTGACGAGCCAAGCATATACAGATATGGCCTCGGAACACGGAGACCGAAAGGTCGAGCGTGAATCATATAGTAGATATGATCAACATAGTGATGTTCACCAATGAAACTACTCCATCTCACGTGATGATCGGACATGGTTTAGTTGATTTGGATCGCGTAATCACTTAGAGGATTAGAGGGATGTCTATCTAAGTGGGAGTTCTTTAGTAATATGATTAATTGAACCTAAATTTATCATGAACTTAGTACCTGATAGTATCTTGCTTGTTTATGTTTGATTGTAGATAGATGACCCGTGTTGTTGTTCCGTTGAATTTTAATGCGTTCCTTGAGAAAGCAAAGTTGAAAGATGATGGTAGCAACTACACGGACTGGGTCCGTAACTTGAGGGTTATCCTCATTGCTGCACAGAAGAATTATGTCCTGGAAGCACCGCTGGGTGCCAGGCCTGCTGCTGGATCAACACCAGATGTTATGAACGTCTGGCAGAGCAAAGCTGATGACTACTCGATAGTTCAGTGTGCCATAATTTAGGGCTTAGAATCAGGACTTCAACGATGTTTTGAACGTCATGGAGCATATGAGATGTTCGAGGAGTTGAAGTTAATATTTCAAGCAAATGCCCGGATTGAGAGATATGAAGTCTCCAATAAGTTCTATAGCTGCAAGATGGAGGAGAACAGTTCTGTCAGTGAGCATATACTCAAAATGTCGGTATAATAATCACTTGATTCAATTGGGAGTTAATCTTCCAGATGATTGCGTCATTGACAGAATTCTCCAATCACTGCCACCAAGCTACAAGAGCTTTGTGATGAACTATAATATGCAAGGGATGAATAAGACTATTCCCGAGCTCTTCGCAATGCTGAAAGCTGCGGAGGTAGAAATCAAGAAGGAGCATCAAGTGTTGATGGTAAACAAGACCACTAGTTTCAAGAAAAAGGGCAAAGGGGAGAAGAAGGGGAACTTCAAAAAGAACAGCAAGCAAGTTGCTACTCAAGAGAAGAAACCCAAACCTGGACCTAAGCCTGAAACTGAGTGCTTCTACTGCAAGCAGACTGGTCACTGGAAGCGGAACTGCCCCAAGTATTTGGCGGATAAGAAGGATGGCAAGGTGAACAAAGGTATATGTGATATACATGTTATTGATGTGTACCTTACTAATGCTCGCAGTAGCACCTGGGTATTTGATACTGGTTCTGTTGCTAACATTTGCAACTCGAAACAGGGACTACGGATTAAGCGAAGATTGGCTAAGGACGAGGTGACGATGCGCGTGGGAAATGGTTCCAAAGTCGATGTGATCGCGGTCGGCACGCTACCTCTACATCTACCTTCGGGATTAGTATTAGACCTAAATAATTGTTATTTGGTGCCAGCGTTAAGCATGAACATTATATCTGAATCTTGTTTAATGCGAGACGGTTATTCATTTAAATCAGAGAATAATGGTTGTTCTATTTATATGAGTAATATCTTTTATGGTCATGCACCCTTAAAGAGTGGTCTATTCTTATTAAATCTCGATAGTAGTGACACACATATTCATAATGTTGAAGCCAAAAGATGCAGAGTTGATAATGATAGTTCAACTTATTTGTGGCACTGCCATTTGGGTCATATTGGTGTAAAGCGCATGAAGAAACTCCATACTGATGGACTTTTGGAACCACTTGATTATGAATCACTTGGTACTTGCGAACCGTGCCTTATGGGTAAGATGACAAAAACACCGTTCTCCGGTACTATGGAGAGAGCAACATATTTGTTGGAAATCATACATATAGATGTATGTGGTCCGATGAATATTGAGGCTCATGGCGGATATCGTTATTTTCTCACCTTCACGGTGTTGGAAATATGCCCTAGAGGCAATAATAAAAGTATTATTATTATATTTCCTTGTTCATGATAATTGTCTTTTATTCATGCTATAACTGTATTATCCGGAAATCGTAATACACGTGTGAATACATAGACCACAATATGTCCCTAGTGAGCCTCTAGTTGACTAGCTCGTTGTGATCAACAGATAGTCATGGTTTCCTGGCTATGGACATTGGATGTCGTTGATAACGGGATCACATCATTAGGAGAATGATGTGATGGACAAGACCCAATCCTAAGACTAGCACAAAAGATCGTGTAGTTCATTTGCTAGAGCTTTGCCAATGTCAAGTATCTCTTCCTTCGACCATGAGATCGTGTAACTCCTGGATACCGTAGGAGTGCTTTGAGTGTATCAAACGTCACAACGTAACTGGGTGACTATAAAGGTGCACTACAGGTATCTCCGAAAGTATCTATTGTTTTATGCGGATCGAGACTGGGATTTGTCACTCCGTGTAAACGGAGAGGTATCTCTGGGCCCACTCGGTAGGACATCATCATATGCGCAATGTGACCAAGGAGTTGATCACGGGATGATGTGTTACGGAACGAGTAAAGTGACTTGCCGATAACGAGATTGAACAAGGTATTGGATACCGACGATCGAATCTCGGGCAAGTAAAATACCGCTAGACAAAGGGAATTGTATACGGGATTGATTGAGTCCTTGACATCGTGGTTCATCCGATGAGATCATCGTGGAACATGTGGGAGCCATCATGGGTATCCAGATCCCGCTGTTGGTTATTGACCGGAGAACGTCTCGGTCATGTCTGCATGTCTCCCGAACCCGTAGGGTCTACACACTTAAGGTTCGATGACGCTGGGGTTATAAAGGAAGCTTGTATGTGGTTACCGAATGTTGTTCGGAGTCCCGGATGAGATCCCGGACGTCACGAGGAGTTCCGGAATGGTCCGGAGGTAAAGATTTATATATAGGAAGTCCTGTTTCGGCCATCGGGACAAGTTTCGGGGTCATCGGTATTGTACCGGGACCACCGGAAGGGTCCCGGGGGCCCACCGGGAGAAGAGGCCCATGCGCCAAGATAAAAGGAAAAAGGGGAGAGTCCTAAAGGGGGAAGGCACCTCCGAGGTGCCTTGGGGAGGATGGACTCCTCCCCATCCTTAGCCGCACCCCTTCCTTGGAGGAGGGGGCAAGGCTGCGCCTCCCCCCTCTCCCTTGGCCCTATATATAGTGGGGAAAAGGAGGAGCAATCATACCTAAGGCCTTTGGTTGCCTCCCTCTCCCTCCCGTGACACATCTCCTCTCCCGTAGGTGCTCGGTGAAGCCCTGCAGGATGGCCACGCTCCTCCATCACCACCACGCCGTTGTGCTGCTGCTGGATGGAGTCTTCCTCAACCTCTCCCTCTCTCCTTGCTGGATCAAGGCGTGGGAGACGTCACCGGGCTGTACGTGTGTTGAACGCGGAGGTGCCGTCCGTTCGGCACTTGATCATCGGTGATCTGAATCACGACGAGTACGACTCCATCAACCCCGTTCACTTGAACGCTTCCGCTTAGCGATCTACAAGGGTATGTAGATGCAAACTCTCCTCTCCTTTCTACTCGTTGCTGGTCTCTCCATAGATAGATCTTGGTGTTACGTAGGAAAAATTTTGAATTTCTGCTACATTCCCCAACAGTGGCATCATGAGCTAGGTCTATTGCGTAGATTCTATGCACGAGTAGAACACAAAGTAGTTGTGGGCGTTGATTTTGTTCAATATGCTTGCCGTTACTAGTCTTATCTTGATTCGGCGGCATCGTGGGATGAAGCGGCCCGGACCGACCTTACACGTACTCTTACGTGAGACTGGTTCCACCGACTGACATGCACTAGATGCATAAGGTGGCTAGCGGGTGTCTGTCTCTCCTACTTTAGTCGGATCGGATTCGATGAAAAGGGTCCTTATGAAGGGTAAATAGCAATTGGCATATCACGTTGTGGTCTTTGCGTAGGTAAGAAACGTTCTTGCTAGAAACCCATAGCAGCCACGTAAAACATGCAAACAACAATTAGAGGACGTCTAACTTGTTTTTGCAGGGTATGCTATGTGATGTGATATGGCCAAAAGGATGTGATGAATGATATATGTGATGTATGAGATTGATCATGTTCTTGTAATAGGATTCACGACTTGCATGTCGATGAGTATGACAACCGGCAGGAGCCATAGGAGTTGTCTTTATTTATTGTATGACCTGCGTGTCATTTAACAACGCCATGTAAATTACTTTACTTTATTGCTAAACGCGTTAGCCATAGAAGTAGAAGTAGTCGTTGGCGTGACAACTTCATGAAGACACGATGATGGAGATCATGATGATGGGGATCATGGTGTCAAGCCGGTGACAAGATGATCATGGAGCCCCGAAGATGAAGATCAAAGGAGCTATATGATATTGGCCATATCATGTCACTACTCTATTTGATTGCATGTGATGTTTATCATGTTTATGCATCTTGTTTGCTTAGAACGACGGTAGTAAATAAGATGATCCCTTACAACAATTTCAAGAAGTGTTCTCCCCTAACTGTGCACCATTGCTACAGTTCGTCGCTTCTAAGCACCACGTGATGATCGGGTGTGATGGATTCTTACGTTCACATACAACGGGTGTAAGACAGTTTTACACAGCGAAAACACTTAGGGTTAACTTGACGAGCCTAGCATGTACAGACATGGCCTCGGAACACGGAGACCCAAAGGTCGAGCATGAGTCGTATAGAAGATACGATCAACATGAAGATGTTCACCGATGATGACTAGTCCGTCTCACGTGATGATCGGACACGGCCTAGTTTGACTCGGATCATGTGATCACTTAGATGACCAGGGGGATGTCTATCTGAGTGGGAGTTCATAAGATGAACTTAATTATCCTGAACATAGTCAAAAGACCTTTTGCAAATTATGTCGTAGCTCGCGTTTTAGTTCTACTGTTTTAGATATGTTCCTAGAGAAAATATAGTTAAAAGTTGAAAGTAGCAATTATGCGATCAGTAGAAAGCTTATGTCCTTAATGCACCGCTCAGTATGCTGAACCCCAAACGTCGTTTGTGGATGTTGCGAACATCGGACATACACGTTTTGATAACTACGTGATAGTTCAGTTAAATGGTTTAAGTAGAGGCACCAAAGACGTTTTCGAAACGTCGCGGAACATATGAGATGTTTCGAGGGCTGAAATTAGGATTTCAGGCTCGTGCCCACGTCAAGAGGTATAAGACCTCCGACGATTTTCTTAGCCTGCAAACTAGGGAGAAAAGCTCAATCATTGAGCTTGTGCTCAGATTGTCTGAGTGCAACAATCACTTGAATCGAGTGGGAGTTGATCTTCCAAATGAGATAGTGATGTTTCTCCAAAGTCATTGCCACCAAGCTGCTAGAGCTTCGTGATGAACTATAACATATCAGGGATAGATAAGATGATCCTTGAGGTATTCACGATGTTTGACACCGCGAAAGTAGAAATCAAGAAGGAGCATCAATTGTTGATGGTTGGTGAAACCACTAGTTTCAAGAAGGGCAAGGGAACAAAGGGATACTTCATGAAACGGCAATTCAGCTGCTGCTCTAGTGAAGAAACCCAAGGTTGAACCCAAACCCGAGACTAAGTGCTTCTGTAATAAGGGGAACAACCACTGGAGCAGCATTACCCTAGATACCTGGTAGATGAGAAGGCTGGCAAGGTCGATAGAAGTATATTGGATATACATTATGTTAATGTGTACTTTACTAGTACTCCTAGTAGCACCAGGGTATTGGATACCGGTTCGGTTGCTAAGTGTTAGTAACTCGAAATAAAAGCTACGGAATAAACGGAGACTAGCTAAAGGTGAGCTGACGATATATGTTGGAAGTGTTTCCAAGGTTGATATGATCAAGCATCGCACGCTCCCTCTACCATCAAGATTAGTATTAAACCTGAATAAAGTGCTCTTGCACCAAAAAGGAATGGTTTATTGAATCTCGATCATAGTGATACACATTTTCATGCCAAAAGATATAAGATAGTAATGATAGTACCACTTACTTGTGGCACTGCCATGTAAGTCATAATGGTATAAAACGCATGAAGAAGCTCCATGTTGATGGATCTTTGGACTCACTCGTTTTTGAAAAGTTTGAGACATGCGAACCATGTCTATTGGTATACATGCATGAAGAAACTCCATGCAAATGGACCGTTTGAACTCACTTGATTTTGAATCGCTTGAGATATGCAAATCATACCACATGGACAAGATGACTGAAAGCCTCGTTTTAGTAAGATGGAACAAGATAGCAACTTATTGGAAGTAACACATTTTGATGTGTGCAGTCCAATGAGTGCTGAGGCATGCAGTGAATATCGTTATGTTCTTACTTCACAGATGATTCGAGTAGATGTTGAGAATATTTACTTGATGAAACACAAGTCTGAATTATTGAATGGTTCAAGTAATTTCAGAGTGAAGTAGAAGATCATTGTGACAAGAGGATAAAATATCTATGATATGATCATAGAGATGAATATCTGAATTACGAGTTTTGGCACACAATTAAGACATTGTGGAAATTGTTTCGCAATTAATACCGCCTGGAACACCATAGTGTGATGGTGTGTCCGAACATCATAGTTGCACCCTATTGGATATGGTGCGTACCATGATGTCTCTTATCGAATTACCACTATCGTTCATGGGTTAGGCATTAGAGACAACCACATTCACTTTAAATAGGGCACCACGTAATTCCGTTGAGATGACACCGTATGAATTATGGTTTAGAGAAACCTAAGTTGTCGTTTCTTAAAGGTTTGGGGCTGCGACGCTTATGTGAAAAAGTTTCAGCTTGATAAGCTCGAACCCAAAGCGGACAAAATGCATCTTCATAGGAAACCCAAAAACAGTTGGGTATACCTCCTAATTCAGATCCGAAAGCAATATGAATTGTTTCTAGAATCAGGTCCTTTCTCGAGGAAAAGTTTCTCTCGAAAGAATTGAGTGGGAGGATGGTGGAGACTTGATGAGGTTATTGAACCATCTCTTCAACTAGTGTGTGACAGGGCACAGGAAGTTCTTCCCGTGGCACCTACACCAATTGAAGTGGAAGCTTATGATATTGATCATGAAACTTCGGATCAAGTCACTACCAAACCTCGTAGGACGACAAGGACACGTACTACTTCGGAGTGGTAAGGTGATCCTGTATTGAAAGTCATGTTGCTAGACAACAATGAACCTACGAGCTATGGAGAAGCGATGGTGGGCCCGGATTCCGATAAATGGCTCGAGGCCATAAAATCCGAGAACGGATCCATGGACTTTGGTGGACTTGCCCGATGATCGGCAAGCCATTAAGATAAATGGATCTTTAAGAAGAAGACGGACGTGGATGGTAATGTCACCGTCCATGAAGCTCGACTTGTGGCGAAAAGTTTTTCACAAGTTCAAGGAGTTGACTACGATGAGACTTTCTCATCCGTAGCGATGCTTAAAGTCCGTCGGAATCATGTTAGCATTAGCTGCATTTATGAAATCTGGCAGATGGATGTCAAGACAAGTTTCCTTACTAGTTTTCGTAAGGAAAGGTTGTATGCAATACAATCAGAAAGTGTTTTTGTCGATCCTAAGGATGCTAAAAGGTATGCTAGCTCCAGCGATCCTTCTAAGGACTGAAGTGAGCATCTCGGAGTTGGAATGTATGCTTTGATGATGATCAAAAAATTTTGGGTTTGTATAAAGTTTATGAGAAACTTGTATTTCCAAAGAAGTGAGTGGGAGCACTATAGAATTTCTGATGAGTATATGTCGTTGACATATTGTTGATCAGAAATGACGTAGAATTTCTGGAAAGCATATAGGGTTATTTTGAAAGTGTTTTTCAATGGAAAGCCTGGATTAAGCTACTTGAACATTGAGCATCAAGATCTATAAGGATAGATCAAAATGCTTAATAATACTTTCAAATGAGCACATACCTTGACATGATCTTGAAGGTGTTCAAGATGGATCAGTCAAAGAAGAAGTTCTTGCCTGAGTTGTAAGGTACGAAGTTAAGACTTAAAGCTCGACCACGGCAGAATAGAGAGAAAGGACGAAGGTCGTCCCCTATGCTTAAGACGTAGGCTCTTCAGTATGCTATGCTGTGTACCGCACCTGAAGTGTGCCTTGCCATGAGTCAGTCAAGGGGTACAAGAGTGATCCATGAATGGATCATAGGACAGTGGTCAAAGTTATCCTTAGTAACTAGTGGACTAAGGAATTTTCTCGATTATGGAGGTGGTAAAAGAGTTCGTCGTAAAGGTTACGACGATGCAAGCTTGACACCTATCCGGATAGCTCTGAGTAGAGAGACCGGATACATAAAATGGAGCAATAATTTAGAACAGCTCCAAGTAGAACAGTTATTTGGAATAGCTCCAAATAGAGCGTGGTAGCTACATCTAGGAGATGACATAGAGATTTGTAAAGCACACACGGATCTGAAAGGTTCAGACCCGTTGACTAAAACCTCTCTCACAAGCAACATGATCAAACATAAAACTCATTGAGTGTTAATCACATAGTGATGTGAACTAGACTGCTGACTCTAGTAAACTCTTGGGTATTAGTCACATGGCGATGTGACCTGTGAGTGTTAATCACATGGCGATGTGAACTAGATTATTGACTCTAGTGCAAGTGGGAGACTG
Organism: Triticum dicoccoides; assembly: GCF_002162155.2. NCBI lineage: Eukaryota > Viridiplantae > Streptophyta > Magnoliopsida > Poales > Poaceae > Triticum > Triticum dicoccoides. The sequence continues at coordinate 455,688,172 of NC_041380.1, forward strand.
TTGGAAATATGCCCTAGAGGCAATAATAAAAGTATTATTATTATATTTCCTTGTTCATGATAATTGTCTTTTATTCATGCTATAACTGTATTATCCGGAAATCGTAATACACGTGTGAATACATAGACCACAATATGTCCCTAGTGAGCCTCTAGTTGACTAGCTCGTTGTGATCAACAGATAGTCATGGTTTCCTGGCTATGGACATTGGATGTCGTTGATAACGGGATCACATCATTAGGAGAATGATGTGATGGACAAGACCCAATCCTAAGACTAGCACAAAAGATCGTGTAGTTCATTTGCTAGAGCTTTGCCAATGTCAAGTATCTCTTCCTTCGACCATGAGATCGTGTAACTCCTGGATACCGTAGGAGTTCTTTGAGTGTATCAAACGTCACAACGTAACTGGGTGACTATAAAGGTGCACTACAGGTATCTCCGAAAGTATCTATTGTTTTATGCGGATCGAGACTGGGATTTGTCACTTCGTGTAAACGGAGAGGTATCTCTGGGCCCACTCGGTAGGACATCATCATATGCGCAATGTGACCAAGGAGTTGATCACGGGATGATGTGTTACGGAACGAGTAAAGTGACTTGCCGGTAACGAGATTGAACAAGGTATTGGATACCGACGATCGAATCTCGGGCAAGTAAAATACCGCTAGACAAAGGGAATTGTATACGGGATTGATTGAGTCCTTGACATCGTGGTTCATCCGATGAGATCATCGTGGAACATGTGGGAGCCATCATGGGTATCCAGATCCCGCTGTTGGTTATTGACCGGAGAACGTCTCGGTCATGTCTGCATGTCTCCCGAACCCGTAGGGTCTACACACTTAAGGTTCGATGACGCTGGGGTTATAAAGGAAGCTTGTATGTGGTTACCGAATGTTGTTCGGAGTCCCGGATGAGATCCCGGACGTCACGAGGAGTTCCGGAATGGTCCGGAGGTAAAGATTTATATATAGGAAGTCCTGTTTCGGCCATCGGGACAAGTTTCGGGGTCATCGGTATTGTACCGGGACCACCGGAAGGGTCCCGGGGGCCCACCGGGTGGGGCCACCTGCCCCGGGGGGCCACATGGGCTGTAGGGGGTGCGCCTTGGCCTACATGGGCCAAGGGCACCAGCCCCTAGAGGCCCATGCGCCAAGATAAAGGAAAAAGGGGAGAGTCCTAAAGGGGGAAGGCACCACCGAGGTGCCTTGGGGAGGATGGACTCCTCCCCATCCTTAGCCGCACCCCTTCCTTGGAGGAGGGGGCAAGGCTGCGCCTCCCCCCTCTCCCTTGGCCCTATATATAGTGGGGAAAAGGAGGAGCAATCATACCTAAGGCCTTTGGTTGCCTCCCTCTCCCTCCCGTGACACATCTCCTCTCCCGTAGGTGCTCGGTGAAGCCCTGCAGGATGGCCACGCTCCTCCATCACCACCACGCCGTTGTGCTGCTGCTGGATGGAGTCTTCCTCAACCTCTCCCTCTCTCCTTGCTGGATCAAGGCGTGGGAGACGTCACCGGGCTGTACGTGTGTTGAACGTGGAGGTGCCGTCCGTTCGGCACTTGATCATCGGTGATCTGAATCACGACGAGTACGACTCCATCAACCCCGTTCACTTGAACGCTTCCGCTTAGCGATCTACAAGGGTATGTAGATGCAAACTCTCCTCTCCTTTCTACTCGTTGCTGGTCTCTCCATAGATAGATCTTGGTGTTACGTAGGAAAATTTTTGAATTTCTGCTACGTTCCCCAACACACAGATGACTTAAGCAGATATGGGTATATCTACTTAATGAAACACAAGTCTGAAACGTTTGAGAAGTTCAAAGAATTTCAGAGTAAAGTTGAAAATCATCGTAACAAGAAAATAAAATTCCTACGATCTGATCGTGGAGGAGAATATTTGAGTTACGAGTTTGGTGTACATTTGAAACAATGCGGAATAGTTCCGCAACTCACGCCACCCGGAACACCACAACGTAATGGTGTGTCCAAACGTCGTAATCGTACTTTACTTGATATGCTGCGATCTATGATGTCTCTTACTGATTTACCGCTATCGTTTTGGGGTTATGCTTTGGAGACGGCCGCATTCACGTTAAATAGGGCACCATCAAAAGCCGTTGAGACGACGCCTTATGAACTATGGTTTGGCAAGAAACCAAAGTTGCCGTTTCTGAAAGTTTGGGGTTGCGATGCTTATGTGAAAAAACTTCAACCTGATAAGCTCGAACCCAAATCGGAGAAATGTGTCTTCATAGGATATCCAAAGGAAACTATTGGATACACCTTCTATCACAGACCCGAAGGCAAAACTTTTGTTGCTAAATTTGGAAACTTTCTTGAGAAGGAGTTTCTCTCGAAAGAAGTGAGTGGGAGGAAAGTAGAACTTGATGAGTTAACTGTATCTTCTCCCTTATTGGAAAGTAGTACATCACAGAAACCAGTTTCTGTGACAGCTACACCAATTAGTGAGGAAGCTAATGATGATGATCATGAAGCTTCAGAACAAGATACTACTGAACCTCGTAGATCAACCAGAGTAAGATCCGCACCAGAGTGGTACGGTAATCCTGTTCTGGAAGTCATGTTACTAGATCATGATGAACCTACGAACTATGGAGAAGCAATGGTGAGCCCAGATTCCGCAAAATGGCTTGAAGCCATGAAATCTGAGATGGGATCCATGTATGGGAACAAAGTATGGACTTTGCTTGACTTGCCCAATGATCGGCAAGCAATTGAGAATAAATGGATCTTTAAGAAGAAGACTGACGCTGACGGTAATGTTACTGTCTACAAAGCTCGACTTGTCGCAAAAGGTTTTCGACAAGTTCAAGGGATTGACTACGATGAGACCTTCTCACCCGTAGCGATGCTTAAGTCTGTCCGAATCATGTTAGCAATTGCCGCATTTTATGATTATGAAATTTGGCAGATGGATGTCAAAACTGCATTCCTGAATGGATTTCTGGAAGAAGAGTTGTATATGATGCAGGCGGAAGGTTTTGTCGATCCAAAGGGAGCTAACAAAGTGTGCAAGCTCCAGCGATCCATTTATGGACTGGTGCAAACCTCTCGGAGTTGCAATAAATGCTTTGATAGTGTGATCAAAGCATTTGGTTTTGTACAGACTTTTGGAGAAGCCTATATTTACAAGAAAGTGAGTGGGAGCTCTGTAGCATTTATGATATTATATGTAGATGACATATTACTAATCGGAAATGATATAGAATTTCTGGATAGCATAAAGGGATACTTGAATAAGAGTTTTTCAATGAAAGACCTCGGTGAAGCTGCTTACATATTGGGCATTAAGATCTATAGAGACAGATCAAGATGCTTAATTGGACTTTCACAAAGCACATACCTTGACAAAGTTTTGAAAAAGTTCAAAATGGATCAAGCAAAGAAAGGATTCTTTCCTGTGTTACAAGGTGTAAAATTGAGTAAGACTCAATTCCCGACCAATGCAGAAGATAGAGAGAAAATGAAAGATGTTCCCTATGCTTCAGCCATAGGCTCTATCATGTATGCAATGCTGTGTACCAGACCTGATGTGTGTCTTGCTATAAGTCTAGCAGGCAGGTACCAAAGTAATCCAGGAGTGGATCACTGGACAGCGGTCAAGAACATCCTGAAATACGTGAAGAGGACTAAGGATATGTTTCTCATATATGGAGGTGACAAAGAGCTCATCGTAAATGGTTACGTTGATGCAAGCTTTGACACTGATCCGGACGATTCTAAATCGCAAACCAGATATGTGTTTACATTAAACGGTGGAGCTGTCAGTTGGTGCAGTTCTAAATAAAGCGTTGTGGCGGGATCTACATGTGAAGCGGAGTACATACCTGCTTCGGAAGTAGCAAACGAAGGAGTCTGGATGAAGGAGTTCATATCCGATCTAGGAGCCATACCTAGTGCATCGGGACCAATGAAAATCTTTTGTGACAATACTGGTGCAATTGCCTTGGCAAAGGAATCCAGATTTCACAAGAGAACCAAGCACATCAAGAGACGCTTCAATTCCATCCGAGATCTAGTCCAGGTGGGAGACATAGAGATTTGCAAGATACATATGGATCTGAATGTTGCAGACCCGTTGACTAAGCCTCTTCCACGAGCAAAACATGATCAGCACCAAACCTCCATGGGTGTTAGAATCATTACTGTGTAATCTAGATTATTGACTCTAGTGCAAGTGGGAGACTGAAGGAAATATGCCCTAGACACAATAATAATGTTATTATTTTATTTCCTTATATCATGATAAATGTTCATTATTCATGCTAGAATTGTATTATCCGAAAACATAATAATTGTGTGAATACATAGACAAACTAAACGTCACTAGTATGTCTCTACTTGACTAGCTCGTTAATCAAAGATGGTTATGTTTCCTAGCCATAGACATGTGTTGTCATTTGATTAACGGGATCACATTATTAGGACAATGATGTGATTGACATGACCCATTCCATTAGCTTAGCACCCGATCGTTTAGTGTGTTGCTATTGCTTTCTTCATGACTTGTACATGTTCCTATGACTATGAGATTATGCAACTCCCGTTTGCCAGAGGAACACTTTGTGTGCTACCAAACGTCACAACGTAACTGGGTGATTATAAAGGAGCTCTACAGGTGTCTCCAAAGGTACATGTTGGGTTGGCGTATTTCGAGATTAGGATTTGTCACTCCGATTGTCGGAGAGGTATCTCTGGGCCCTCTCGGTAATGCACATCACATAAGCCTTGCAAGCATTGCAACTAATGAGTTAGTTGCGAGATGATGTATTACGAAACGAGTAAAGAGACTTGCCGGTAAAGAGATTGAACTAGGTATTGAGATACCGACGATCAAATCTCGGGCAAGTAACATACCGATGACAAAGGGAACACCGTATGTTGTTATGCGGTCTGACCGATAAAGATCTTCGTAGAATATGTGGGAGCCAATATGAGCATCCAGGTTCCGCTATTGGTTATTGACCGGAGATGTGTCTCGGTCATGTCTACATTGTTCTCGAACCCGTAGGGTCCGCACGCTTAAGGTTTCGATGACAGTTATATTATGAGTTTATGAGTTTTGATGTACCGAAGTTAGTTCGGAGTCCCGGATGTGATCACGGACATAACAAGGAGTCTCGAAATGGTCGAGACATAAAGATTGATATATTGGACGGCGATATTCGGACAACGAAAGTGTTCCGGGTGATTTCGGAGAAAACCGGAGAGCGGGAGGGTTACCGGAACCCTACCGGGAGAAGTAATGGGCCATATGGGCCTTAGTGGAGAGAGAGAGGGGTAGCAAGGGTGGGCCGCGCGCCTCCTCCCCCCTGGTCCGAATTGGACTAGGAGAGGGGGGCGGCGCCCCCCTTTCCTTCTCCCTCCCCACTTCCTTCCCCCTCCTAGTAGGAGTCCTACTCCTACTAGGAGGAGGACTCCTCCTTGGCGCGCCTATAGGGCCGGCCGGCCTCCTCCCCTTGCTCCCTTATATACGGGGGCAGGGGGCACCCTTAGAGACACAAGTTGATCCACGTGATCATATTCTTAGCCGTGTGCGGTGCCCCCTTCCACCATAATCCTCGATAATATTGTAGTGGTGCTTAGGCGAAGCCCTGCGATGGTAGTACATCAAGATCGTCACCACGCCGTCGTGCTGACGGAACTCTTCCCCGACACTTTGTGGATCGGAGTCCGGGGATCGTCATCGAGCTGAACGTGTGCTAAAACTCAGAGGTGCCGTAGTTTCCGTGCTTGATCGGTCGGGCCGTGAAGACATACGACTACATCAACCGCGTTGTGCTAACGCTTCCGTTGTCGGTCTACAAGGGTACGTAGATCTCACTCTCCCCTCTCGTTGCTATGCATCACCATGATCTTGCGTGTGCGTAGGAATTTTTTTGAAATTACTACGTTCCCCAACAGACAGACCTATTGCAGGAGCATATGCAGAAGTTATGAACGTTTAGCTAGCTTAGTATGATGACTACTTGATAGGTTAGTGCACCATGCTTAACGGCTTAGAATCGGGACTTCAAAGATGTTTTGAACGTCATGGACCATATGAGATGTTCCAGGAGTTGAAGTTAATATTTCAAGCAAATACCCGAGTTGAGAGATATGAAATCTCCAACAAGTTCTATAGCTAAAAGATGGAGGAGAATAGCCCAAGCAGTGAGCATGTGCTCAGATTGTCTGGGTACTACAATCGCTTGAATCAAGTGGGAGTTAATCTTCCAAATAAGATAGTGATCGACAGAATTCTCTAGTCACCATCACCAAGTTAGTTGAACTTCGTGATGAACTATAATATGCAAGGGATAACGGAAACAATTCCCAAGCTCTTCGTGATGCTGGAATCGACGAAGGTAGAAATCAAGAAAACCATCAAGTGTTGATAGTTAACAAGACCACTAGTTTCAAGAAAAAGGGAAAAGGGAAGAAGGGGAACTTCAAGAAGAATGGCAAGCGAGTTGCTGCTCAAGTGAAGAAGCCCAAGTCTGGACCTAAGCCTGAGACTGAGTGCTTCTACTGCAAAGGAACTGGTCACTGGAAGCGGAACTGCCCCAAGTATTTGGCGGATAAGAAGGATGGCAAAGTGAACAAAGGTATATTTGATATACATGTTATTGATGTATACTTTACTAGTGTTTATAGCAACCCCTAAGTATTTGATACTAGTTCCGTTGCTATGATTAGTAACTCAAAATGGGAGTTGCAGAATAAACAGAGACTAGTTAAGGGTGAGGTGCCGATGTGTGTTGGAAGTGGTTCCAAGATTGATATGATCATCATCGCAGACTCCCTATACTTTCGGGATTAGTGTTGAACCTAAATAAGTGTTATTTGGTGTTTGCGTTGACCATGAATATGATTTGATCATGTTTATTGCAATACGATTATTCATTTAAGTTAGAGAACAATTGTTGTTCTGTTTACATGAATAAAACCTTCTATGGTCATACACACCAACGGAAATGGTTTATTGGATCTCGATCGTAGTGATACACATATTCATAATATTGAAGCCAAAAGATGCAAAGTTAATAATGATAGTGCAACTTGTTTGTGGCACTGCCGTTTAGGTCATATTGGTGTAAATCGCATGAAGAAACTCCATGCTGATGGGATTTTGGAATCACTTGATTATGAATCACTTGATGCTTGCGAACCATGCCTTATGGGCAAGATGACTAAAACTCCGTTCTCTGGAACAATGGAGCAAGCAACTGGCTTATTGGAAATAATACATACTGATGTATGCGTTCCGATGAGGGTTAAGGCTCGCGGCGGGTATCGTTATTTTCTGACCTTCACAGATGATTTGAGTAGATATGGGTATATCTACTTGATGAAACATAACTCTGAAACATTTGAACAGTTCAAAGAATTTCAGAGTGAAGTGGAAAATCATCGTGACAAGAAAAAAAGGTTTCTATGATCTGATCGCGGAGACGAATATTTGAGTTACGAGTTTGGTCTTCAATTAAAACAATGTGGAATAATTTCACAAATTCGTGCCACCTAGAACACCACAACATAATGGTGTGTTCGAACGTCATAACCATACTTTATTAGATATGGTGCGATCTATGATGTCTCTTACCGATCTACCACTATCGTTTTGGGGTTATGCATTAGAGACATCTGCATTCACGTTAAATAGGGCACCATCTAAATCCGTTGAGACGACACCATATGAACTATGGTTTGGCAAGAAACCTAAGTTGTCATTTCTTAAAGTTTGAGGTTGCAATGCTTATGTGAAAAAGTTTCAACCTGATAAGCTCAAACCCAAATCGTAGAAGTGCGTCTTCATAGGATACCCAAAGGAGACAATTGGGTACACCTTCTATCACAGATCCGAAGGCAAGACATTCGTTGCTAAGAATGGATCCTTTCTAGAGAAGGAGTTTCTCTCTAAAGAAGTGAGTGGGAGGAAAGTAGAACTTGATGAGGTAATTGTACCTGCTCCCTTATTGGAAAGTAGTACATCACAGAAACCGGTTTCTGTGACACCTACACCAATTAGTGAGGAAGCTAATGATGATGATCATGTAACTTCAGATCAAGTTACTATCAAACCTCGTAGGTAAACCAGAGTGAGATCCGCACTAGAGTGGTACGATAATCCTGTTCTGGAGGTCATGTTACTTGACCATGACGAACCTACGAACTATGAGGAAGCGATGGTGAGCCCAGATTCTGCAAAATGGTTTGAGGCCATGAAATCTGAGATGAGATCCATGTATGAGAACAAAGTATGGACTTTGATTGACTTGCCCAATGATCGGCGAGCCATTGAGATTAAATGGATCTTCAAGAGGAAGAGGAATGCTGATAGTAGTGTTACTATCTACAAAGCTAGAATTGTCGCAAAAGGTTTTCGACAAGTTCAAGGTGTTGACTATGATGAGAGTTTCTCACTCGTATCTATGCTTAAGTCTGTCTGAATCATGTTAGCAATTGCCGCATTTTAAGAAATCTAGCAAATGGATAACAAAACTGCAATCCTTAATGGATTTATTAAAGAAGAGTTGTATATGATGCAACCAGAAGGTTTTGTCAATCCTAAAGGTGCTAACAAAATGTGCAAGCTCCAGTGATCCATCTGTGGACTGGTGCAAGCATCTCAAAGTTGGAATATACGCTTTGATGAGTTGATCAAAGCATATAGTTTTATATAGACTTGCGGTGAAGCCTGTATTTACAAGAAAGTGAGTGGGAGCACTACAGCATTTCTGATAAGTATATGTGAATGACATATTGTTGATCGGAAATAATGTAGAATTATTCTGCAAAGCATAAAGGAGTGTTTGAAATGAGTTTTTCAGAGAAAGACCTCGGTGAAGCTGCTTACATATTGAGCATCAAGATCTATAGAGATAGATCAAGACGCTTGATGAGTTTTTTCAATGAGTACATACCTTGACAAGATTTTGAAGCAGTTCAAATTGGAACAGTCAAAGAAAGAGTTCTTGCCTGTGTAACAAGGTGTGAAATTGAGTAAGACTCAAAGCCCGACCACGACAGAAGATAGAAAGAGAGTGAAAGTCATTCCCTATGCCTCAGCCATAGGTTCTATAAAGTATGCCATGCTGTGTACCAGATCTATTGTATACACTACACTGATTTTGGCAAGGGAGTACAATAGTGATCTAGGAGTAGATCACTGGACAGCGGTCAAAATTATCCTTAGTGGAATAAGGATATTTTTCTCGATTATGGAGGTGACAAAAAGGTTTGTCGTAAAGGGTTATGTCGATGCAAATTTTGACACTGATCCAGATGACTCTAAGTCTCAATCTGGATACATATTGAAAGTGGGAGCAATTAGCTAGAGTAGCTCCGTGCAGAGCATTATAGACATAGAAATTTGCAAAATACTTATGGATCTGAGTGTGACAGACCCGTTGACTAAAATTATATCACAAGCAAAACATGATCACACCTTAGTACTCTTTGGGTGTTAATCACATAGCGATGTGAGCTAGATTACTAACTCTAGTAAACCCTTTGGGTGTTGGTTACATGTTGATGTGAACTATGGGTGTTAACCACATAAAGATGTGAACTATTGATGTTAAATCACATGGCGATGTGAACTAGATTATTGACTCTAGTGCAAGTGGGAGACTGAAGGAAATATGCCCTAGAGGCAATAATAAAGTTATTATTTTTTTCCTTATTTCATGATAAATGTTTATTATTCATGCTAGAATTGTATTAACTGGAAACATGATACATGTGTGAATACATAGACAAATAGAGTGTCACTAGTATGCCTCTACTTGACTAGCTCGTTGATCAAAGATGGTTATGTTTCCTAGCCATAGACATGAGTTGTCATTTGATTAACGGGATCACATCATTAGGAGAATGATGTGATTGACTTGACCCATTCTGTTAGCTTAGCACTCGATCGTTTAGTATGTTGCTATTGCTTTCTTTATGACTTATACATGTTCCTATGACTATGAGATTATGCAACTCCCGTTTACCGAAGGAACACTTTGTGTGCTACCAAACGTCACAACGTAACTGGGTGATTATAAAGGTGCTCTACAGGTGTCTCCAAAGGTACATGTTGGGTTGGCGTATTTCAAGATTAGGATTTGTCACTTCAATTGTCGGAGAGGTATCTCTGGGCCCTCTCGCTAATGCACATCACTTAAGCCTTGCAAGCAATGCAACTAATGAGTTAGTTGCGAGATGATGTATTACGGAACAAGTAAAGAGACTTGCCGGTAACAAGATTGAACTAGGTATTAAGATACCGACGATCGAATCTCGGGCAAGTAACATACCGATGACAAAGGGAACAACGTATGTTGTTATGCGGTTTGACCGATAAAGATCTTCGTAGAATATGTGGGAGCCAATATGAGCATCCAGGTTCCGCTATTGGTTATTGACCGGAGACGTGTCTCGGTCATGTCTACATCGTTCTCGAACCCGTAGGGTCCGCACGCTTAAAGTTTCGATGACATTTATATTATTAGTTTATGAATTTTGATGTACCGAAGGAGTTTGGAGTCCCGGATGAGATCGGGGACATGACGAGGAGTCTCGAAATGGTCGAGACGTAAAGATCGGTATATTGGACGACTATATTCGGATATCGGATTCCGAGTGATTCGGGTATTTATCGGAGTACCGGAGAGTTACTGGAATTCGCCGGGGAGTATATGGGCCTTATTGGGCCATACGGGAATAGAGGAGAGAGTCCAAAAGGAAGGAGGCGCGCGGCCCCCCTCTGGTCCGAATTGGGCAAGGGGTGCGGCCCCTTTTCTTTCTTCCTCTCCTCCTCTTTCCTTCTCTCCTACTCCAACAAGGAAAGGAGGAGTCCTACTCCCGATGGAAGTAGGACTCCCCCCTTGGTGCGCCCTCCTCCTAAGCCGGCCGCCTCCCCCCTTGCTCCTTTATATACAGGGGCAGGGGGGCACCCCATGGACACAACAATGGATCATTGATCTCTTAGCCGTGTGCGGTGCCCCCCTCCATCATAATCCTCGATAATATTGTAATGGTGTTTAGGCGAAGCCCTGCGACAGTAGAACATCAAGATCATCACCACGCCGTCGTGCTGATAGAACTCTTCCCCGACATTCTGCTGGATCAGAGTCCGGGGATCGTCGTCGAGCTGAACGTGTGCTAGAACTCGGAGGTGCCGTAGTTTCGGTGCTTGATCGGTCGGGCCGTGAAGACGTACGACTACATCAACTGCGTTGTGCTAACGCCTCCGCTTTCGGTCTACGAGAGTACGTGGACAACACTCTCCCCTCTCGTTGCTATGCATCACCATGATCTTACGTGTGCGTAGGATTTTTTTTGAAATTACTACGTTCTCCAACATACTCCATGCAGTTCCCTTTATCATCCATTTTATTATTCATATCTCTATATGGTTGTTATATATAGATGCTATTACAGGGATGTAGCACTATATTTTCCAGCCATTGTTGTAAACAAAACACCCATTGTACTGATACATATGTTTTTTTCTTTTAGTTATCTCTTTCAGAGTGGACGAGGTTTCTAGATCGAAGAAATTATTTTTAGATCGCCCTTTGGGTTCAAAGAATTCAAAATAAGTTCCTACACGAGCTGTTACTGGATAAATCATGTACGACACCATGCTTGCACCCTTATCCCTGGAGTATTTGCAGTTGTATTCTTGGATGTTCGTTGCACAAGATGGTGATTGTTTTTCTTTCGTTTCTGATTCACAGATATTGACATGCATTTGTCCGTGCATTTTCATCCTAGGATTGTCGATAATTTGAACCTGTTAATTCGGAAAAGATATGCCCATCATCATTCCACTTTGTTTAGTTTGAGGAGAACCGATCGAGTAGTCAAATATCTGATTCTTGTTTTCTGTTCTATGTATAAATTTGGATGCAACATTTCACTGCAACAACTATTTTTCCTCTTCGGCAGTTGGGGCATGCGTCCAATCGTGTTAAAAAATTAAGCTAATTTAATTTGGCGCCTAACAATAATAGTTGCCAACTAAAAGAGGATCTAATTTTGCTAATAGTGGTAAAATAAAAGAGGATCCAAACTCTCACGAGTTTATTTTTTTGTGTGTGTGTCCTTGTATAATAGTGATGATTTAAATCACTTTGGTTTTCTTGGAAGCAAATTCCGAATTATGGATTGTCCACTTCACATCAAATTTTCAGGATAGTAATTCTGCATTTGGATTAGAATTGTTGTGGTTGATATACTATCTGAACTTTTCTTACACTATGTAATGTTTAGTTATTACATGTTGGCATAGACATGCATTGCGAGTAGGATAAGTTGACTGCAGCTACCCTCGAAGCTGCTCTTTGCATGTAAAGGAAGCTCGGAAACAGTGTTTTCTTGAGGAAACAAAGCATGATTGTGGATCTTCTCAAAATTGTCTGGATGAGAGTGATTGGCTTGCAGAATTGGCTGACATTGGAATGCTTGACGTGTTCGAAGATGTTGGCCTATATACTGTTCAAACAACTTGTTCGTCGCAAGGCGACAATGCAACTGACTTGAAACAACGTTCACCCTTTACTGCCACCACATACGATAGCCTGCATTGAAGGGCCTTCCTACGCCATCGATAAGCCGCGCCAGCTGCTTTATAGGGGTAGCGCTCAGTCATGTTGGGTCGCCATTCGGGCATCTAGAGCACTATCGACAATGATGAAGACAAGTATACTGTTGTCCCCTTCTGAAGTTCTGTTTAGGCTGGGAATCAATCAATGCATTATCTTTTTTTTTGAAAAGGAGGATGACCCCCGGCCTCTGCATCTGGGAGATGCATATGGCCACTTTATTGATTATTCTCAGGACCTTACAAAGTATTACAACAATGAGCCTGAATCCATCATCTTGGCAACACATGCCGCTATTCCTATCCAAAATGATGAAGGGGTGCTAGCTGGGCCACTACCCAAACCACTCACCTAGGCCTAACATCAAAAGCCGGAAACCGAAACATATTCGGAAGCCCTAGCCGAGCCACATACCGGGTCTGGGGCACAATCCGGTCAGACGCACTCGTGTGTCGTCGCCGCCATCTTCCACATGTCCGTCTTCAGATCATATTGAGGCTTCTACCTTGTCTGGCCACTCTACCATCGACGTCACCATGACGCCAGACAGCAACCTCCTCCTGCGCGAGTCCATCTCCGTGCATCGGGCGGCGAGCCTCCGCAGCGCCATGCCTCCGATCTTCGCCGCCATCAATGAGTGAGATGAAGTACCGCTCCAGCACGGCATGTACAAGGTGAGGAAGGGCGAGGTCTCCATCGAAGACACGACCGGAAGAGAAGCACCGCAGCCCCGAGACACTGCCCGGAGTTGCGACGCAGTAGATCAAGCTGGCCGCCACCAGGAACCAGACAAGCACGCCATGCACACCCAGCATCCCCATGCCCAAGTCGGCGCCTTCAAGAAGGTGACGACGATGTGGCGCCGCCGCCGCTTAGCCATCGGGGCTAGGGTTTTCACCCGGGCGCAAGGGAAGGGGATGGGTGTCACATCCCTAGTCTGGTATGACCTAGACTAGCTGGTCATTTGTGCATCATGTTTAAATTTCATTTAAATTTGAAATGAGGATTGGTGGAACCCTCAGAATCATTTTTAAAATGACCCAAATAAAAATTTCTCCAAAAGGGTCCAAGAAAATGCTCATGTTGCCCTCTAAAATATTGGACAGAGATAAAAATCAAAACAATATTTTTAGGAGCTCATGGATATTTATTTTGGCCATTTGGATTAATTTGATAATTATTTGCTTTGGATATATATTAATATATATATGAAATATGGTCCAAAAATTATGCCAATTATAAAAGAGCTCTGGAATAATATATCTAGCTCCTGCAAAAATTGGCATAAGGAAATTCAATGATTTAATATATTTATTAAATCAAAACAAATGTCAGAAAAATTAGAAAACAAAAATAAAAGAAGGAGGGGCTTACCTGGGCCTCCCCTCCCCTGCGCAGCCCAGCAGCAGCAGGCCGGCCCAGCCAGGAGGCGGCCCAGCCCGCCTGGCCCCCCCTCCTCTGTCGTCTTCCCCCCCGACAGGGGAACGGCGTGTGCCCGACGCTCGCCGGCACGCGCGCGCGCCACCTCCCCCCCTGCTGGCCACCTCCTGCTTCCTTCTCTCGCCCTCGATGCCCCGGACGAAGCCACGCAGCTGCCCCGCACCGCTCTCACTCTCCCTCGCCCTCCTCCTCTCCCCCTGCTCTCTCTCTCTCACCCGAGAACCACCGCCGCCGCCGTTCGCCATAGCCATCACCACCGACCTCCCCTCGCCTCCCCGACACACGCGGAAGCTCCGCTCCTCCGCCCTGAAGCTCCCCGTCAAGCCGTGCCCCTCCGGATGCCCCGTGGAGCCGTCGCCGTCGCCAAATTCGACTCCGGTCGCCGTGGACCCTCGCCGGCGATTCGGGAGCTACCGGGCATCCCCGACCTCGCCCTCGCGCTCGCTAGTTCCGCGGTGAGCCCCCGCACCGAACCCCCTCCTCCCCGTGTCCGTTTGCCCCGTCTAGCTAGCTCGCCACCGCGCCCGTAAGCCCCTCGCCGCCGGCCATGGCGCCACGGTGGCACGAGCCCAAGCCGGTCCCTTCCGCGCGCGTCCCCGTGTTCCTGGTGACGCCAGGAGCCCGTAGGAACCCTCTGTCTCCACTGCCGTGCACCACAACGCCGCGGCCGCAGGTTGCCGAACTCCGGCCGCCGCCCTGAGCTCTGCTCCGGCGAGCTCCGCCGCCCCCGCAGCCTTCCTCGTGTTCCACTGGATGCGCGTGAGCGCGGGCTTCGCGTGGGTGGTCTCCGCCGCCCGAATGGTCGCCGGAACGGCGATCCCGAGCCCCTCCGCCGTCTCGGGCCTCGCCGGCGGCTAAACGCCGGCGGGATTGACCGGTCAACCGCGCTAACCCCCCCCTGACACTGACCAGTGGTCCCGACCCCCCCCCCTAACCTTTTAATTAAATTAAATTAACCCCTGTTAACCCCCCTGTCACTGACGTGTGGGTCCCACACGTCAGATTTGACCTGGACAGCCGCGTTGACCACTGACGTCGTGCT